>NC_069008.1:15006809-15008127 GCF_001194135.2 Octopus bimaculoides | reverse complement strand
TATATATATATATATATATATATATATATATATATATATCATCATGGCTGAATTGAATATTCTTGTCTCTTTTATATCCATTTTTCAGAAAGTTATGAGGAAATGAATTTCTAGTGGGGTGGGCATATATCGGTAGCTATACCAATAAACAAGCATTCGATAAATTACAATAAAGTATTGGTTTCTGAACATTTCAGTGATTGGAGTGTATTTGAGAATATTTCTCAAACAGACAACAAACTAACGGGGCAACGGTGAAGTGTAGAAGGTAGCTTCTATAGCTAGAAATAGCAGCCAAATCTTGCACAAATCATAGACATCTTTCATCCATAGCTAGAAATGACAGCCAAATAGTGCATAAATAATGGACATCTCTCATTCATAAACCGAAAGCTTTCAATATTAAAAAAATTGAATAGTTTCATTGTTTAGTACTTACAGAAATGTTTCATTAAGGATAGTGTTGTTATAAATGCGAGCATTATGTATATTGAATGTATTAAAAGTGTGGTAATTAAGTAAGAGATATTTAATATCGTTTAAATGAATACGGAAGTACGTTTAATGCACATGCGCATGTTTTATACGTAGTGTTTACGGTAGCTATCATTTGTTACTTCCCTTTAATTTTCACAATTCTGCTGTCTCGCTGACCTTATAATTTACTGGGACGTGAACATACCAACACATTTTGTCAAATGTTGGTGGGGTGGAAATACATAGACATATAGATATACATATATAAATACACACACAGAGACATGTATATATATTATGGTAATCTTCCAGTTTCGGGAGGTAAAAAAAGTAAATAAAAATACAAGGGAAATAACTTAACGTCTTACTAGTATTATCCGTACTCTCTTCACCCCACCCGTTCGCGAGCGCGCATTTTTTTCTTTATATTCGTTCACAGCAAGTTGTTTTACACCTATTAGACATTTTTTTTTTTTTGAGCTCGGGTCAAACGCTTTAGTTTGACCATTATTTCCCTATACTGGAACGTTATCATAAGTTGTTGTGCAGCCAGTACTATGATATTCAATCGCGTGTGTGATTTATATATAAACAGGTAACTTCAATCACGTGTGTGATTTATTTATAAACAGCTAAAAAAAAAACCCACATTTCAGAGTAGTACGGATAGTAAGACGTTAAGTTATTTCCCTTGTATTTTTATTTACTTTTTTTACCTCCCGAAACTGGAAGATTACCTATATTATTTTTTAAAATTCCAGATTTTTGTCATGATGATGTGATCGAAGTATTCATCAATAAAACGCTGCCGAAACAGCAGTTGTGAATTTTTAAACACTTT
>NC_069008.1:14999823-15006733 GCF_001194135.2 Octopus bimaculoides | reverse complement strand
ACGTATATGTGTGTGTGGAGGCGCAATGTCCCAGTGGTTAGGGCAGCGGACTCGCGGTTTCGATTCCCAGACCGGGCGTTGTGAGTGTTTATTAAGCGAAAACACCTAAAGCTCCACGAGGCTCCGGTAGGGGATGGTGGCGAACCCTGCTGTACTCTTTCACCACAACTTTCTCTCACTCTTACTTCCGGTTTCTGTTGTGCCTGTATTTCAAAGGGCCAGCCTTGTCACACTGAATATCCCCGAGAACTACGTTAAGGGTACACGTGTCTGTGGAGTGCTCAGCCACTTGCACGTTAATTTCACGAGCAGGTTGTTCCGTTGATCGGATCAACTGGAACCCTCGACGTCGTAAGCGACGGAGTGCCAACAACAGATATATACATACGGCCTTGGCCTAAAGTATTAGGCCACCCCAATGTTTTGAAATTCTCAATGTTAATGAAACGCGTGCACATGGTAGATTATGGTATATTTCACAATATACATTAGTGTTAATATCTGGCTGATCCCCCCTTTAGCATCAATTACCGCTTTTATACTGTACTGGACATATGTAACCAATTATGAATAAGACCAACGTCTAAAATTAACTTATGTTTCCTTGATTATTTCAGGGTTTTATGCTAAAATACGTTGTAGATAGTTAATAAACAGTAAAGTGCTTAAAACAAGAGAGGTGAGCGAGGTCAAATCAGCTCATCATGATGGCAAATTGCTCATCAGACGAAATGTTCTCGATGTGCGGTACATACGACTCTCAAGCGTTTCAGAGAGACAAAAGATGCGAAGGCACTAGAAAGAACAAGTATAAAAAAAGGTTACGTCACCTTGAGATGATAGATCTATCATCTGTCAGTCGCTCAGAAACAGGAGAAAACATCGTCAGAGCTCTGTGCAGACTTCAGCGAGGCAAATACTTCACAAATATCAGTCAGAACTGTTAAAAGGCTTGTAGAGTACGGTCTTAAAGGCTGTAAAGCCAGGAAGAAACCATGGGTTTCTGAAGTGAATATGGAAAAACGTCTTCAGTGGGCTAAAAACCACTCAAATTGGACCAGTGAGCAATGGTCGAAAGTCATATGGTCTGATGAAAGTAACTATAAGGTAAGATAGTACATGTATTCAATCAACAAATAAACTTAATGTAACTGGTTTGTTGCCCAAAATATATAAATTAAAAAGTATCCAACATAAAGGTAATATTATTTTTCATGTTTTTACATCTGGTGCAACTTTCATGCGTCGCAGAGTTGGGGAAGCATTTAAGGCTGAATGTCTGGTACCAACCGTAAAACGTGTGGGGGTGATTATTTCATGGTGTGGGCCTGCATGTATACCACAGGACTTGGAGAAATGTTTTTATGTCAGGGAAGGATGAATTCAGCTACTTATGTTTCTATGTTGTTGCATTAGGTACATCCTACAGAATTTCTGCTAACACCTTTTCTACTTATCATCTCTTGGAAGGAATTAGTAATTTGTCTGCTTTTCTACCTACTGGATTTTGGTAAATTCAGTTTAAGGCCATTTGAATACAAACCTTGTTTTCACATCTGAAATTTATTCTCTAATTCTTATAGCTGTATAAGAACAAGTTCATCATCAAATAGGAGCAACCAGTCTTAAATTCTTGTTATGGCCCAGAGGACAATGATAAATAAGTACAAGTTGAAGACCACTCCTTGGTTAACTTATCTGTACATTAAATTTTTTGCTGTACTCATTGCCAACATTAAGTTTAATGATAGCAACCCTGTACATAATTTCTGTGGCTCTCACCAACCACTCATATCCTGAGCTTCCACACTGACCACCAGATAAGGTAGTCAGGGACTGTCAAGCACATTCTCCATGTCAAAGAATACCTAGTACATAGGTTTATTTTTCAATGAATGCTTCTCTTTGGCACAAAGCAAAACTGCATCTCATCTAAGCTCTCTTCCTAATTAGTTGAGTTATAACCCTGAGAGTATCATGGTTGAGTTGAGAATGATTAGAATCTCCTTGAACATTTTTTCCTCAATTTCCATAAGATAATTATAACCTAGACTCTGCTAAGTTTAAATTACAGAACAATTCTTCAGAAAGTTGTGAGAGAAATAGTCAGTTGTGGGGCACTAAACTATATGCCCATTGTTCTTCCTCTGTGGTCTTTTCTGTTTTCTACTGCTGGTTGTTACTTTAGTACATATTTCACTTTACTGCATTCTTCTGTATGGAAAAGCAATAACTTCTGCTATTGCTAACATATTTAATGAGTGAAGCAATTAGAAATTAATAAACAATAAGTATGCAGTAAATTGTAGAAGTGATATTCAACAAAGAACCATGTTTAAGGTTGCTAGGAAGAGGGGTTTTAGTATAGAGATCCCTACATCATGGGAAAGAAAAACGGGCTTGGAAGTAGAGGAGAGTGATGGGTGAAAATGTAAAGAGAAAAAGACTGAAACTTTTGGAAATATTTTATTTTCAAAGTTGTAACATCCATCACATGAAACATGGGAATATTGAAAAGAAAACAAATGCTTACACTAAAACAAACTCCCCCTTTCCTATCTCTCCTGTATAAATATGTCTGGGTGCAGCTAATTTACTACTTTCTGTGATGATTTACCAGTGCAAGGACTTCTCTTTTGCATATGTTTGTGCAAAGTCAAAGTACTACCATCAAGAATGATTTAGTACCAACATCACAGTGAAATGGTCTCCCTCATGTGAATACGTTTGTGTCTAGTTAAAGAACAACTTACAGTGAATGATTTACCACAAATATCACAATGATATGGTGTCTCTCCTGTATGAATACGTTTGTGTATAGTTAAGTTACCATTTTGAGAGAATGATTTACCACAGATATCACAATAATATGGCCTCTCTCCTGAATGAAGACGTTTGTGTGTAGTTAAAGCACTATTTTCCATGAATGACTTACCACAAGTACCACAATGATATAGCTTCTCTCCTGTATGAATACGTTTGTGTTTAGTTAACTGATGCCTTTTATGGAATGATTTACCACAGATATCACAGTGATATGGCCTCTCACCTGTATGAATACGTTTGTGTGTAGTTAAGTAATATCTTTTCGGGAATGATTTACCACAGATATCACAGTGATACGGCATCTCTGCAGTGTGAATAAGTTTGTGTGTAGTTAAGTTGCTACTGTCAGAGAATGATTTACCACAGATATCACAATGATATGGTTTCTCTCCTGAATGAAGACGTTTGTGTGTTGTTAAAGCACTACTTTCACTGAATAATCTACCACAAGTATCACAATGATATGGCTTCTCTCCTGTATGAATACGTTTGTGCGGAGTTAAGTTACTACTCTTAGAGAATGATTTACCACAGATATCACAATGATATGGTTTCACTCCTGTATGAGTACGCTTGTGTTCAGTTAATCTACTACTTACAGTGAACGATTTACCACAGATATCACAGTGATACGGTTTCTCTCCAGAATGCAGACGTTTGTGTGCTGTTAAAGAACTACTTTCAGTGAATGACCTGCTACAGATATCACAGTGATATGGCTTCTCCCCTGTATGAATACGTTTGTGTGCAGCTAAAGTACTGCTTACAGTGTATGATTTACCACAAACATCACAATAAAATGGCTTCTCTCCTGAATGAACACATTTGTGTTTAGTTAAGTGACTACTTTGAGAGAATGATTTATTACAGATATCACAGTGATGGGGTGTCTTTCCCATATGAATATATTTGTGTCTAGTTAAGCTACTACTTTGAGAGAATGATTTATCACAGATATCACAGTGATGTGGCTTCTCTCCTGTATGAGTAAGTCTGTGTGAAGTTAATTTACAACTTTGAGAGAATGACTGACCACAGATATCACAGATGTATGGCTTCTCCCCTGTATGACTACGTATGTGAGTATTCAGGTTACTTTTTTGAGAAAAGGACTTATTACAGATGTCACAACAATATGGCATCTCTCCTGTATGAATACGTTTATGTCTGGTTATGTCAATACTGCGAGTGAAAGACTTACCACAGATATCACAGTGATATAGCTTTTCTCTTGTATGAATAAATTTGTGTTCAGTTAGGTTACTTTTTTGAGAGAAGGACTTTTTACAGACATCACAATTATATGACAAATTTTGTCTCTCTGTCATGTTTCCATGGGGATGGGAAATCAATTCTATAATTTTCTCACTCTTTTCCATGATGTTTCTTCTCAAATCACAATGTATATATATATTTTTTGTTTTTGTTCATATAGTTTATTCTTATAATAACTTCCAGTGCTTCATTTCTGTCCACTGTTACTTTTCTCTAACAACACTTATATGTAAATGTATCCAAATTTTACTCAGTACACAAACTCTTTGTAGACAGTCCAGTCAGTGATGTTCAGAATTTTTGCTAATAATCTCAGATCAGAGCAAATATTTCCTATAGTATCTACCATAGATTTAAAGAAATAGTTTTATATATTTGCTCTGTATAAAATTTTCTTTTAGTCTTTATAAGATGACAAATATTAAGAATGTATCTTCACTTATCCCAATGTCATTTGATATTCTGAAATAATAAAGAAACAACAGTGGAGATATAGAGGTTACTTAAAATATACAGATTCAACAATGGAAAATTTACATTTCAATAAACTGTAGAAATAAACATTTACCTGAACAATTGAACACTTTCATTAATTCAAATTTACATCACAGAATCTTGTGTATAGCTTATATATTTGTAAACCACAGCTACACCTTCACATTGTATAATATTATTTAGATTAAACCAGAAAATAGTGGACAATAACATTCTTCTCTCTCCTGAAATATAATGTGACATTGTTGTTTAGCTCCAAAGATGTCAAGGAAATCATCTGCACTTTGTGGCTAACAAAGGGTTTCCTAATCAATTTCAGGGTAGCTGAAGTCACCAGCAATGAAACCATAAGTACATGCCAATATAGAAAAATCTGTTCCGCTTCATAAAGTCTGATGTTATCATTCTGAAGAGATTTTAAATCTGATCCCAGCAGCACCGCCAACAAAGAATACTGCCCTTTCTCTTATCTACAATGGGTGTGAAGGATGATCTCTATAAAAGGCTGAAGTTCTTCATTCTTGGTTGAAAAGAGGTGCTCACAATTCAAGGATACCATTCTTCGCCCTATGAGATGACATCTGGTGTACCACAGGGACCCCTACCATTTGTTGCATATACTGAAGAGTGTCAGTGTTGAAATATGCAGATGACATCAAGCTGTACCTCGTGATAAAAAGAACAGATCCTATGCGCTACAAATCATTACTGCAATCAGACCTGGATACAATGCAGCAATGGATTACCAACTGGCAACTGAAGCTAGCTGCAGACAAGTGAATTTGGGGAAGAAAATCCCAGGTTTTACATACTCCCTCAACAACACCAATCTTAAGAAGTCTGTTAGTGAATGGGACCTAGGTATTACTGTGATTAGACAGGCTACATCTCTAAGACTATCCAGAAGGCTGAGGATGTCTTAGCATCACTCAGTTAAGACCTTTGTCAGCTGCTCTCCAGCTATCAATTTCAAGCTGTATATGATTATGGTACATCCAGCAGCATATCAATCTCCTCGAAACTGTTCAGAAACATGCAACTAAACGAATACCTGCTGTCAGGCACCTACCATACTCTGGACACATTAAAACTTCGACGTTTGGCAACTGACTTGGTAGACAAGCTTATACTCGTAGACAGGTTTACAAAATCAAAAACCAACAAAACACCCACGACTTTCGGGAACATTTTTTCATGCTTAGAATTGCTGAAGCTTGAAATAAACTACAAGGATCTGTTAGCTGTAAAAGACACTATATCGCTCAAAATTCCATACGTCATGAAATTCGCCAACAGTATACCTGTTTCTCCCTTTTTTTTTTTTTGCTTTTAGAGTTGCAGTGCGCCTGAGCACTCTATACAATTTCATTATATATTTCAGTGGTTGGAATGTATTTGAGAATATTTCTCAAACACGGCGACGATGGAGTGTAGAAGGTAGCTTCCATAGCTAGACATAGCAGCCAAATCTCACACAAATCATAGACATCTCTCATCCATTGCTAGAAATATCGGCGAAAGTAAAGAATACGCACACCCGGTGTTTAAGAATAGATTTAGGGTTAAGGTTACGCCGAAAACGGGTGGTGTGCGTATTCTTTACCTCCGCCGAAATAGCAACCAATTCACGCACAAATCATAGACAGCCCTCATCCACAGCTAGAAATAGCAGCCAACTCTCGCACAAATAATAGACATCTATCACCCATAAAAGACAGAGAATCAATACGCCAAAAACTGAACGTCTACAATATTTAAGATAAAAGATTAAGTGTTTTCGTTGTTTAATACTTACGTGAATGCGTGATATGGACAGCGTTACTATAAAGAGCTTGAGTGTTGGTTGAGAAACGTATAAAAAGACGATGAAGAGAAATTCATACAACGGACATTTTTAATCCGATGTCAAGAGACAGAGGTACGTGTATTGCGCATGCGCATTTTTCATATCTGATACTAAGGCTTGTTATCTCCCTTTAGCTAGCATTCTATTGCAATTAAAGGTATTTCTATGTATTTATGCTTTCTGGGTAAGTGGCTTGTTCCTCCATAGCTTATCTGACAGTTTTAAAGACCAGATAAAAAAAAAAAAGTACCCAGACTTACATCTGCTATTTCAGTACAGCTTATCCCAAACGGGTAGCGCTTCTCGGTAGCACTGCCAGGCCAGGGATCTCTGGAAGTTGTCTATAGGCCCCGGCCCGAAAGTCGTCTTGAACAGGCGGGTCAGGTATTCCTCGTCGACGCCTAGGTTCACCCCGAGATCGTCGTCGTACCTCATCTCCACTAATCCGCTATAAAATAGAATGCGTTT
>NC_069008.1:14991863-14998900 GCF_001194135.2 Octopus bimaculoides | reverse complement strand
AAAGTTTTTAACAATTAGATTTCCCAAAAGGGAGAGTAGATATAACGTTGACTAGGTTTATCCGTGGAAAGAAAAACCTACGAAAAGAACCACGGTAACTTCGGAAACAAAAAAAACAAAAAAACATTAACATTAATATCCTGCCATCACCAAACAGTAACTTAGCGGTTCGGCAAAAAGAGACCGATAGAATAAGTACTAGGCTTACAAAGAATAAGTCCTGGGGTCGATTTTCTCGACTAAAGGCGGTGCTCCAGCATGGCCGCAGTCAAATGACTGAAACAAGTAAAAGAGTAAAAGAGTATGAGAGCAAAACACTTTTTCTCTTTGTTCTATAGGATCATGCTCAAGGTGATTCCGTCATTCCTTCGTACCATCCCTGCCACATTCACCTACCATTTGTTGAACTTTCCTCTCTATTCTCACCTCCCTCATCAAGTAATACTTGAAAAAGTTGATGAGAGGTTGGCCAGAGAGGAAAGTGACATCCAATATTTGCTGTAGTTATTAACAAACGTGTCTATGTCTCTATGAATCAACTTTTCTTTCAATCTATGCATCTATTGTCTCTCTCACTTCCTCGGTGTTCCTCCTCTTTCCAGTTTTTAATTTAATAACGTGTGTATCTTTGTATCAACTTTCCTTTCAATCTTTGTATCAACTTTTCTTGCGATCTGATAAACATTTAAAAAACACAAAATGAATTCCATCATCACTTAATGTCTCTCTTTTTCTCTCTGTCCTCCTCTCCCGCTTTGCCACTCACTTCTTCCTTTAAAGCAAGTATCACACACGCCACAAGTATGGATGTACAAAAACAAGTTGTCATATTAATATTATTGATTATTGTATTTAATTCTATGACGCTAGTCTATTATTGACAGTCACAGCTAGATGATGCTAATGTTGTTTCCAAAAGGTTTGGGAATAAAATTAATTTTTTTCCCCATAATATTAACAGACTGAGGCGTACTGTTGATTTTTTCCCCCCATTTTATTGTATTATAATTGTTTTTATCATTATGAACAACGAAATTTCGCAATATTGTAATTTATTATACATGGTCACTTGGGTAAGGAATAACCATGCTTATTTTCTCTTTCGATGATGGTTATGATGTTGGTGATGGTAGCAGTGATGATGATGATGATTCAAGATGACAATGATGATGTTGATGATTGTCATGGTGGTGATGATGAATTGTAATTGTAATGATGATGGCGATGACAGTGATGTTGGTGGTGATGATGGTGATGATGACATTTATGATAGTAGCGATGATGATGATGACAATGACATTAATTTGATGACTGTTATGATGGTGATGATTAATCATCATTATGATGATAATTATTTATTTGGTAGAGTGTGTTTTGCCAAGAGATTGGTTGTGTTTAACATATTCGTGAGTGTTATGTTGAGCTTTGCATCTAGGCATAATCTGAGAGCTGAATGGCACCTTTCCTTTCACACTTTTCAAACAATTCTTCAATGGTCACCGGTTTCTCTACCACCAACCATCTTTCTCCTGGATGCACACCAATTGTCTTCATATTGACTAGATATTTTCATTTTTTCTTGCCACATCAGAGTGCCAACCAAACCAGTGAAGCGCGGAAGCTAATGCAATATCTGTTCCAGAAGTTAGTTCTAGAAGTTGCTTGGTGAATTTTTGTACTGGTCCCCCAAAGAATTCTTTGTCTTGAGCATAACTTTCTTGTAAAGCAAGAAAAGCTTTGTTTAGCTCATTGATTATTGGGTCACTTCCATCTTCAGTGCTTGGTTTTGATGTGCAACCATCTGAAATCTCCATATCCTTGCAGTCAGCTCCATCGTTTTCATTTTTCTGATTGTTTGACTCCATGCAGTTGTCGTCACTGTCAGCACAATGAGGTTCAGCTTTTATGTTATTCATGGACTCCATCGTTATACTGTTTGTGTCCACTTGATCTGGTTCATTCTGGCAGTTCGGGGACAGAAACCATTGTTTTGGAACATTCGAACAGCCTGTCGCCACTTCATACAACAACTCCCTCATTGACGGATCATTTACAGGAATGAAGTTCCAGCATGACAGGATGTTCAGCTTCTTGAAAACCAGGTATTGATGCTTGCATGGTCCACCAGTTATTCCTTTCCTGCATTGGCACACACCAAGAGCAATATCCACCATGTAGGTTGTTGGATCATCTGTCTCACTTGGAACCATGAACAAGTTCTTACTGTTGGCAATCCCAACAATTTCGTTTGGATCAATTTTAGATCCAGCCACGATATCAGGAAGAAATCGAGACTGGAGCAACTTGTCTAGTCTGTTGTTGCAGACATCGATTAGCCGTCTTTCATAATATGTCTCCATTCTTGTGACGATGAAATCAACCAGCTGGATCATATTATAGGCCCTGGTCCTTTCAAGGATCTGATCCTTCATTATCCGCATGGCTGTCTCTGCGTAGTTGTTTGTGTTGTTACGAACATTCAGGCCAACTCGATAACACACTGCCCACGATGTCTTTTTGGCATAGATGTCTTCCAAGTGCTTTTGTACACACGCATACCTCTTCAATGTTTCATCATTCATGATTTCACCATGTTTTGCCTTCAGCGCCTCGATGGTGTCACAGTAAATCATGTCCTTCAACAAGGAGAACAGATGTGGCCTATCTTCCTTCCTAACTGCATTCTTAGCTTCCAAGAGGAAGCGCCAAAATGCCTGAAGAATGTGAAACACACAATGAAGAAGTGTGGCATCAGGGTAGACAGCATGGAGTGATTGACTTTCCGATGGACTGTCATCTGTCAAGAAGATTTCGGGCCCAGATTTCCAGCCTCGCCCAAAATATGCACTATTATCCAACAGAGAATTATACAACTTCAGAGCCTCCGTAATTGTTTCTGTGCTCTCACTTGTTGTAATCAGCACTCCAAGTGGTAGTCCTCCAGCACAACTGTGCGTCAAGAGCAAAAACACTCGACACCCTTGTCTGTTCATGTTTCCAGAGGCATCAATGAATACTAGTTCACCAGAATGTTTGATCAGTTTATGCACACGTCTCATCAGCGGCGTTACAATGGCAATGGCAGCTTGTTTTCCCTCTGGTCCAACAAGTGACAATTTGATGTCATCACCGAATGACCCTTCCTCGATCTTCCTCTTCAATTCCTCGAGGATAAACTCTCCCTTGGCTTCACCATACTCTTTCTTGAATGTCTGGTAGTATAACCTGAAGAGAAAGGGAATGAAGTAATATCAGCACCACAAATAGAGAATGTAGGAACACATTTCACAAAGGGTCACAAACGAGGACTTTTGCTTCGCCATCTCCCCATTTTAGCAAACTAGTATAGTACATTAACAAATTAGTATTACATTACTATGAACTAGAAATACATTTGCAAGAGTAAATTGCACACCACACACAAAGCGAGGTTTCCACCAGTGTTTTCTCCAGTGTATAATACACTCAGTGCTACCACCAAATTTCTCTGTGAATGTCATTTACCATGTGTGTATTTGTGTGTGTGTGTGTGTGTTAGTATGCATTTGTGCTATCTCTTGCGAAACTCCTATAAAATTGCCATACTAAAGCAGTTGATTTATGGGTGAAAACAAAGTTGTCTGTTATTTATGAACACTCTATTTTCATTGGAAAAATCGACACCAACGTACCATACAAATGTACATATTGAAAGGTGTTTTTATGTTAGTCCGAATTAAAAGTGTACTTAAAAGGAAATTAAACGCATAAAATTTTACTGTTCTAATCTAAACAAATAATTTTTTTTTTATATTTCAAAAGAGAAATCAGCAAAATTGGACAAAAATAAAATAAGGTAATTAGACTTGTTTACATTTTTTAGTAAATTATGCAAATTGGCAGCACTGATGACATGATGAGTGAGCTCCCTAGTCATGTTGTACATATAATTTCACATTTTCTCAATTTTTTTGAGAGTTACACATTTTTAACCCCCATAGACAAAATATATTGTGTAGAAAGAAATTACTCTGAACTTCCTAATTTTTTTGACTGATTTTGTACATTCCTAATTTAAAATGTTGGTGTTGATCTGGAAACATCGTAATCAATATGGCGTTGTGTCGTATAGCGCCCTCCTTGCATATATCAATGGGTACATGCAGTATCACTAATCTCAGTCTGGGCATAGGTACCTAATGCTAGCTCCATATGGAGATGGTGCTCAATTGATCTATGAGGATGGGGGGTGGTGCTTATGTGAGACCTGCTATGCTGTATTCACAGAGTGGCATACACCATTCTATGCCTGACTAGTTCTACTGTAGTAGTACACAGTTTGTGGATTTTAGGTATGCTTAAATAATCAAGTTGAATCGAATCAAGTCAACAACTGTGTTGAGTCCTAGTCATGGTCAAGTTGAGCTAGTAGTCGAGTCACAAGTTGAGTCGAGTCCCAAGTCAAGTTGAGTCTAAAGTAGTTCAAGCTCAAGTTGAGTTGTAGAAGGAGGCCCAAGTTGAGTTGAGTCATTACGACACTGCCACCATTACGACACTCTGAAAAGCAGCTGCAGCACCAAGGGAAATTTTTTTTTCCACCAAGCATAAGTTTTCAGTTTTGTGTGCAAAGTCAAAGTCTATGGGGTTGCAATTTTACAATCAAGTGTAACTTTTTTAAATACCAAGTGTAATTTTTTTCAAGTTATTCAAACTGTTCATTCTTTGGCATTTCCACCAAGTGTAAAATATTTTCTGCAGAGAACTCTGGTTTCCAAACTGACAAACCTGAACCCATGTGTCTTGCCAATAAGTAATCACCAACTACTTATACTGTATACCAAAGTTCATCTATGAATATCTACACTCTCACAAGGAAAAGGGCTGCTCATTTTCAAATCATGGCTGCCATTGTGATCCCTGAAAAATCAACTTATTGCCTGCGATGTACAGGAGTACTTGTCAAAATATGTAAGATACAGTGTCGAAATGCATAGATTAACCATACTGAACACATGATTTTGCATTAAACAGCCCCCTTCAATATGTAATCTACTAACCTGTAACAGTACTGTAAATCAGGAGTGATGGATCTATCGGCACTGATGAAAATGTAGTTGTCACTGTGCTGGAGTTGAAGATCATACTTGTGCAGTTCCAGTGCTTTTGAAGGAGTATAACCCCTATTGAACAATTCCAGGAACTTTACCTTAACCTCTTCACTCACATCCCTATGCTTCAAAGCATCTTCAGCCCTAAGAGGGTGGTTATGCGTGCACTTGAATTTCACAATCATTGGATGATCAGGCATATGAGGATCTGAAGACCTAAAAAAAAAAACAGAACAAACATGTATGTCATAGGCTGCCGTTTTATATGATGAACTGAATGCACTGCATTCAATTTCTGTTGCAATGCTTGGTCTTAACTAATATAATTGTACAAAAAAACAAAAAAAACAGGTATAGATTTCATCATTTTTTCACACCCTTTTTCCATAGAGGTGATAAGTGCGACACCCTATCAAAAGAAAGTTGAGATTCGGATACAGAGAACTAACAGAACCTGTACAAAAATTTACGAACAATCAGAACGGTTGTATCTGGGTGAAAATGGATGCAAAATTCAATTACCTGCATTTCCTCTTTTTGCCATCTGACTTTTCAAAGGTGCTGACTTTCCCAACAATGCTCAAGCCTGCTGGACAATTGGTGTTCTTTGAGCCCTTGCGTTGATCAGCTGTTGCGGTTCTTGGTTTTGTGTTATGTTGACAGCGAAATTCAGTCTGAAGTGAGAGTGGTGAGAAAGTAAAACTTGCATGTGCAAACTTCAGTATTTTGAAATTGGATCAGGGCTGAAAGAATTCACAATTAGAACATACAAGGACAAATTCATTTCTTCAAAAGTACTTCTTAGGTGAAATGAACATGTAGCTAGCAATCACTAACTGGACATAAAACATTAAAACTACATGAATGTAGAAAGAAATTCTGCTGAAAGCGAAATTTGAATTGTTTACGGACATTTAGAGATAAATACAAATGTCATAGAACATCGTGGGGACCAGCCAGGAGCAATTCCTTGATTATGCATGAGTATATACAACCAAGTACACACCTTTTGAAGTGCTTGGTCATGTGATGACACCACATTCCATAAATTAAATAAAGAATCAGAAAGAGTCCGTGAATTGCCTGAAGAAGTCTTTAAATAGCATTCGTCGGAATTTTCCAGTCAGACTTTCACATATTGTTTGTAAGTTTCCTTAGAATTTTCCCTATTCTTGGTGGAAAGATGCTTATAACATTCATAAATGACTCCTATTTATATCAATTACCCCGCCGTAGCGTTGTGGAAGAATATGGATATCCATAAAAGTTGCATCCATAAGTATCCGCAGGACAATCCAGTTAAGTGTGAACTGGGCTTTAGGGGCATATACAAAAGTAACAAAATTGTTTAGTTGTATATGTATCTATCTTTTCTTTAATCTCATCAAACCTGTCGAATGTGTGATACACACCTTGAACAAAACCTTTTCACCAGAGGAAGGATAAGTTCTTTCCACTCGGAAAGTTGACAGGGATGACTTCTGCATGGACTCCAACCATTCTTTAGCCCCTTCTCTGGTCGAAACAGCCAACCTCATTGTTACTTTTACTTCTTTCTCGACAATTTCTATGTTACAAATGTGATGTTTATAGTTCTCAGGTAGGAACTCCTGCAATGAAAGAAATAAGAAAAATATATAAGTAAAGCGAAAAAAAAAATATATACTAGGCACAGGTGTGACTGTGTCGGGTTCAGTCTCATTGCGTGGCACCTTGGGCAAGTTGTCTTCTATTATAGCCTCGGGCCGACCAAAGCCTTGTGAGTGGATTTGGTAGACGGAAACTGAAAGAAACCCGTCGTATATATATATATATATGTATATATGTGTGTGTGTCTGTGTTTGTCCCCCCGCCATTGTTTGACAACCGATGCTGGTGTGTTTATGTCCCCGTAACTGAGCAGTTCGGCAAAGAGACCAATAGAATAAGTACTAGGCTTACAAAGAATAA
>NC_069008.1:14990680-14991742 GCF_001194135.2 Octopus bimaculoides | reverse complement strand
GACAGAGTAACTGAAAGTTAAATGTTTGTTTTTTAAGCATATTTAAATTGTTTGTTTCTTTTTTTTTTCATTGTTCATTGAGGTGGTTGTGAGGTGTGCCAAAAATAACAGCTAAATAAGATTTTTTGGATAAATCTTTTAAAGTTTATTAGCTAACACTTCGCTCAGAGATTTAAAACTACCTCAATGAATCAATGTGTATTTATAAAAACTTCAAGCAGTTTCCGTACTTTCGTATTCGCCAAAAACATTATCTTTGATTGCTGTAGTAATTCAAACTTACCGCTAACCAGCGTGTGTGTTCAGTATCGATGATATTGGCATCTGAATGAGAGCACAATACAAGATTCGCATGGCCATCGGAGGTTGCCATTACGAATGCTAGCATATGTTAACTTGGTTGTTTGCAAACGAATACTTTACTGAGGTCCGGAACTCTCGTGGGAAAAAAAAATATTCGCTTCCCGTATGTTATATATACAAACGATACGCATGCGCAATAATTGTACTTCCGTAATTACCTTCACGTTAGAATTTTTAAACGATAATGGATTAACTTCTACAAACCCTGGATTGTTTCTGAACTTCATACACACACACACACACACTCAAAGTACGTTTAATACATATACACACACTTTGTAATAATTTTTTCCTTTACGAAACATTTCTGTGAGTATTAAACATTGAAAATATTTAATCTTAAATTCAAATTACGACAAACGTAAATACGTAAATAAACAAACGAAGTTTGCTTTTAGAAGCGTTGAGATGTCCTTAGAAAGTTCACCTACACTTTTCTCTGCAAAATAGGGGTAGTTTATCCTGTTCAGGCTATATTATTAGCATTATTCTGCGATTGAGAATTTAAAATCACTTCTTTAATGTAATCTTAATTTTGTAGGTAGACGTTCCGTTTGCACTACTTAAATACAGAGGTCCCTAAAAACTAACCCAAACCCTTAGGGGATCTCTGTATTTAAGTAACACCCGTGAGCCTACCGGGATCCGGATCTAGATTCCGATTCTGAAAAAAATTTTCAAAATCGCAGCTTCAAAAAT
>NC_069008.1:14984147-14989798 GCF_001194135.2 Octopus bimaculoides | reverse complement strand
AATACGATATACACCGTTACAGCGCTAACTGTTTTCAACTGAATAGACGTCAGTGATTAGTAGAAATTATCGAAATAAGACAATTTTTTACATGAAATAAATTCAAATACAAAAATTTTTTTTCTGTTCTATAACACAAAATAGATAAGTATACGAAGTTTGAAAGTCTTTCAGTACCAAAAACACTACATAAAACATAAATGAAAACTGGTGCCCCCGTTTTAAAATAGATCCGAGAAATGTATAGAAATTCTGGAAATTTTTCTTCGCCACAAATCCATACATATATTCGCCAACCCGATGATCCAGTGACATACTTCAACCGTCGGGACCAATAGGCCTCAATGTGGTTTGTGCAAGCGCCGGTTTCAGGGTCAACGAAGTTCTGTAAATGGTTTACCGTTAAGTGAATATAGACAAGTTGCTGTAAATTTCTATAGCTGGACCATTTATCGGTATGAATGAGGGTGGATCGATTCAAGAATAGACAGTTCTTAAGCCTAGTGTTGGATGTGAATGCTATTTTTTGCAAGAAGCCACTAGTAGCAAGTGCCTGATGGTAATAGGTGACATATTATGCGTGTGTATATATATATATATATAGGTAAATGATAAGATTGCTTCAATTTTTCAGGGGTAGTCTGAAGTATCCAAGCAACCAGGGGATGTTTAAATCCGGAGGCACTCCTGGGAATTACTTGTGTGGGTACTGTCTTCGTTAGAAGGTATCCAGGGGCAGGTAATTTATTGTTTAAACCGTAGTTTATAATTATATTTAGCAAAAAGAAAATAAAAAAAAAACGAATAGAAAGAAAAATTATACACTTTAAATGCAAACATGTATTTATTTCTGAAACAAAAATTGTTTATACACTTTAAGAAAAAAAAAATAGCAAAATGAAATAATTGTAATGATAATAAAATTAATTATTTTATTTGTCCCCAGAGTGATGGACATTCAGGGAAGGGTATGAGAAGGACTATGATAAATAGTGAGTGATTGGTGATAACCAAAATCTGAATAACTTAAACCTACATACTAAATTCATCACAGTACTCACTGTTAACTGCTTTACACCAAACTTTGAGCCTGATACCTTCCTGTACAAACTGATTAAGTATATAGTGATGATGGCATATCCTACTCCAAACATTTTAAGTATTTCAGAAGTAATCCCTGATGCAGAAGTGATTCTCCCAGGTTTTATAGTCATTGCTTTATCTAAAATAGTGCTGTCAACAAGTATAACTGGATCCTGTCAGTTCATATCAGGGAGATTCTTTCTACTATTCCTTCTCCACATTCAGTGGCCTTTCATAATAGCACTTCCTTGTTTCTTTTTTTGGAAGCAGTAAGTGCAAGCATGTCATCAGTCTTCTGCACCCAGGTCTCTCCCAAATCACAATCTTCTCAGGTACACTGCCTCACAAACCAGGAAACCTCAAGCCTTCGGTCCTCACGTAACAGAACATTGACCAACCTCTCGGTCCTTGAATTCTCCTTTTTTGTCATCACTTAATGACTGTCTTTCGTTCTGTTGTCAGCTTTGGCATGGCTTCTACAGAAGAATGAAAAGGGCTTCAGCATGTTTTACCTTTCTGGCCTCTTTGTTTTGTACTGGAGGTTATATTATGTACATATTTGACAACTTTACCATATTATTGTTAATGAAAAAGCTATAAAAAATGTTATTATTAACATATTTAATGAGTGATGCATTTCAAAATTAATTAACAATAAATATACAGTAAAATGTAGAAGTGATATTCAACAAAGAACCATGTGTAGGGCTGGCAGGAGGGAGTTTCCATATAGAGATACATCCATTATGGCAAAGGGAATGGAAGTAGGAGAAGGGGCTGGGAGAAAATTTTAAAAAGAAAGCAATAAACAAACGTTTGGAAATACATTGTTTTCAGACTCATAATTTCCATTACAGCAATATAAAAAAAAGAGTTGACAAAAGAAACCATACAAACTACCCTTTTTTTTTGTCTCCCTTATGAATACGTTTGTGTTTAGTTAAGTCACTACTGTCAGAAAATGATTTATCACAGATATCACAGTGATATGGTTTCTCTCCTGTATGAGTACGTATGTGTCTAATTAATTGATTACTTTTGGAGAATGATTTACCACATATATCACAATGGTATGGCTTCTCTCCTGTATGAATACGTCTGTGTACCTGTAAGTCACCATTTCGAGAGAATGATTTACCACAAACATCACATTGAAAAGGAGTCTCTCCTGTATGAACACGTTTGTGTACCGTTAAGTCACTATTTTGAGTGAATGATTTTCCACAGATATCACAGCGATATGGTTTCTCTCCTGTGTGAATACGTCTATGTGCAGTTAAGTGACTACTTTCAGAGAATGATTTACCACAAATATCACAACAATATGGTTTTTCCCCTGTATGAACACGTATGTGTCTCATCAAATGACTACTGCGACAGAACGATTTACCACAAATATCACAGTGATATGAAGTCTCTCCTGTATGAGTATGTTTGTGTACAGTTAGGTTACTTTTTTGAGAGAAGGACCTTTTACAGACATCACAGCGATATGGTTTCTCTCCTGTATGAATATGTTTGTGTTTATTTAAGTCACTACTGTCAGAGAATGATTTACCACAACTATCACAATGATATGGTTTTTCCCCTGTATGAATACGTATGTGTCTAATCAAGTGACTACTGCGACAGAACGATTTACCACAAATATCACAGTGATATGGAGTCTCTCCTGTATGAGTATGTTTGTGTACAGTTAGGTTACTTTTTCGAGAGAAGGTCCTTTTACAGACATCACAGTCATATGATGGCTTTCTCATCTCTTTTATCATGTCTTCATGCGAAATCACTTCTTCAACCTGCTCACTCTTTTCCATTATTTTTCTTCTCAAATCACAATTTATATATAATGTCCTTGCTTTCCTTCTTATAGTTCACTCTTTACAAAGAATTTGCTTTGTACATCCTTTTCTTGCAGTCTTAAAATATGATAAATATTGAGGATGTATCTTCAGTTATCCCACTGTCATATGATATTCTGAAATAATAAAGATACATCAGTGTAAAATATGGAGGCTACTTAGAAAATACAGATTCAAAAGTGGGAAATTTACATTTGCACAGAAATAAACATTTACCTGAACAACTGAACTTATAATTTGACATTGTTGTTTAGCCCTGAGGCATCTCTAACTGAGCAGAAATACGATTAAAGATATTCCATTCAGCCTGTCTCTCTAGCATTGTATATCTTGGACATCATCATCCAATGCAGTCATCAATATTCATAAATGAAGGTGAAATTTAAGGGAAATGTGTTGTTATTTCTAGTAGTTCATGTGACCACAAAGAAAGCTATGAAGAAAACTGTTGTTTTTACAGTTCCTGCAATTTTTTTTTTGTCACAGATCAGACAAAAATTAATGAAGAAAAAAAACAACTGAATTGGGGAAAAAAGAAGCATTAACTAAACATATAAATTTTCATTTTATTAGTTAATTCCAGAAAAAAAATGGTGAAATAGTGCTCAAAAGTAATTTCATTTTCCAACAGAATTGTAATGTACATCATTAAACCCTATGAGGAAACAAAGTTCGCGTACCTACATAAGTGTGCTTCTAACTTAATTTGTTTTTTCAGAACTTCCAGAAAAATGGACATTTTTTAATGAAGTTTTCTACAAATATACTTCAGTAGTATAGCTTCTGACTGTATCGGAATTTGTGGTGATAATGTTTTCCCAAGGGGTTTCGGAAAATTCACGCTTGTCGGCTGAGTTTCCTTATAACTTTCAGAAAAATGGCTACTTTTTCATGAAATTTTCTACAAATACGTTTCAGAGTGTGTAGATTACAACTATATTGGAATGTGAATTGAAAAGAAAACGAGCATGCACATATACTGACACACATCACAATGTTTGTAGATATGATGCATGCTAAGTATGTGTAGCTCAGCTATATTTTTTTAAAATTTTAAATTCTGATAATACAGTTCTATATTCAAGAGATGAGGAATTATGTACATTATTTACATTTGACGGATATTTGTCCTCATCTTGTTTGTTGTTAACACAACGTTTCGGCTGCTATACACTCCAGCCTTCATCAGGTGTTTTTGGGAAAAACTCGAACCTGGGTTCTCATTCCTAAGGTATTTTCGATGTTGTTTTTATTATTATTATTATTCAGGTCACTGCTTGGAATCGAACTCGGAATCTTGGGGTTAAATTCTGATATGATCGTAATCTATACACTCTGAAATGACGAAAATTATGAGGAAACAAATTGCCGGTGTGGTTGGTAGGTAGACATTGGTAGTTATATCAAGAAACAAACATTCGACAAATTACAATAATAAAGTTTAGGTTTTTGAACATTTCAGTGGTTGAGGCGCATTTCAAAATATTTCTCAAAACTAAAACAACAAACGGGGCAACGATGGAGAGGGTAGAAGGGAGCTTCTACAGCTAGAAATAGCAGGCATCTCTCATCCATAAAAGATGTGGGGAAACACAGAGTCTACAGAATTCAAAGATTAAATATTTCCATTGTTTAATACTCACGGATATGTTTTGTAAGGTAAAGAGTTGTTATAAAGTGTGTGTATAACATTTATTAAACGTACTTTAAGTGTGCGTGTGTCTAAGGTTCGAGCGGAAACAATATTTTTTTAATGTGAAGGTAATTACGGAAGTACAATTAATGCGCATGCGTTTATATAAAACATAGGGGAGCTAACTCTTGTTCGTACCTGTCAATCTGTAGTTTTATGCAATTGGCTGTCTGTCTGTGTTAAACAAACTTTTCCTGAACTAGTTCTTGATATTTCATGTAAACTTATTTCCAAGTAATAATACTGATTATAATCCTCTTAATCATCCTGGTTTCACACCTAATTCTGAGAGCAGAATTAGTACTCAATCTTTTAAACCTGAGGTCGACAAACGATAATGATTTTAACTTCTATATATATCGATGATGCATGGATCAGAGGTTTCTATTGTCAGGCGACATTCCTGATACCAACTGTCACACGTTCTAAGCGAGCTTACAAGTCGCCCAGTCTGTTGAGCAACAAACAACCCCAACATGGTTACACGAAGAACTGGAAGCGAACGACACTAGCGGAATGAGTCTTTCATTCATTAAGACTATGCAATATGCAAGCAAATAACCAAGGTTTGAATAGATAGCAAGGCCATTGTTTACAACCAGAAAAATTCAAGCTGTGGTTTCAATTCCAGGTTAAGAAAATGATTTCATATGTACAGAAAACAAAATATGTTAATACACTTTAAAAGCAAACAAAATATATTCATAAGCGAAGAAGAAAAAAAAAAGAAAGAAAAATTACACACTCTAAATGCAAACATGTATTTATTTCTGAAACAAAAATTGTTTATACACTTTAACAAAAAATATCAAAAAAATGAAATAATTGTACTGTAGGCGCAGGAGTGGCTGTGTGGTAAGTAGCTTGCTTACGAACCATATGGTTCCGGGTTCAGACTCACTGCGTGGCACCTTGGGCAGGTGTCTTCTACTATAGCCTCGGGTCGACCAAAGCCTTGTGAGTGGATTTAGTAGACGGAAACTGAAAGAAGCCCGTCGTATATATATATATAT
>NC_069008.1:14979910-14983705 GCF_001194135.2 Octopus bimaculoides | reverse complement strand
GTGGCAACGGGGTCTGGAGCAAGGGAAAGATCCTGGTTGGGTTGGAATGGAGGTGGGAGAGGGAGCTACGAACCAATAGACAGCGTAGGTTGCGGGCACGTTTGAAAGAGGGCAAAGGTGGGTCGGGGAAAATCGGGAGGGTGGTGGTATCTAGCTGGTAACGTGGAAGGCCCGCAGGATCTTCTGACAAAAGGGTAGAGTGGAAGGGTGGAAAAAAAGGGGAAAGGGGATGTGGTTCGGGGATCAGTATGGGGGAAGGAGAGAGGGTGGTAGTGCGATCGATTTGACGAGCGCGGGTAAGGGCAGTTTGGACAAGAGTGGATAGGTGTCCGCGACGCATTTAAACAAGAGGACCAGGTATTGGGACTGGGTCTCGAAATCCTAGTCCCGGTTGCACAAGCGTCGGAGGCGGAGAAGGAACTGGGAGTAGGAGATGGCTCATTTGGTGTGGGAGGAGGAAAAGTTGAGGTAGAAGTGGGAGTCCGTTGGTTTAAAGAAGGCGGAGGTGATGAGAGAGTGGGTGAGAGGATCAACGGAAAGAGAGATAGATCGAGGAAGTTTACGGGATGTGTCAGAGATGGTAGAGATAAATTCGAGAGAAGGGTGGGAGTTAGAAACGAAAGGGATGAAATTGGAGAGCTGTACGCAGGAGAGGCGGGTGGCGCCTATACAGACGTCTGCATAGCGACCGTATAACTCTGGGGTCGGTCCAGAGAAATGTAGGCTTCTTTCGGTTTCCATCTACCAAATACACTCACAAGGCTTTGGTCGACCCGGGGCTATAGTAGATGACCCTTCCCTAAGGTGTTACACAGTGGGACTGAACTCGGTACCATGTGGTTGGGAAGCAAACCTCTTACCACGCAGCCACGTCCACGCCTATTAGTGATATACATACTCTTTTACTTGTTTCAGTCATTTGACTGCGGCCATGCTGGAGCACCGCCTTTAGTCGAGCAAATCGACCCTAGGACTTATTCTTTGTAAGCCTAGTACTTATTCTATCGGTCTCTTTTGCCGAACTGCAAAGTTACGGGGACCTAAACACACCAGCATCGGTTGTCAAGCGATGTTGGGGGACAAACACACACACACAAACATACACACACACACACACATACACACACATATATATATACATATATACGACGGGCTTCTTTCAGTTTCCGTCTACCAAATCCACTCACAAGGATTTGGTCGGCCCGAGGCTATAGTAGAAGACACTTGCCCAAGATGCCACGCAGTGGGACTGAACCCGGGACCATGTGGTTGGTAAGTAAGCTACTTACCACACAGCCACTCCTACGCCTAAGATTTATATTAATTTTCTGTTTGCAAGTTATAATTATTAAATATCACCTCTAATTCCATATTACCTGGAAAATAAGGTATACCGTAATACTCGTGTATCATGGCACTCCGTCGGTTGCGACGACGAGTGTTCCAGTTTATCCGATCAACGGAACAACCTGCTCGTGAAATCAACGTGCAAGTGGCTGAGCACTCCACAGACACGTGTACCCTTAACGTAGTTCTCGGGGAGATTCAGCGTGACACAGAGTGTGAAAAGGTTGGCCCTTTGAAATACAGGTACAACAGAAACAGGAAGAAAGAGTGAAAGCTGTGGTGAAAGAGTACAGCAGGGTTGTAACCACTCCCTGCCGGAGCCTCGTGGAACTTTAGGTGTTTTCGCTCAATAAACACTCACAACGCCCAGTCTGGGAATCGAACTCGCGGTCCTACGACCGCGAGTTCGCTGCCCTAACCACTGGGTTATTGCGCCTCCACAATACTCGTGTAATCATGATGGCTGCATGTATGTGTATGTGAGTATGTATGCCTGTGAGCGCATTTGTGTATGTGTATGTGTAACTCTGTGTGTGTGTGTGTGTGTGTGTGTGTGTTTTGTATGTATTTAAACCTTTTATGATTAAGAACCACCGATATTTTCTATTATGCTCAACGTCCCATGAACACCACCACTACCGTAAACATAACAGCCTACCCCACTCCCACCCCCGTACCACGACAATACCACCATCATCACAACCGTCTCCAAACACCACCGCACCTACCATCACCTTTACCTCCACTATCACCTCAACCACCACCACCACCACCACCACCACCACCTCCACCTCCACCACAACAACAACATCGGACAAATCCAAATGATTACGCATTTGTTTATCGAATGTGCTCAGTGAAGCGTGTCTGTTCATAATGATGTGTAACACACCTAGTTTAGTAGTGCGTTAGCGAAGAAATTATATCAAAGTGGACTGTGTTCATCTCAATGAAGTGTGCTGACCAAAGTGGACATCATTGGCTATTATATAGAGTTGTGATATTAGTGGATATTGCTGACAGTTGCGGAAAGTCAATTGCTATCAATTGACAGTTTGAAAACCTGAGCTCTGGTTTGACATTTAGAGTCAGAACTTATCTCTGTGGTAATTCTGAAAGCAGTGAAGAATATCGGTATTTGTAGCTCTGGATTAATATCTAGAGGTAGTGCTGCCCTCCACTATAGTTTTGAATGCAGTGGATAATATTCTTTTTACTACAAGGCGTGGAATTTTGTAAGGAAGTGTTTAGTCAATAACATCGAATTCGTTGCTCAACTGGTATTGAGTCCAAAAGGGTGAAAACCTTTTTATTGAGTCCAAAAAGATGAAAAGCAAAATCGGTCTCGGCGACATTTCAAAGCAGTGAAAAATATTGGCATTTTAGGAGTTCTGACTTGACATCTAGAAACGGTGCTGACCTCTGTGGTAGTCCTGAAAGCAGTAGATAATACAAAAATTTGTGGCCAATCTTGATATTTTGTGACATTACCAATATAAGTGGACGGTCATCCGAGCAGAGGACATTACTTCACTGTCATAGTGGGCAGACCTGACAACGTCTCTCATTGTCCACTGAAAGCGTAGCTACTGCCTCAACCCCAAATTAAGGTAAGTTTTGTTTCATAATCTACTTACTTCGTGTGCATGCGTGCACGTGTGTCTGTGCCTGTGTGAGAGCCTTCGCACGTGTATGTGTGCGTGTGTATATATGTATGTGGCATGTGTTAGGTTTAGGATTGCGGTGCGTAGCGTAGCAGTTAAGGTCCTGATCTCACTCATGATCGTAAGACTGACTTCTTAATTGAGCATTCTACCTTTGAGCAAGATACTTCATTTTTCACATTACTCCAGTCCACTCCATTTAAAATAAGCACAACTGACAGCTGGAGCTGTGTCGGACTGACGTTCTGTTGATTAGGTAGTATTGCACTCTCGGTCACTTAAACGCCTTACAAACCGGAACAAGTTGCGGTCTAATGGATCTGGAGGTTGGAGGTAGTCTTTAAACTTATAACTGTTTTTGCTTAACCCTAGGTCATCTGTAATTGAGCAGATCAATAATCGAAGCTGTTCAGACCATAACGATCTCATCATTTGTTCAGGAATACGGTAACTGTGAATACAAAATCAGGATGTTGTCGTTTTTGTTGTTTTGCTCCTGGTCAAGCCTGGCCGAGGAATTCTATGGTCAGTTATTCCAGTCGCGACCATCCCGTTTTTATTCACATGTATCAGATGTAGAACAACTGTCCGTCTGTATGTCTGTCTGCTTGTCTGTCTGTCTGCTTGTCTGCCTGTCTGTCTGTCTGTCTGTCTCTCTCTTTTTCTCTCAAAAGAACTTCCATGCCTCTTTTTCACATCATTAAAAGCGTGTTCTGTTACCAATCCGTACACCTTTCTCCCCAACGATCTCTCGACTCCCTCTCGTATTCTGCTTTACACCCCC
>NC_069008.1:14977444-14979732 GCF_001194135.2 Octopus bimaculoides | reverse complement strand
TCTCTTAACCAAACTTTATCGGTTGTAACCCTAAAGTTTTGAACCTGTTGAAACGAGCAGCGTGAGACGTTTAATATGCTTTCTTGAAGGTTTTCCGTAACATTTATGCTTTGTTCATCATCCTTAAAACAAACCTTATTCAGGGACCTTTTGAGTGGGATGGGCTACTCAACCTGAAGAGAATTCTAACTAGACCCCACTTGCAAGATTATGCGCTGTTTATCTTGATATGAGATCACCATGTCGTGCACATGTGGTTGTGATGCATATGCTTGGTGTACCCCCATCAGTCGGGTAGTCATGATGAGTATACTGCCATTTACTTTGACTACCGTACAAGTGCCGCTGTGCATTGCAGCAATCCAGCCTCTGTAAACGGGTCCGAAACCAGTCACTTTAAGGACGGCTTCCAAGTAGTGATGGTCGACCCTATCGAAAGCTTTCGATTGATCTAAATTAAGGGCCCCACCGAAGCCAGCTTTAGTTCGAGCTCTCTCTTCGATGTATCGCATCAGGTGGAGGTTGTCGTGGATAGACCTGCTCGGGATTGCGCACGTTTGTGCCTCCCCAACCAGACTACCGTCGACAAGCATCAACGTTTCCACTAACACCTTGGCCAGAATCTTGAATTCTGTTTAGCAGAGTTAGGGGCAGAAAATTCCCTACCAGGTTCCCATTGTCGGCGTCTTTTCTCAACAGTGTTCTGACCCTAAATGCAGAATCTGCGATAAATTTGATGAAACAATGGACCATCTCGTCTCAGGATGTCCTGTGCTGACACCAAACGAATACAAAAATTGCCACGATAGGGTAGGCAGTATTTACATTGGAGAATATGTAAACACTACAAAATCAGCACTCCTGCTTAGTGGTGAACATCATCCTGAGCCAGTCGTCGAAAGTAAAAATCTCACTATCCTCTGGGATTTTCCGGTCAACACAACAGAACGATCAAGGCTAATCGACCAGACATAATTATTAAAGACAGGGAAGAAAATACCTGTAAACTAATAGATGTAAGTCTTCTCACTGATAAAAATATTTTTGTCAAGGAATTTGACAAACTAAGTAAATATAAGGGGGGCCTGGAAATTGAAATGCAAAAGATGTGGTACTTTAAACGAGAATTACTCCTGTTATTGTAGGTGCCCTAAGTATGATAAAAAAGGATGTCAGAAACATCTAGATAAGGTCCCAGGAGAACCATGTCTCAAAGAAATCCAAAAGATTGTTCTGACAAGTACTGTGCCCACATCCTTAGAAAAACCCCTATACGTTTAAATGTCTGTGTTGTATTACATGAAAATATTTCGCTACTGTCCCTGCCACGTCTCCTCCCCAAGCTCTCAGTCAAACTGTAACATCTCTTATCCTTCACTCGCCCTAGGACACTGGGTCTCGGCAAGTGACTGTAACAAACATGCAGATTAAAAGTAAAAAATAATAGTAATAATAATAATAATAATAATAATAATAATAATAATAATAATAGCCACACCTGAAGTTGCTGGAAAACATTGGTGCGTTTGGTTGAAGAAAAGAAACACTAGAAATAAGAGACTGAGAGCACTACACTGGCAGCCCCACACTTTGCTTTGAAGGGTCAGCCTTGGGAACGAGCAAGTGTCACCACTGTACCGCGTCCGTAATAGAGTGGACGAAACCCTTGTTCATATCGCGAACGAATGCCCTAGACTTGCCCAAAACAACTACAAGTTGTGGCGACATGATCAGGTAGCAGAAGTGCTATATTGGAAACTGCGAAAAGTGTGGACTAGAGAGATATAAGATCTGGTATGAGCACAAACCGCAAAGAGTGGCGGAGTTGGAGACTTGC
This sequence comes from Octopus bimaculoides, assembly GCF_001194135.2. NCBI lineage: Eukaryota > Metazoa > Mollusca > Cephalopoda > Octopoda > Octopodidae > Octopus > Octopus bimaculoides. The sequence continues at coordinate 14,977,895 of NC_069008.1, read as the reverse complement.
AAAATCCCAATCCAAATAGATCAGGTATTAGAACATAACAGACCGGACCTAGTGGTGGTCGACAAGATGCACCACATGTGATAGATGTTGCGTGCCCTTCTGACCCACGAATAGTCACGAAGGAAGGCGAAAAAATAGATAAATACAACCCTCTTAAGTACGAAATAGCCCGACTATGGAAAATGAAGAAGGTTAAGAGAATGTTAATTATTGTTGGATCCTTGCGGACAGTATCAGAAGACATCAAGAGAAATATAAAGGAAATTGGAATAGAGTGCTGAGTAGAACTGATACAAAAGGTTTGCCACATTGGCACGACCAGAATAATCAGGAAAGTATTAGATAGTGAAAAGAACAGATAACATAGTGTCGTAGGCTGCAGGGAGCCAGCCCGCCCGCCACGCATGCAAGGTTCCAGGAGTTACAACAAAAACCTGTGATAAAAAAAAGA
>NC_069008.1:14974726-14976700 GCF_001194135.2 Octopus bimaculoides | reverse complement strand
TCATTATCTTCTTTCTAAAACACTGTTTCCCCTTCATTATCTTCTTTCTAAAACACTTTCCCCTTCATTATCTTCTTTCTAAAACACTGTTTCCCCTTCATTATCTTCTTTCTAAAACATTGTTCTTCGTTCCCACACTTTTTCCTTCTCAGTCATTTTCCTGTCCATATTTTTCTCGCTTTCTCGTCTCTTCCATAAGTTTCTCTACATCTCTTCTCTTTTTCCTTCTCTTATTTACCCCATCCTTTTCACCATTTCTCTCTTTCTCTTTGTTTCTGTTGATTCTAGTGCAGGATGTACCAGTTTCCTTCTACCGATCCAACCGTGACCATCGTGCTGCTGGTAAACCTTGCAACAATTCTGACCGGTGCCACAGACCAGAATTTTGATGAAGCATATTACAAATCTTTGGTTCCTGGTTATTCCTATGGTTATCTTCAGACATCTCAAACAGACAAATTCTATCCAAGCCGAAGTCAACTGGAATGTGCCATCATCGCTCTAAACAGCCAATCGGAATTCTTTTCTTACAATAAAGTCAGCCAAGTTTGTAAGAATTACTCACCGAAAAATATAATGACAGTCATTAACATGCTGGACAGCAATGAGATTTCCTACTACAAAAGTAAGTGAATGATTATTATTTTCATATGCACCCAACAGATTAGATTGTTGGCAAAGAAAAAAATCCTAACATCGAGCGACAACAACTGACTTTAGATGCCAAGAACCCTCCTAAGTATCCTAGCTATCCCTAATAGCAGTGTTTTCTGGAGCTGTACTAAATTGGGTTTTATGCCTATTTCCTCTACCCATCTGTTCAAATCTTTAGGGACAGATCCTAATGCACATATAACTACTAGGATGTATTTTACCCACACTTTCCATAGTCTCTGTAATTCAATGGTTAGGTCCTGATACTTAGCTATTTTTTCTCTACCTCTCATATTGATTTTTTCATCATTTAGGACTGTGAAGTCAATTATCCGGTACTTTCTATTCTCTTTTTGTACTACTACCAAATCAGGCCTTTTAGCTTCTATTACTCTGTCAGTTTGAATGTTAAAGTCCCAAAACATCTTGTATTTCTTACTTTCTAGTACTTTACTAGGTTCATGTTCATACCATGTATCACTATGTTCAAATCTTAGCTTTCTACACAACTCCCAGTGAACCACTCTCTTTAGATTGTCATGTCTTTTCTTGTATTCTTTCTATGCCAGCATGCAACATTTACTTAGCATATGAGTAACACTTTCCACTTTTGATTTGCATAATTTACATTGGAAATCTACTTGGTTCTTGTCTATCTTGGCTTTTATCCAATTAATCCTTAATGCTTGATCTTGTGCAGCTACGATCAAACTTTCTGTCTCCCTCTTCAGCTTTTCATTCTGCAGCCATAACCATGTCTCACTACTACTCTTTGCTGCAACTGTCTTTGGGAATCTACTATGCAACGTCTTCTCCTGCCAGTCAAATAATCTCTGGTCTTTTTTTTCTGGCTTTTAACTTCGTTCGAGTTTTGGTTTCCCTATGTCTTGCTGTGACTGTAGCAGCTTTTAATAAACTTTCTTCACAAAACTGCTACCCTTGTGGCACAATTTGAAACCATTATTATCATTATTATTTTATGTTTGACTTTTGTTTTGCATTTGTACAAGTTGGATCCAAGTCTCACCCAGAGACCTCAAGAGACAACAAGTTAGAAGTTCATGTAGGTGTTATGCCTAGGGTACCATATATTTGGATTTGTACAGTTTTGTTCAAGTGAATGTTTAAGAAACCATAAGAAAATTATGTTTGCTTTAAAATTTGAGATCACATAGACAGTATTTTACGTAGGATATGGGCAGTTCCCATGAGCACTATCTTTTGGACTTCAGCCATTTTGGGGTTTCCTGGTATCTTATCATTATTATTATTATTATTATTATTATTATTATTATTATTATTATTATTATTATTATTATT
>NC_069008.1:14972977-14974392 GCF_001194135.2 Octopus bimaculoides | reverse complement strand
ACACACACACACACACACACACACACACACACACACACACACACACACACACACACACACACACACACGTGTGTGAGTGTGAGTCTGTGTTTGTCCCCACTCCCACCGCTTGACAAACGGTGCTGGTGTGTTTATGTTTCCGTAACTTAGCGGTTCGACATAAGCGACCTGTAGGATAATTACTATGCTTCAAAAAATAAGTACTAGGGCAGATACATTCAACTAAAATCTTCTTCAAGGCGGTGCCCCAGTATGGTCGCTGTCTAATAAATGAAACAAGTAAAAGCTGAAAGAAAAAAAGATGAAAAGTTTCGTGTTAATTCAAATAACATTAGGAAGGATTTATGTAATTTCAAGGAAAGCAACGGACGAAACTAATCGGCCAAACCAACATTGATATGGCTTGGTTGATGAGTTGTTTTATCGATATGGAACGTTTCCGATATTCATGTGTGTGGCATGTTATCAAACGATTTCTGATAATCAGATAATCCATGTTTTCTTCTTTTATTACTGTTTTTAATTCTGTTACAGCTTCGCTTCTTTGTAGCTTCTACTTACTGCTGCACATCCATTTCCGGTAACTTTTGTTACGATGTTATTGTTCGTTAAGCGGTTATTGTCGAACGATATGAAGGCGCGTGCCATTTTGGTTGGTGTGTGGGGTCTTGTGCGAATGACTTATTGTTACGTTGCTCTGCGATCACTTAGACATCTAATGTGTAGCAAACCATACATTTGTGCAAGCAATATCGATTTGATAGAGAGGATTGAGCTTAATGCACAGTATAGGCATTTGATAACAATAGATGAATCATTTGTGCAGGTTGTTTAGCAAAAAATTGTGGAACGCTCATCTGTCGTCTATGACAAGAGGGTTCGTTCTATGGCCGTACAATATGAGTTATCAGAGCGGCGAAGGAAAAGAGTCTTTTAGGGGCGTTGACTAGGTTATTTGTTTCAAATAGGGCGGTCTGTGTTCCAATCCCGCTAAGTTCAACGTCATCTTTTATCCATTCGGGATCGATGCATATAAACCAATCTCGGGGAACTGATTACTAGAACTGTCAGAGTGTGAACCGAAATGATTTGCTGTACTCTTTCCAAATCTTCGCACTCAGGCAACAACGCAAAGGACAAGGTATATTGACCTTAAAAGCAGCTCACTTTTCTTTAGGCAACCTCGGTGGCGCAGAGGAGAGATGCATGAATACTCAACTGCTGGGTTTCTATAAAAATAAAAGGGAAAACGAAATAGCTTGTCCATGTCTCGGAGGATCTTAATGCTATATTTTAGGTGCTAGCGTAGCTGTATGGTTGAGAAGCTAGCAAAATTTGAAACCCTTATTATTATTATTATTATTATTATTATTATTATTATTATTATTATTATGTTTTTTTCTTCTTCTTTCTTT
>NC_069008.1:14968340-14972909 GCF_001194135.2 Octopus bimaculoides | reverse complement strand
AATTTTCTTCCATTTCTCGCCGAGTGTTTTTCGTACACCTTCGCAATGATTCAATCTCAGTTTTCAATTCTACTCCTCCAGTTTGATTTTCTTTTCGAATTTGGTATTGTTGGCTTTTTGGGTGTTAAACAGCGTCTTTCGATTACCTTAGCAACAGAGTAAATGATTTCATTTAACTTATTAAGATCGGGTTTTAGTTGTATGATTTCTTGTGTAACGCAGTTGCCAATTCTTATTTGCTTTTTATGTTGGTGTGCATTTGAGAGTTTATGGAGTGGTTCCCTATCATTCATATTTGTATGCCCTACAACTGCAAGCTCATTCAGAACTTCCTGCTTCATTTCGATGACAGATTTTCTATGTTGTATAGCAAATATGTGGTCTTCAAATTCTGTTTCGACATCATTTTCCTGGCTGTTTTTCCTAGGATCATTATATTATCCTTTTTCTTCAGGCTCTTGAGTGTGCTATATTTTAGGTACAGGCGTTTTAGGTGTTTCTTTTATGATCTGTTCGGCTCTTGGTGAGAATCCAGGTTTTCTTTTCAACTTTCTTCCTTTTCTGGATCTTACATCATTTTCACAGATTAGTTCATAATATTAGTTCATAATAATTCATATTTCCCCTCTAATTAATTCAGTCTCTTTTTCAATTCTATTATTATTATTATTATTATTATTATTATTATTATTATTATTATTATTATTATTATTATTATTATTTCAGGTAGTGAATGGATAAAAGCCTATGCCCTATCAATGGGAGCAAATTCGTTAATCTACAATTCCATACTCAATATAGGAAGTCCTTCAACTTGGAATGTGGACAAATGCAATGGCGACTATTGTCCAAATTTCTTCCGACACCCAATACTCGATATCTGGAACAAACTTCCAATTGATCAGGTATGCATGCAGACACGCACACACACACACACACACACACACACACACACACACACACACACACACACACACACACACACACATGCGTAGGTGCATGACTTGAAATTTTGGCGATTGGGAAGCTAGTTGCTTACTCCTCCCCACATCCAGTGTTTAACTAGTCCTTTTTTTCATTGACTCTCGAAAGGATGAAAGGCAGAGTCGACCGCAGCGGAATTTGAACTCAGAACGAAATGGGTCACCAGAAATGCCATCTATAATGGAAGTCGCTCATACAAACGTACACACACATACAAGCACCAAAACTATGTGCTTCTTGTTTGTTTGGAACAGCCGCGACGACAGTAATCATTACACTGTAAAAGACTGGCCTAAAAGAGATGAGCGCATAGTTGGTCAGTACAATGTACAGCATATGCCACTGGTAGACCCTCAAAAGATCTTCACATCAAACTCGGTCCCATGAAAAACATTGTAAATGCAATGACATACGGTGGTTGTGGCTTCCAGTACCTAAAAGTAAAATTTGGTGCAGAGGAAAGTGACGCAAAACTGAAGCAGGTATTTTCATTAGACCCGAGATCAGGGAATTGATGTTTGATAGCAAATTCAGAGGTAAACTGAATCCATTTGAGCTCACAGCATGGGATTCATTCATGTTAATGGTATAGAACTTTCTCGGAAATCATAGAGCTGAAAACTATGCCGATATAATAAGCAATATGCTAACAACGTATGAAAGAATGGGATGCCGAATGTCCCTTAAAATGCACTTCTTGCATTCTCATCTTGATTTTTTTCCCAACGAATCTTGGTGCCGTTAGTGATCAGCATGGTGAGAGGTTCCACCAAGACATATCTAAGATGGAAACGAGGTATCAAGGCCGATTCAATCCACACATGATGGGTGACTACTACTGGTTTCTACAACGGGAGACCAGCACGATGCTTAAGCAAAAGAGCAAATGTCTCAAATATTTCTGAGCTGAGCATATAAAAAATAAAGTGAGTATTCCCTTAACATAAATATACAATGTACCATTATATTATAATGTTATTTGCCTTAAACATAAATATACTATACACAGTACTAATATACTATCATAATAATTATTTACTTTGAACTTAACTATTCCTGATACTAATAGAGTATTAATATATAATTATGCGTATAACTCAAAATCCTGACGCACTACAGCAATTCTGAATTCAAATTCGGAATCAGCGGACTCGATTAATTTAGTACAGCACCATTTGTCTGGGTAGCAGACAATAATTTTCTTTGTTGCCCAGTGTTATAATATATCAATTCGATATAACAAGTAACCCCATCACCTTCAACTTAATACCAACGCAAGAAGCTTGTTTGAATTAGTTTACTTTGAAAACATCGTGAGTGGTGGACCCTTGATAAAATTGATGGATAATTACATGCAGAGCAGTTGCTGCAGTAGAAACATATGTTGGTCATTGTTATATATGCTGTTGGAGACTTTTTAATAAAAAAGGTTGGATGTGAATAAATCTCCATATATATATATATACACAAACACACATATACAACGAGCTTCTTTCAGTTTCGTCTACAAAATCCACTCACAAGGCTTTGGTCGGGACCCAAGGCTATAGCAGAAGACATTTGCCCAAGGTACACGCAGTGGGACTGAACCTGGAACCATGTGGTTGGTAAGCAAGCTACTTACCACACGGCCACTCCGGCTCCTACATATCTATCTATCTATCTATCTATCTATCTATCTATCTATCTATCTATCTATCTATCTATCTATATATATACACACACACACACACATACATATGTGTGTGTGTGTATATTCACACACACACACATGCCTAGGTACATATGCACACACATACGTGCATTCACACACCCACATGTATATGTAAAATTTATATATTTTTTTTTCATTTTTTCAGGTGAAACTTGTGTTATACAAAAACCAAACAGCTGTTGTAACAATGGTTTTTAATGGACGAAATACAACCCTTGAAAACTGGTTCTCTGATAAAAATCTGGAAAGTTCTCCATGGGACGATCTCGCAACAAGCAGCAAAAATAGTTTCTCAATGGTTGGCGTTGTGTAGGTCACCATTATCACTTTACATTACTTAATTACATTTAGATTCTAGGTTCAAATTTAACCGAGATCAGTTTCGCTTTTCACTCTTTCAGAGCTGATGAAGAGAGAAAATAAATAAATAAATTAATAAATACAAAGGAAATCCAAGATGGATGTTCTCACTTCTGTGCCTTTTCTCCGAAATTCCTGATATAGAGACTGTTTGGAGTTACTTTACATTTTCCAAAACAATACATTAAATTCATTATATGAATATTTTAATATAAATTATTAATTATTTCTAGATTATGTTTTAATAAACGTTATCTATCTATCTATCTATCTATCTATCTATCTATCTATCTATCTATCTATCTATCTATCTATCTATCTGTCTGTCTGTCTATCTAACTGTTGTTGACACTCTGTCGCTTACGACATCGAGGGTTCCAGTTGATCCGATCAACGGAACAGCCTGCTCGTGAAATTAACGTGCAAGTGGCTGAGCACTCCACAGACACGTGTACCCTTAACGTAGTTCTCTGGGATATTCAGCGTGACACAGTGTGACAAGGCTGACCTTTTGAATTACAAGCACAACAGAAACAGGAAGTAACAGAATTGATACCATGTTGATTTTGGTGAGAAACTCATGAGTGAGAAGAGCTCGGTGACAGGGGGCATTGTCGTCGTGAAGAATCCAATTCTTCGCGGACATTATGATTGCTTGCGATTGGCCAGCCACATCAGCAATGTCATTGATTGTCCTCCGACCATCCTCCTGCACAAGCTGATGAATTTTTTCTCCACATTTCCGGGGGTGACGCTCGTGGCAGGTCTTCCAAATCGCTCATCGTCTTCCACGTACATTCTTTCGCTTCTGAAGCACCTGTGTCACTAGAAACATTGCGTATGACCCATTTGTCTCGTCGCCGTAAGCTTGCCGAACTATGTTCAATGTTTCTTTAGCAGACTTCCCAAGTTTAACGCAAAATTTCACGCTGGCTCTTTGTTATGAGAGAGAGTTATGCAGTAACAGCAGGATAAAGTGATGGATTGTTACCAACTTAATGTGGCAGTCCCAGGAAAGGGGAGAATGCTACTGCTATTTAGCCCCAAGAAACACCGTTTCTAGTTGACTACGGGACACAAGTGTTCTGTGTCCTTAAATTTTCAAACAGGGGAGATAAGCATCTCTACCCAACAAAGCCAATACCCAGAGACTAGTTTCAGGGTAATTGCTCTTTATCAGTCTGGCCTTGTTACATGTCGCTGCTAAACCGCTGGTGAAAACATAGAATTTCAAGTGAAATAAAATTCTCTGATCTACAAAAATAGAATATTGCATTTCTAAATCTCTCAGAGAGAGATATGCATAACTCCCTCTGAGAGATTTCGAAATGCAATATTTATATATAGGAGTGGCTGTGTGGTAAGTAGCTTGCTTACCAACCACATGGTTCTGGGTTCATTCCCACTGCGTGGCACCTTGGGCAAGTGTCTTCTACTATAACCTTGGGCCGACCAAAGCCTTGTAAGTGGATTTGGTAGACGGAAACTGAAAGAAGTCCATCGTATATATA
>NC_069008.1:14964260-14967936 GCF_001194135.2 Octopus bimaculoides | reverse complement strand
TGTGTGTGTGTGTGTGTGTGTGTGTGTGTGTGTGTGTGTGTGTGTGTGTATATTAAATGATTAATACGGAAGACGGTGTTTAACATCACTCGTTTCGGGTATATTCTGCACTGCTCTCTAGTAGGCGTGGAACGATGTAATGGCACCAGATGCAACGTACAGTGCAAAGGAGACTGTTCCCAGATTTACATTCTATTTTCACTTCAAGTTGTATACTGATGGGGAGATGCCAACAGTTCGGACACATTTGGTAAAGTGAGAAAGATGTGGCCAGGAAAAATAATAAACGGGTAAAGACACAGAGCATCTAATATAAAAAAAAGGGGGTTGGGGTGTTTCTATTTGTGGTCAAGAAGTCGTTGCTAGAAAATATTAAAAAAATTACAAAGAATCCAGTGTAAATGGAGGGGTGTGTAAGCGTTTGATGGCTGGCTAGAGCAGTCAAGCACGATGATGGGATCAGATACCGACAACTACTCACACGCACAGACAGACATTCATACACATACATATGTATACTTGTGCGCGTACGCCTGTATACATTGACGCACACAAGCACTCACCCACACGCACGTGCACACAATTCTACGCATACTTACATCTCAACAAACATCGGTCATCCTTCATGTGAATGTACGTGCCTATTGACAGGATATATACAACAGGCTTCTTCCAGTTTCCGTCTACCAAATCTACTCACAAGGTTTTGGTCTGCTCGAGGCTATAATAGAAGACACTTGCCCAAGGTGCCATGCAGTGGGACTGAACCCGGATCCATCCGTTTGGGAAGCAAGCTTCTTACTACACAGCCACGTCTGTGCCTATTCATGAAGATCTGAACATGCGCAAAATCTGTGCAAAGTTTGATGTCAAGGTGGACAGTGACAAACATTCTAGTAACCAATTACTTGAAAGGGATGAACATTAGAACTGTTCCTCAACTTCCCTGCCGTCCAGACCCTGTACCCTGTAACTTTTGGTTGTTCCCAAAGCTGAAGGAGATCTTGAGGGACAGTCGTTTTGAAGACGGAAGTTGTAGTAAGGGTCCTAGGCACCTTTATTTTGAATGACTACGATGGGGCCATCACGAAGTGAATGGAGCGCTACAACATATACATTTTAAGTCAGGCAAATTTAGTTTGAAGGAAATTAAAGTTTTATTCTTCTTTCAGATTAATAAATGTCTCATGAAAACGACTGAACACTTCTGGAATTCACAAGAAAATGTAAAACCAGCCCTTTTATATTTTTCTCCCAACAGAAGCGTCCGCCGATTTTATGTGTCAGCTTTTCACAAAGGATGTCCCGGTGATACCGGCTGGTTGTGTATTAATGAAAAATTCCTTGCATGTGCTTGGGAAAGGTCAAGCTATTTCCCTTCAATCTTATACTCTAATACAAAGTCGAAAACCATATGGCGTAACGGTAAGTATTTCGTCGTCTGTCTATTTTATCACCTTGGCTTTTCGTCTCGTGCCAATGTTATTTTTTGAACCAGTTGAAGACACACAAGATGTCGAAATATCGTTCACTAGATAACAATGGCACTCTTCTTTTAATTTCGATTATATATCTTCAGGAGGAGTTATCTCAATCCTTTCTATATTATTATTATTATAGATAATATTAGGACTGGTATGACTCCTCTGGAGAGAATATGTAAATAAAAAAGAAGAGCTCCCATAATTAAATTTGCTGAACGATATTTCGGTATCTCGTGTACCTTCAACGGGTTCAAAATTTGATATGTCAGTCTACTTCATTTTTTAAATATTTATTTATTTATTTATTTATTTATTTATTATTATTATTATTATTATTATTATTATTATTATTATTATTATTATTATTATTATTATTATTATTATTATATTATTATTATTATTAATAATAATAACAATAATAATAATAATGAAAAGAAGAAGAAGAGGAGGAATAAATGTCCTGATGCAGTACCAGGTAGTGGCTTTCATGGCTTCTCATCTTAACTGTTTGGAAGTGTTATCATGTACACTGTTTTGTCTTGGTATAAAAGAAGGGCTACAGCAAATATTCTGCTCAACACCACAGCTTTGCTTGTCAATTGTTTGACTGTAACCAGTTGTTTGACCATATCCCTTAGTGGCTCACAATATGTGCATCAATGTCTCCATGAGCAGAAATAGTGGAGGAGCATCATAGCCATGTGTTGAGAGGAATTCTTTGGGGTTTGAATAAATGATGATGATGATGATGATGATGATGATGATGATGATGATGATAATGATGATAATGTTGTTACTTTCAGGATATGGAACAGCTGATTCCATGGCCATATTCATTCGAATGAAACCGAACTAATCAGTCGCAGGATATCCACACCAGCTGCTATTCCGAGTGTTAATTGTTGTTGTTATTATTGTTATCGGCCAATACCAAGTCGACCGCCACCAATGCTCACAATTCAACTGATCAATACCCCCACCTCCTCGCCACAATAAACCTTCGATCCAACATTGACTGACTTCGGGATTCTCGTCTGCTTGATATGATGATGTTCTGTGTATATCTTCTCTTTTTTAATTTTCGAGTAAATTCTGACCGTTCACCGATTTCGTAGCAAGGTTGTGAAGGAAAACATCTTGTTTTAACCATCGCTCTTAAAATCTTAAGAATGTCTTGCAAATTTTTATACCCCCAGATATCGCGATCATTTGTAGCATATAGATTAAGGATTTGGATTCTCTCCCCAAGGTTTCAAGTTCAACGTTACTTTGCTCCAGACAAGTTGGTATTTATTCTGTTGCTTCAATAATAATGGATATGAAGCTGAAAGTGTATCATGGGTACTACATTTGCCAACCCCTTATCAATGGTTCATAGATGTCTTCTTTTTCTTGTAATTTTCGAACCACATTCTTGTCCAGAGGGCAGCTGATTTCCAAAGTATAACGATATGTGGTTGGTTGTATTTTAACTTGGTAGCTATTTCAAATTTCAAGTCGCACCAGTACTCTTTTGACCCATCGGTCTTAATATGATCAACTTCGTTTGTAGCTATTCTCCTTTTTATCCTGTTCTAGACTCTTCTGGCCACCTTATCATGTTTCATGGGAAGATAATATTTGAAAGACAGTCTCTCACAGTTGACAACAACGTGGTTGATGTCTTCAATCTTGGACTTGCACAGCTGATATTTGTTGTGTCAACGCTTTCTGCCTTTTATGTCCTAGATACTGGGAGGGATCTCTTCGTACATATGCACGTACAGGACCGGATTTAAACCATGGGAGGTCCGGGGCACTTCAGGTTCGGTGGGCCCCTTATACACAAGAATTAAAATCTTAGAAAATAATTACCAAATTTAAATCTCAAACCCCATTTATTTCATGTAATTGAATTTGATGAGTTAGTAGAGAAAGTTTAAATAAATGACTAAAATGTTGCTTTATAGATACACTTAAAAATTCAAATTTCGTTTTTCACGCATCCACTTGCGGTGTTTGGCTTTTCTTTCATTACGAAAAGTACAATGAAGGAAGGAAGAGTGTGGTAAGTTTTTTTTTTCTTTTAGTGTGAGTTACAAATGTAGAATAAGATAAAATGACAGAAAATTACGATTAAGGAAAAAAAAAATCATTTTGTGATTGTTGCTGTTCCAAAGGCATGATGAGTGTGTGTGTGTGTGTGTGTGTAT
>NC_069008.1:14960794-14961611 GCF_001194135.2 Octopus bimaculoides | reverse complement strand
ATATATATATATATATAGGTATATATATATGTAAGTATGCATGTATGTGTGTGTGTGCCTGAGTAATTATGTATGTACAGAAAGAAAGAGATAAAGTCAGAGAGAATGAAAGAGATAGGGAGTGAGAGAGAGCTATTATCGTAGGCATGGCTGTGTTCACTTTACAAACTACGTGGTTTCTGTTCCCGTTTCAATCCTCTTGCGTGGCGACATTTTATAATTCAGATCACCACTACATGTTCACTGGTGTTAATCAAGCAAAACGCAGTTTTAGGCATGATGAAGTTTTTCCTTTTATCTCTCTCCCTCTCTTTATTTGTTTTTTACCTGGATATGACTATGAACTGCAACCGGAAGTGGGATCCACAGGGATAAAACAGTGCAATGAAGTTTGCCTATTCACTTTCGAGATGCATCTGTACGTATACATATACATATCCATACATAATCAACGTTGAGTCGATATCTTTGCAAGTGTAACAACTAAGTCTTTTATTAAACACCACACCAGCTTCAGAGACTGAACAAAACCCTTTATCCTACCACTGCACACAGCCAGCATTGTATTTCTATTCTATTCAAGTGTTTCCATTTAATGACTTGCACACGTGGTCTCCTAAGAAACAAGACCAAAACATCTACCGCCCAACTACTTGACGCCGCAGCAATCAACCACCACTACAACAGAGAATCCGTCTCTGAATAACAATAACGAAGCCACTAATGCCATCACTGCATCTATAACATGAACTATGCTTGAATTATTGACTTCAACTAGCCACTATTATATATATAAATATATATATATGTATATATT
>NC_069008.1:14958711-14960287 GCF_001194135.2 Octopus bimaculoides | reverse complement strand
CGTCATGGCCGGTATGACAGACTTTAACAGACTGTAATAAGTTGGCTGGAAATAGCCCTGAAACTCGAGTCCGGATTACAAACTGGGGATTTTCTATATTTGTTCCAGGAGTCTTTTTTTTGTTCCTAATGGTATTGTAGATTGCTTTTGCGACTGTCGTGTCACCGAGGGAGTTAGTACTATGATGATATTTCTGAACAGCTACTTAATCACACATGTGATGTCTTCCACAGAAATGTGATATAATCGACATTTACGGCTGCATCTTGCAACTGCAAGGGCTTCACTCTCTCTTTTGTTGATCAGGTATTTAGCAGCAATCTCCTGTTCTTGGATTGCCAATGCACAGCCTTCGAAGTATGATGTGATGTAGCGGTCACGAGTCCAAGAGGGGCTTCGCTTCATGTCAATGTTACTATCTTCTTCGAATTTTCGCATGTACATACGTAGTACGTATATATATGCATGTATGTATGTATGTATGTATGTATGTATGTATGTATGTATGTATGCATGTATGTATGTATGCATGTATGTATGTGTTATTATTGAGTGAGAGAGCAGTGCATGCCATCAAAGTGACACAGGGGTAAAATATACGAAGCCGAGTATACGTACTAGATTGGTTATTTACAAAGTCATGTGATGGGAAAAAAGGGAAGTAAAGAAAGAAAAAGGAAAGAAGAAAACTTTAAAAAAAAACACAAAAAAAACTGTAGCCTCGGCTCGAAGCTATAGTAGAAGGCACTTGCCCAAGGTGCCACGCAGTGGGACTGAACCCGAAACCATGTGGTTGGTAAGCAAGCTACTTACCACACAGCCACTCTTGCGCCTGTATGTATACATATAGGTGCAACAAATAATAATAAATGTGCTTATCTCAAAGTAAAAAAAAAGAGAGAGAATGAAAGACCAATGTTGAATAGAATGGTTATCAGTGACTTTTATTGAGTAGTGCACATGGAGTGTGGGTCAGCGGTGATGGTCATATAGTATAGATATAGGTGGTATAGATATAGTATAGTATAGATATAGATAGTATAGATATATAGATGGTCACAGATGGTATAGATGCTCATATAGATAGATAGTTTTGGTTATTTCTGTATCAAGCGGATGAATATGGCCAGGGTATCTGCTGATCCGTAACCTGGAAAGAGTAACATCAGGAACAAGAATAAAAACAAACAATAAACATAAAAAAATAGCAACAACGGCAGTAGCGGCACTACTACTACTACTACTACTACTACTACTACTACTACTACTACTACTACTGCTGCTGCTGCTACTGCTGCTGCTACTGCTGCTGCTGCTGCTAGCAACAACATCAACAACAACAATAATAATAATACATTATTTACATTTGACGGATATTTATCCTCATCTTGTTTGTTGTTAGTTAACACAACGTTTCGGCTGATATACCCTCCAGCCTTCATCAGGTGTCTTGGGAAAATTTCGAACCTGGGTTCTCATTCCTAAGGTATTTTTCGATGTTGTTGCTATTATTATTATTATTATTATTATTATTATTATTATTATTATTATTATTATTATTATTATTATTATTATT
>NC_069008.1:14955564-14958028 GCF_001194135.2 Octopus bimaculoides | reverse complement strand
GAAGGAATGAATAAAATGGCAGGAGAATATCATCAAATTTACACAAAACTGTTTGATTCAGTATTCTTTTTTCTTTCCTCTCTTTTATTGTCTTTTTCCCTGCCTTTTTTTTTTGTCTTTCTCCTGTCTTTTTATTTTCGCCTGTTATAAAACGGAAACTTAAAAACTGATGATGTCATTCAACCAACGTGTGGACGCTGGCTGCTCTCGTTCATTCTTTAGATTTGAATTCCTACAATTTTGAATTCTCATCACTTTCTATTTTGAACTCGACAAAAAGACAGGCTTGCTGTCGAAATATCGTTCAACCAATAAAATATCTATTGCTATCGCATCGCGCTCTTCGTCTTGTCTGTTTACCATTGTGGAGAGTTATGTCAATCCTTTTAAAATACAATAATAATAATAATAATAATAATAATAATAATAATAATAATAATAATAATAATAATCCGGTACAAACCGACGAAGAAATAAAAGCTAATTGCCCAGACATAATAGTCAAGGATTGGGGAAAACACCTGCTCACTGACATTGCAGTCCCTTCTGACCAAAATAATGTCAATGGAAAAAATAGGGACTGCAGTAAGGGCGGAGCACTTGCAGAAAACAGCACTGCTTCGAACCGCTCGAATACTCCGGAAGGTGCTCGAAAAATAAGAGTTGTTACCTTAGTTCACTGGTAGTGAACAGCTGACACTGTAGTACATCTCCAGCGTTAGAAGCTGAACAAAGGCAATAATAATAATAATAATAATAATAATAATAATAATAATAATAATAATAATAATAATAATAATAACAATAATAATAATAATAGAACGATCCAGCTAATAGAACAGACAATATTATTTGTGACAGGGAAGAAAATACTTGTAAGCTTCTTGATATATGTATTGCCTATGATAAAAAGATATCTGTAAAAGAATTTGACAAACTTAATGAATATTAGGAACTAGAAATTGAAATACAAAAGATGTGGAC
This sequence comes from Octopus bimaculoides, assembly GCF_001194135.2. NCBI lineage: Eukaryota > Metazoa > Mollusca > Cephalopoda > Octopoda > Octopodidae > Octopus > Octopus bimaculoides. The sequence continues at coordinate 14,957,044 of NC_069008.1, read as the reverse complement.
TCTTAAAGCAAAAACTGCTACTGTTATTGTAGGCGCCCTAGATATGACAAAAAAAATAATAAATGCCAGAAACATCTTGATAACATCCCAAGAAAAACATGTCCCAAAGAAATCTAGAAGATTGTTCTGACAAGTACTTCCTACATCCTTAGAAAGACCCTACCAATTTAAAAGTTTGTGTTGTATTATATGGAGGATCTTCTCCACTGCCTTTGTCAATTCCTCTCCCATAAGTCTTCAGATATATTTCAACATTTAACGTTGAGATCCCTGGGTATGTCACGGGCTTCTTTCAGTTTCCATCTACCAAATTCATTCAATAAGCTTTAGTCGGTGCGCGGCTATATTGAAGACACTTGCCCAAAGTATCATACAGTAAGACTGAACCCGAATTTATGTAGTTGGGAAGCAAATTGCTTACCACATAGCCACACCTACACGGATAAAAGATAAAAGACAAAATGTTCTCAAACAACAAAATACTTACTGAGTAGCCATGTGGTTTTCGAAGGTTCGTTAGAGTATAGGAATCGGGGATACACAAGTGACACTTCCCAATGGCACAAGTAAAATTCTTCGATGATGACAAGCCAGCCATCGTCTCCGCCACACAAAAAATGATCGTTAGACACGTAGAACCGTCGCTTTTCTCTGTAGAAGGAAAATAAAAATAGGACGTGTATTTCAGTTGATGTTGTTCGCGATTTTGCTGTTGTTGTTGTCGCTGTTGTGTCTTAGTGTCGTCGTCTTAACGTTGCTATTGTTGTTACCTTTGCCGGTGCGGTTGCTATTGTTGTTGTAGTATTAGTTGAAGGCACATAGCTCAGTGGTTAGAGCGTCGGGCTCACATTCGATGCTTTTTAGCGTTTGTCGTCTATACGAAATGAGTTTTCGGGACATTTAGCGCAGACTATAGCGTCATAAGCAATACATTGAAATTAGATTCTAATCAATACACGTTATAAAGTCTACTTCTGAAGGTAATAACTACAAAAGGAGAAAAGAAAACAATGATTAAGAATTATTATATACTTATATCCAGCAATTGAGAAGTAATTGGGTTTAGACTTTGGTAAATCCGTCCATGGAGAACTTTTCAGATTTTTGATAGAAAACCAGTTTCTAAGGGTTGTATCTCGTCCATTAAACACCATCGTTACTACTGCATTTTGCTGTTTGTATAAGACAAGTTTCACCTGAATAAAAGACAAGTTATATATATATATATATATATATATATATCATCATAAATATACAGGGATTAGCAATTGAGTTGCTTCTCCAACATACTGAAAATTTAGAAATAGCAGTCAAAGAACTACTGATTCTAAACTACAAATTTTTCTCTAAAACGGATGGCGATATTTATGGCACACATAGAACAAAAAACCGGAGGGAAAAGCGTAAACAAAACAAGTCTTTAGTTAATTGGATACGAATCGTTTCATGGTTAAGTGAATGAAAATTTCACTATTCCAAT
>NC_069008.1:14948732-14951350 GCF_001194135.2 Octopus bimaculoides | reverse complement strand
AATATTCAAGATGTTTTTATCTCTACTAAGTTTAGATGCAGTTGTGTTACCTAAAATTAATTTTGAGGATCTGACACGAACGACACTTACGGTGCTTTTATTAAAATGCCTTGGTTCAATTGAATCTTGCAACTAATTTATATATATATATATATATATATATATATACACATACATCGTGGTACTCGATCGGTTACGACGACAAGGGTTCCAGTTGATCCAATCAACGGAACAGCCTGCTCGTGAAATTACCGTGCGAGAGGCTGAGCACTCCACAGACACGTGTACCCTTAACGTAGTTCTCGGGGAGATTCAGCGTGACATAGCGTGTGACAACAAAAAGAGTGAGAGAAAGTTGTGGTAAGAGAGTACAGCAGGGTTAGACTGATGACCCTGTGTTTATGTCCTAGTAACTTAGTGGTTCGGAAAAAGACACCAATAGAGTAAGTACTAGGTTTACAAATAATAAGTTCTCGGATCAACTTCATTGACTAAAGAAACTATTTAAGGCATGACCGCAGTCAGATGGCTGAAATGTAGAAGAGTGACTTTACGAGGACCCGCTTTATGAAACTCCAGGTTTAAGAGTTTTATTTTTGAAGAGCAAGATCCAAATTTTGAACTAAGTGCAAACGTTTCTACAACCATAGCAATTGCTTCTGCATGTTACCGAGAAATTTATAGAAAGTGAAAAAAAAAAACGTTCTTCTAAGCAAAAAACTCTAGACTTTTTTTAAAAATAGAAATCGTCTAGTCCGTCTACGAGTGCTTGAGAATCGGCGATCGCATCTTCAAGTGATGGTGTGCATGAGTCTAGTGCGAGTGGAAGTGACTCAGAAAGTGATCCTGACGCTCCTTTTACTTTACACGAAATATTCTTTACATTCTACTGTTGTTTTATTGCCATTTATTTACAAGTATTATAAATTTTATCGGTAAAATATTTTCTTGGTAACGACTTACGATTTATGACGTTGCTACTATGGGAAATTATTGCTCTGCTTTACGAGTTTTCGCTTTACGGGCGATCTATGGGCACAAATTAACTCGTATAACGACGCATTACTGTACACACACACACACACACACACACACACACACACACACACACACACACACACACACACACACACACACACACACACACACACACACACACACACACACTCAAACATGCACACACATTAGTACATGGAGCACAATAAAAACAGAATAAAGTGTATAGAAATTATATAGTGTCTTTACTTGACAGCTGTTTCAGATTTTAGGAAGCCAAGATTTATGCAATAATGCTAAATCCTAATTTGCCAGTGATATGTGATGCAAAAAATCCTGGCTATGCAACCGGTGACCAGTGACATGAAAGTACTACAGTAAATCCGGCTCTCCACTTCAAGAATAGATTGGCAAATGCGATACGTTTAGTGGTGATAGCAAATATAAAAGCTAGAAAGAGAAATGAAGCAGAACGAAATCTTAACAGGAAGGACTGAAAAGCCATAACGAAAGAAGAGAAGAACAGAGAAGAGATGAGGTTGAAGCGAGCCTGCTGAAAGCGTATGTCACCGGTGGTCCAATAAATTGGATGCAGACATTAAATCAGTTTAGCATGTCAAATGTCCAGACAAGGACAAGGAGAGACGGGAAAGCGTTGTCGTCGTAACTGACGGAGAACCAATACAGTACACATAAATGGAAGCACGTTCTTACATATAAACGGAGAGGAAGAGAGAGGAGCAGAGAGAATAGAATTTTTTGATTGAACAGGATTTATCTGAACATATACCCTCTCCTCATACACACAAAGAGAAATATATTCACACAGATAAACAGAGAGAAAGAGAGAGGGAGAGAGAAAGAGAAAGAGAGAGAAAGAGGGTGAAAGAGGGAGAGAATGAGGGAAAGAGTGAAAGAGTAAAACTTCACAATTAATTAATTGGCTACAATTGACAAAAACACTTTTTCTCCCTCCAAACTCTGGACAATTACTCTGTAGAGTCCCTGGACTCAACCTCTTAAAGCAGGTTACTTGTTTTCCATGGCGTATAAGGGGCCAAGAGCAGTAAATTGTGATCCTGAACGCGATACCAGTCCATCACATGGTTATAAGTTCACAGCAGAGTGGACTAGACCAATGCGAAATGAGATGTTTTGCTCACCAATACAACACACCGCCCGGTTCGGGAATCGAAAGCACGATCTTGCGATTATGAGCGCAATCCGTCTAACCACTGGGCCATGCACCTTCACGTTTTCTTCATACACATCAAGGAAAATACACACACATAAACAAAGAGAGATAGAGGAGGAAGAGAGAAAGAGAGAGAGAGAGAGAGGGGGGGGAAGAATAGTGGGATAGAGAGAATGAGATGGGTAGAGAGAAGGAGAAAAAGGGGAAAGCATTAAAACGTCTGATATCAAATAAGTCAATGTCGAATAGGCGGCGCCAAAACGGCTCTCCTAAAGTGTCTCATACTCCATCTCTTGCACACGCAGTTACACACACAGACACACACACAAAACATGAAGAAAATTTCGAAACAAAACTTACTTTTGTTCGAGCAGTGAGAGAGAGCAGCTCCTATCTATTATGTCCAGTCTGTTCTCAAAGGCTTATA
>NC_069008.1:14946824-14948510 GCF_001194135.2 Octopus bimaculoides | reverse complement strand
GGTCTGCCTGCTGTTAACAATAACATCCACTGCCGTTAGGACTTCTTACAAATATCAAAATTGTTCACAAATGCCTGTAATAGCCAGAGATACAATCTCTGCAACGGATACAGGGCAGTACCTGTCTATTAGGTGGCTAAGTTTGAAGGGAGAAAACTTATATGTGGACTGCCTACTATCAACAGTAATATCCACAGCTGTTAGTATGGCTTATAAATGTCCGGACTGTTTATAAATGCTTGTAATATCCAGAGATGTCACTGCTACCGGAAATGTCCAGAGTTATTAGAAGTGTCTATAAAACGTCAGCAATGTCCCCAGATGCCAGTGATGTCCACCACAAACGATTTTCAACAGTGTTTATTAAGATTTTGTTCATTAACGTCAATATTTCTCTACTTGAAGCTTAATTAATCAAATTAATTGCACATCATTTGATATGAAGAGAAAAAGTTTTTATTGAACAATGGTGAAGCACAATTAAATCAATACAGAGGAAATTGAGCTGATTAGTTAATGGAATGGGTGGTGGCGGTGGTTATTGGTGCGATGGTGGTGGCGATGATCGCCATGGTGGTTGTGGCGTCGATGCTGACGTTGACGGTGGTGATGGGGATGATGGTGATTGTGTCGCTTTTGCTGTTCTTGTTGATGATGGTGATGGTGGTGGTAGCGGTGGTATCGGAAATGGTAACGGTGATGATTGTTGTTGCTGTGTTGGTGGAGGCGATGCTATCGGTGATGGTGGTGGAGGTAGTGGTGGTGACGGTGGTGGTGACGGTGGTGGAGGTAGTGGTGGTGACGGTGGTGGTGACGGTGGTGGAAGTGTTGCTTTCGTTCTTGTTGTTGATAGTGGTGGTAGTGGTGATGGTGGTGGTGGTGGTTGTCGTCTCGGGATTGTTAAGATGCAGCAGATGGTGTTCTTGGTCATGGTGATGATATTGATGGCTGTGAGGGGCTTGGTGGTAGTTGTGGTGGTAATGGTGGTGGTAACAATGGTGCAAGTATTAGCATTTAAGTGCATATGCATATGTCTAGACATGCACCGATGAGTATGACAATATATGCACAATACAGAACATACAGATCTACACATGCACTGGAACCAAATACTTTCACATATATGCACACATGCATAACTGCCCTGTTGATGCTGTTGAAATTCCAATGAAGGACACTTGGCTCTGGGTTAGAAACCGGTTCTTTCTCCAGCGGAGAGAACTCTCAAAGTAAAACTAAATAATATTCATGCGGATGCAGACGTGGCTGTGTGGTAAGAAGCATGCTTCTCATCCACATGGGTCCATGTATTGACTGACAGTCGGGTTGAGTACTTGATTGGCCAAAACCGTATTCGAAGAATTCATCTTGTCGGAGCCTTCTGAGAGGTGTAAGAAGGAGTAGTTATTTCAGTAGTTATCAAGCACTCAACTGAATTGTCAGTTAAATACATTTTGAATTCTGATGATTACTACGAGCGTATGAAAGCACTAATTAAACTTTATGAACATTGCAAAATATTTTTTTTAATGTTTGACACACTTCGACATTGAAAAAAAAAATTTTATAATAATAAAGAACATGAAAATCAGACCATGTAACTTTATTCAATTATTAACTTTATTCAATTAACTTTATTCAAATTCTACACACATTTACACAAATTCGGAGAATATATATGTACAT
>NC_069008.1:14941458-14943704 GCF_001194135.2 Octopus bimaculoides | reverse complement strand
GGGGGGGGGATAATTCCAATTGCTCCTACAATCATTGGTATTGTAACCATCTTTCCGATTTCGATTAGCAATTCTTTATATTTTCTGAGCTTATCAAATTATTTTGGTCACCGGGTATGCTCACGTCAATCAATAAACAGACTTTATTATTTTGGTCTTTCACAACAATATCAGCTTTATTAGCTTTGATTGTTGGTCTGTACATACTGGGAAGTCCCAAAGAATCGTTACATTTTCTCCCTCAGTTACAGCCTCTGTGTATTGCTTGTACGATTTGTCAGGAGTTTTGATTTTATAATGCCGACATATTATCCAGTGTAGATATTGGCCAACTCTGTTAGGTCTTGATTTGTACCTAAAAGGTGCTAAAACCTTACCTCTAGAGATTTGGTGTTCCACTGTTTCAATCTCATCGTTGCAGTATCGGCATTTTTCATCACATTGGCTTGATATTTCCGAGTCAGTAAGCTCTGGGTCAATTATTATTATTATTATTATTATTATTATTATTATTATTATTATTATTGCTATAACACCAATTCATAAATGTTTAGCACACTTGTCAGTGATCTCGTTTATGCTTATGATACAGATTTTGTGGCTCACTCGGTAGTGGACATGCAGATGCTTGTGGACATCTCCGAGACTTGCATCTGTTTCGGAATAAATTTCAGCCGGAAGGAGAGAGACGTCATGTACACTCCACCGGTTGGGGAATCATATATGGAACCTGACATCTTCGAGAGAGGAAGTCTTGAAGTGGCGGACAACATTGTGTATAACGGAGGTAGGTTAAGTAAAGATGACAGCCTTGATGCGAAATCAATCACAGGATTGCGGAAGCTAAAGTTGCCCTTGGGAGACTCTAGAAGTGTGTCTGGTCAGATCGAGTTATCAGAAGAAACACAAAACTCTCTGTGTATGAGGTCTTTGTTCTTATTGCCCTGCCAAATTGGTGTGAAACGTGAACGACCTACAGGAATTATATTAAACAGATGGAGGGTTTCTTCAGTAAGGTATCTGACGCATCCTGAACACGAAATCTTCCTCTTTACACTCTTGGTTCCGTTATATTTAGGAAGAGACCAGCACCAGTATTGAGAAAAGAATAATTTTGAATGAGATGCGTCGGGCTGGTCATGGTGTGAGAACAGAGAATCGAACGATGCCTAAAGGTTTTTCTTTTTGATAGGAAACCAACCAAATAGAGGAGGCAGCACCATATACCAAGGAAATAATTTTAATAAATGTCAAAAAGCAATTTGAAAGATTCTGAGGTGGATGTGAATAAGTGGGAGGCATTTGTTAAAAGCCGTGCATCATGGAGAAGGATTGTTGGCAATTGATGCGATGCCTGTCGGCAAGGACGTGGGGAGCGCGCTGCTCTGAAGCGTTCACTCCGGAAGCAAAACTCAAGTACAGCGTTTTGCAGAAATCCAGCTGGAACTGACGGGCAATGTGTGTGGGCGATTTCTTCTCTCAAAAGCTGGAGAAGTCAATTACAGAAACTTAAATGAATCAGGGAGAAATCAAACAGCGTGCCAGATGGTCCTTCGCAGCATATTTGTAATGAGTGTGGATTAATTTGCAAGTCATCTGGCGGCCTAGCCATGCATGGTAAAATATATGAGGTCATGATGCAGCCAGCAATGTCATGAGACAGACAATTCAAGAGTTACGTTTGTGAACGAGCTTTGCAGAACGGAAGCTGGGCTGAGGAGCCCCCTGTATGTACATGGTTTGTGCAAGGTTCAAGGAAGGGCACTCTTCTGACAAAAAGGAACAATCGGTATGTATGCAAATAATAATAATAATAATAATAATAATAATAATAATAATAATAATAATAATAATAATAATAATAATAATAAATCTCTTTAACTCAAAGGCAAAAAGAGAGAGAGAATGAAAGAGAATCACAACAAAGACCAATGTTGAACATTATGATTATCAGTGACTTTTATTGAGTGGGGTACATGGAGTGTGGGTCAGTGGTGATGGTCATATAGTATAGATATAGGTGGTATAGATATAGTATAGTATAGATAGTATAGATATAATATAGATATACAGATGGTCATAAATGGTGTAGATATATACATGGTCATATAGATGGTATAAATATATGGATGCATAGATGGAATAGATATCTACATGGTCATATAGATTGTATAGATATATAAATGGTTAGGATTAGTGGTTCTCAGCCATTTTTTACCTGTGGACCTTGTCGATTCCTATTTTAC
>NC_069008.1:14939440-14940433 GCF_001194135.2 Octopus bimaculoides | reverse complement strand
TAATAATAATAATAATAATAATAATAATAATAATAATAATGATAACAACAACAACAGAAAGACAAGGAAGTTGCTAACTAGATATGGGACACTCCACCCAAAAAGTGACACAGACTGTAATGACTAAGAAAAAGAGGGGGAAGAGGACTTATTGGATGCGAACACAGCATTAGAGCAGAAGAAAACAACATAGTATGGTATGTAAAAAATGCCACAGAATCGCTAATATTAGAAGTAAGAAGGTCAGGCCTGTGTTGGATGAAGGATTGCAAAGATAAAGCATTATACAAGCAATTGAAAACGAATGAAACTGAAAATAGGTGGGTAAAGAAAAGAATGCAAGGACAATTTCATGTTTTTGTTGCTACACAACCTACAAAGGGGGTATTTCGCTGTTCTTATCTATTTGGAACTTGGTGTAATTAGTTCTCAGAGCTTCTTCCTGGGCGCTGCATATCAATGCCTGAGGCCATCCTTTCAGATCACTTTTTCGTAGCCATTTCCATGCCACTCGGAACATATCAAAAGAAATTTAGCAAAAAGGATTCGCACAATAGTGTCTGATAGAAATACTCTCGGAATCTCCGTCTTCAAAAACTCAGAACAACACTAACTGAAAGACAAACTCCACCCTCACTTATAGACGATGGAATTAAGCGTGTCAAGAAAATAGACAGTAAAATATTAAGGGAAGCAAAACGAAACACCACACCTCATCTCATTATACTACCGAATATATCAACTCACAACCCTAGAAACAATAAGGCATACAACACTATTGCACAAAGACTACCAGTGCTCACTGGAGATCCTAAAGTGAACAACGTTCTGAAAACACATAAATTCATCAAATCGCCGAAAAAAACCCGTGACCTCTTGATAACCGATGTTTGTGTGTTTACGTCCCTATAACTTAACAGTTCTGCAAACGGGATCAATGGAATAAGTACTCGGCTAAAATACTGGGGTCGATTTGATCGACTAAAACCATAT
>NC_069008.1:14937828-14938602 GCF_001194135.2 Octopus bimaculoides | reverse complement strand
TATAGATCAGCATTTCTCAACCTTTTTCGCGATTTGGCTTCCTTTTGACATTGAAAAAATATATTTCGGCTCCCCTATGTTGATGAAAAATTTAATCCAGCTTCCCATGTATCCGAGATAGACTGGCCGGCCCATGACAAATCTGACAAAAGGGGGGACCCGCAGAACTACCAGTTCACGAACTGCATCTGAAAGTTGGCGCGCCAATCATGCTGCTAAGGAATTTAGATGCTCCTATAATGTGCAATGGTACACGGATTATCAAAAAATTGTGCTCCCGAGTTCTGTAGGCAACAATCTTGAATGAACCGGCCGCTGGCTAAGACATACTTATAACTCCCATGTTAAATGAATCAAGACCATTACTTACTTCGTTTTCTAAACCTTGTACTTATTTTATAGGTCTCTTTTGCCGAACCGCTCATTTAAGTGGGCGTAAACTCGCCAACACCAGTTGTCAAAAGTTGATGGTAGGGACCAGCTCAAGGATACATACACATAGATGCATATATAACAGGCTTCTTTCAGCTTCCGTCCACTCACGAGGTACTGGTCGTCTTGAGGCTGTCGTGGAATGCAGTGGGACTGAACCCGAATTTATGTGGTTGGGAAATAAATTTCATACCACACAGTCACGCCTGCACAGATAAAAAAATGCAAGGTACTTCAACAACAAAATACTTACTGAGCGCCCCCCAACTGGTTTTCGAAGATTTGCTAGAGTACAGGAATCTGGGAAGTACAAGTGACGTCTCCCAAATGCAGATGCTGCTT
>NC_069008.1:14934495-14935452 GCF_001194135.2 Octopus bimaculoides | reverse complement strand
TGTGTGTGTGTGTGTGTGTCCGTATGTGTGTGTGCGTGTGTGTGTAAATACGTACCTCATGAATCGGAATCTGTTCCCAGACGTCAAGAATGGAGTGTCGGAAGAAATTAGGGCAATAAATTCCGATGCAAGCATCCACTTTCCATAATGCTCGATCTCCTATATTTAGAAACGATCTATAGACATCCGAACCAGCTCCCTTTGATATGGAATATACTTTTATCCAGTGGTTTCCTGAAAAAAAAAAACAGAAGCAGTAGTACCACCAGCATTAGCAGCAGTAGTAATAGTAGTAGTAGTCTTTTCTTTATTGGCCACCAGGCCCGAACACAAAATAATATGGACAATACAACACGAGGGGCAAGTGGACTGTGGCAGAACATTTGTGTAGAAAAATAAATAACAATAGCAATTATCAACATAGGCGCAGGAGTAGGTGCGTGTGGTAAGTAGATTGCTTACCAGCCACATGGTTCCGGGTTCAGTCCCACTGCGTAGCACCTTGGGCAAGTGCCTTCTAGTATAGCCTCGGGCCAACCAGAGCCTTGTGCGTGGATTTGGTAGACAGAAACTGAAAGAAGCCCATGGTGTATATGTATACATGTGTGTGTGTGTATGTGCGCGCGCGCGTGTATGTTTGTGTGTCTGTGTTTGTTCCCCCACCATCTTTAACAGCTGATGTTGGTGCGTTTACATGCCCGTAACTTAGCGATTCGGCAAAAGAAACCGATAGGATAAGTACTAGGCTTACAAAGAATAATTCCTGGGGTCGATTTGTTCGACTAAAGTCGGTGCTCCAGCTTGGCTGCAGTCAAATGACTGAAGCAAAAAGAATTAAACAATAAAGTTCCTCAAAAGGTGTGGCGTACCTCTCAGTGTATGAATAAAATGACAAGAGAATATCATCAAATTTATACAAAACTGATTAAATATTCCTCTTTTTCTCTTTTTCCTTTC
>NC_069008.1:14930713-14934276 GCF_001194135.2 Octopus bimaculoides | reverse complement strand
ATTACAATCGAATCGCGCTCTTCGTCTTGACTAATAATAATAATAATAATAATAATAATAATAATAATAATAATGAGGAGGAATTTCAACCATGTTTCGTGGTCTGCTACCACAACAGCTCCTTTATAGGATCCAGTTAACTCAAGACATCATCAGGAGGAACCACGTCCGGTTTCGGCCCCTACTCCTCTACCGTTTTGACGTGGCGCCCCCCCCCTTTCGGAGGTGTCTTCAGCTCTGGTGAAATATAGAGAAAGTAGTAGAAATATTATATGAACCCGAGCCAGAAGCTATGATGGAGAATAAGAACTATAGGATTTTATTGGACTTTTTCCATAAGGACCGACCGTGCTATTTGAAGCAAGATGACCAGATATGATTATAGAGGCATAAAGAGAGAAAACTGTAAGATCAGAGATTTTACAATACCATATGATAATAGAGTGAATACCAAATAACTGAAAAAAATGAGAAATATCAAGAATCTAACCAGTGAGATAAAGAGACTGTGCAAAGTAAAATGACAATTATTCTAGTGGTAATTGGTGCTCTTGGCACAACATCCAAACTGCTGCTTGAGAGACTGAAAACTTGTAGAAAAATGCTATTTTGTATTCTGTCAGATTTGAGGAGACTTGTCACCAAACCTGGAGATGATATCCCTGACTAATATACCGTGTAATAATAATAATGCTTTCAAATTTTTGGTGCATCTCTTCCACAGAAAGCGCAAAAGGAAGCGAAATATGATGTGAAATATGACAAGATATGACAGTAGGGGATAACAGACGACGGAAATGATGCAGGCGTTCGCGACCTCTGCCTAACCTTTCAAGGATAACATTCTCTCAGCCCATTTCTAAGTGCGACTGGCTGCCCTGTTCATCCAGTTCTTATCCAACTAGAAATCTGAAGCAAACCAGACCACGATAAATTTAACCGGTTCTTCTGCTCAGCGCCCTTGGGGCTGTTAGACAGGACAGATCTGCTTACAAACCTGCAAGGTGCCGAGATAGAGGGCCCACTAACTTTTCTTGGTTAATTTTTGCTACTGTCATCACCTCGTATTCCGTAAGAATGTTTTTATCCCCCACGATATGCATGGCGTCCGTTACTGAAACACTAATGTCGTCTGCGCATGCGGACACATCCTAGTTGTTCCACTTCCCAGTTAGCGTGAGGTGTCACTCAGAAACGTTAACCGGATGGCTTACGAGCAGTATGGCGTAGGTGTGAGAAGACGTCACGAAACATGAAATTTTGCACGGAAATCAATCAATCAATTAATCAATCAATAAATCAATCAAGAAAATACTTTATAACACTCAATAATTGAAACAAAGCATTTAAGGGAAATAAAAGCATGAAAAAGTAGTAGTAGTAGTAGTAGTAGTAGTAGCAGTAGTAGTAGTAGTAGCATTTGTGGTCGGAATTAGTAAAGTTTCACTTACTTATATAGAAGGACCTCTCGCTGCTAAGATTGCTGGCCGTGAGTACAATATTCTCTGGGTAAGTCTTGCAAAGCTGGTTGACCCTGTCGTAACTGAAGAATCCAGTTCGGTTCTTTAAAGAGTTCATGGCGCATTCCACTTGGCTTCGGCTGGGGAATATTTCGCTTTGCGAGGGAGTTCCAGGGTAACCGAACGAGTAACCGGGACCGAAGTGTCGGTACTTGGCGATAGTTTCTTGTTGTTGCGAGGGAGTGGTTACGGTGACGGTGGGAATTGTGGCGAGGGTGAAGAGCGAAAGCAGCAGCAGCAGCTCTGTGGCCTTGTTTGGGTTGGTAGGAGGAAACTGGAACATTCTAGTGGTAGAATTAACATAGAGAGAGAGAGAGGGAGAAAGAGAAAGTGAGGGAGAGAAGATGGAGAGGGAGCGAAGATAGAGAGGGAGAGGGGCAAAAGGATGGAAAGAGGGAAGAGAGGAGGAGAAGATGGAGAGGCGAAGAGGGAGGGCAGATGGAGAAAGAGAGAGGATAGAGAGTGTGAGAGATTGATGTTACAAGTTCTAATTGAACACGATTCACATAAACACTTCCCCTCACCTCATACGTACAGAAAGAAATATGCTCACACAAATAAACAGGGAGAGAGACGCTTTTTTTGCACATTACTTCAATTCACTGAGCTGTGGAACTGAATTGCGACGTCACTGGTGCCAAGCTGTATCGGCCTTTGCTTTTTTCCCTTGGATAACATCGGGTGTGGAGAGGGAAGACTGGAATGCATGGGCGACTGCTAGTCTTCCGTAAACAGACTTGATCGGACTTGTAACTCGGAGGGTAACTTTCTAGGTGCAATCCTTTTGGGAAGACGCGTGGTTTAGTGGGTACAATAATCGGAGCATGATTGTAAGATCGGGAGATCGATTCATGGCGGCGCGTCTTGTCCTTGAGCAAGACACTTTATTTCATGTTTCTCTGTCACGCTGAAACTTGTTGAATACTAACTTAAAGGTATGCATGTCTGTGGAATGTTCAGCCAGTTGTACGTTCATTTCACGTGCAGTCTGCTCCCGTTGATCGGATCAACTGGAAACTTCATCGTCGTAAATGACGGAGATCCAGTACAGTGAACATAAACAGAAATATATTCTTACACATAAACGAAGAGAAAAAGAGAGAGAGAGAGGAACAGAGAGAATATAATTTTTTGATTCAACATCATTTATCTGAACATATGCCCTCTCCTCATACACACAAAGAGAAATATATTCACACAGAAAAACAGACAGAATGAGAGAGAGAGAGAGAGAGAGAGAGAGAGAGAGAGAGAGAGAGAGAGAGAGAGAGAGAGAGAGAGAATGAGGGAGGGAGCGAGAGAGCAAAACTTCACAATTAATCAATTGGCTGCAATTGACAAAAAACACTTTCTCTTACCTCATACTCTGGACAATTATTCTGTTAAGTCCCTGGACTCAACCTCTTAAAGCAGGTTACTTGGATTCCATGGGGTATAAGAGGCTAAGAGCACTAAATTGTGATCCTGAATGCGACACCAGTCCATCACACGGTTATAAGTTCACAATACGGGAAGCGAAAGTACGATCTTGCGATTATGAGCGCAATCCGTCTAACCACTGGGCCACGGACCTTCACTTTCTCTTCATAGACATCAAGGAAAATAAACACACACACATAAACGAAGAGAGATAGAGGAGAGAATGGAGAAATAGAGAGAATGAGATGGGTAGAAGGAAGGAGAGAAAGGGGAAAACATTAAAACGTCTGATATCAAATAAGTCAACGTCGAATAGGCGGCGCCAAAACGGCTCTCCTAAAGTGTCTCATACTCCATCTCTTGCACACGCAGTTACACACACAGACACACACACAAAACATGAAGAAAATTTCGAAACAAAACTTACTTTTGTTCGAGCAGTGAGAGAGAGCAGCTCCTATCTATTATGTCCAGTCTGTTCTCAAAGGCTTGTAATATCCAGAGATTTGCACTGCTGTAGACAGAGGGTAGCACCTCTCTATTACACACTTAATTCAGAAGGGAGTTCACTGATGTCTAGACTGCCCGCTGTTAACAGTAATATCCACAAGTATACGTACAGCT
>NC_069008.1:14927771-14929426 GCF_001194135.2 Octopus bimaculoides | reverse complement strand
TACAGTATTATACATCTGAAAAAATTAGTAGAGATGGCTTTTGGGGGATAATTTTAATTTTAATAATAACGTTTACAGTGAGTGACTCTGGTATGAGTTTCAAGGTTCAAATAGCCGTTACTGAAAATTGTATGTTTTACTAGTTGCTTAAATAGCAAAGAAGTTTTCTTACGTGTATACACACAAAAAAAATACATTCACAAAAAGGGAAAATATATTTAAAAAATACAAAAGTATGTGAAGAAGAAGAAGAAGGAGAAGGAGAAGAAGAAGAAGAAGGAGAAGAAGAAGAAGAAGAAGGGGGAAAATTAGTAAATGAAATAAAAATATTATTAAAATAATTTTTGAATAAATTCACTCTATAATCGAAACTGCATTTACTGCAGTCTAAATTTTAACACACACGTGGGTATAAAAGAAGGATATGAATGATACACGGCAGTATAGATATCGGACATACGAAGACGCTGATCACGTGCATATTTTGAAATACTCGCGAACTTATACGAAGTACTATGCTGAAGAGTAACACCAAGTAAAATTATTTCTTACTTTAAGTTCGAAACGCGTCCATGGGTGACCGGCCTTGCTGATTCATTATTTTTCTTTTGCTTGCCTACAATAAATCTTCTCTAAAATTTTAAGGTAGTAAAAAAGACCTTAGCGTCTATTTCTAACGGTGCGTGGTGAGGCATGAAGCTGACTCCTTGTTATAATTATGTATATAATTATAAAATAATTTGTAAAATTTACCTAAAAGGTTCTTATTTCCGCACTGGCTACCTGGTAAAATTATTGATTTTACCCTTTATTATTAAAAGCATATTTGAATACTTATATAAGAAAATGTTCTCTATGTGGCTTGTGTGTTTTCTGTACTCTGTTTGTGTTCTGTTTCTCATTTTGTCTACGTTTTGTTGCAACGTCCTGTACCCAGATATGCATCTATATATACATGTAGATGTAGGCATGTACATACTTGTACGTATATATGCATATACTCACATATTATTTGTATATATATATATATATATATATATATAGATAGATAGATAGATAGATAGGAGAATTTATTGTCACCTAGATCAGAGCTTCTCAAACTGTCTGATGTGGCGTACCGGCAGTTTTTTTTTTACTAATGTGCCATGGACCGGTAATATTTCTTAGTATTATCAAGTTATATAATAGAAATGTTCTAATTTCTAAATCTCTATAAAGGAGAGATACAGCAGCAGTATTGGGTATCAATATTTATGGCCAATCTAACGTGGCAGTCCAGAGAAACAGGACGAATGCTGGTGCTGATTAGCTCCGAGAGGTGATTACCTCTAGCTAGCTATATGACGCGCTAATCTGCGTCCATAATACTTTTGAACAGGGGAGGTCATCAACTTTCCCTTGCTTGCTTGACAGTCACAGACCGGTTTCAGGGTAGTCTCCCCTTACCAATGCTCCACATTGATAAGGGGAAACTACCAGGCCAGCAAGAGGAAGTTGATGACCTCCCCTTTGCGAAAGTGTTATGGAAGCAGATCTGTGCGTCATACAGCTAGCTAGAGACGGTCGCCTCTCGGAGCTACTCAGCATCAACATTCGTCTTATTTTTCTGAATTGCCACTTTACTTTGACAATAAATATTAATATATATATATATA
>NC_069008.1:14927257-14927761 GCF_001194135.2 Octopus bimaculoides | reverse complement strand
AAAAGATTACAGTAGAATAGACATATTATAATTGTGGGAACATTTAAAATCCAAGTGGATCTATATATAATGAATATAATAAAAGTTGACAATTTTTTTATCTTATATTTATTTTGTAAACAAATAATACAATATTACATAAGCTGATAAGTTGTTTACTGCAGTGCATAAGACGAAATTACTGAAATTATGTTATTTATTTCTGTTCTGGAAACTTGCTGCGTACCGGCCGCTGATGGCTCGCGAACAGGCACCGGTCTGCAGACCCCCACTTTGAGTAGCACTGACCTAGATCACTGCACCCAACTTTCGTCGTCCCAAAGCATCACACAGAGAGCGGACTACAACTAACGCAGCTACACATATTGAAACATTGGCACAATGTAACGGATTATCTACTGGGGGAGTGTAAAACAACTGAAGCTTACTAGTAACCAGTCTTTTGTCTCTCATCCGTATTTCTCTCTCTCTCTCTCTCTCTCTTTCTATATATACATATATATA
>NC_069008.1:14916988-14926286 GCF_001194135.2 Octopus bimaculoides | reverse complement strand
TGTGTGTGTGTGTGTGTGTGTGTGTGTGTGTGTGTATAATACTTAAAGTAGATACCTCGTTAGAACCCTAATTAACTGCCCTATTTATCTCGAAATATCTGATATAGATGCACAGTGTGAAAAAACAAAAATGTCACACGGAGATCTTCCAGCAGCGGTGGTACCATTGCTAAACTCGCATTTCTGACTCTTGCACTGCGTCTTACTTGAACAACCACTTACTAAAGACAAAATCGACCACTACAGGTATAGTAAAAGAGTAACTGAAAAATCATTGATATCGCGTCAACCAGGAGGCTGAATATAAATTCATTATGAGCGACAGAAGTATTAGTTTGAAATAGCAATCTCTCTATCATACTCGTTAGAAGCCTGATGAACTATAACATTCGTTTCGGGATAGCATCTCTTATAGATGTATAGCGTTAAAAATACACAGAAATATACCAGTAGCGTTTATTTCTTTATCATGAAGTTCCAGGGGATACTTGCTGCTGACGAAGTTCAAAAAGGCAGACATAAATATTTAGTAATGCCGCCACCGCTGCTGGATGATTTACTTCTGACTTTGCATTCCTTGTTTACTCTCATACTTCCTCTGTGTGTGTGTGTGTGTGTGTATGAACTCAGGTAAATTTATATATTTAATGTTGTTCGTTATAAATAGTGAATCGTTAAGTCAAGCTTCATTTCAATAAATCTTAAGGATTCATCTAATATAATAAATGCGAAAACTAATTTCTGTGTGTCAGTGTCACACTTTGACCCCCTCTCTCACTCGTCAATGACACTTCTACTGTTGACGATGTTTTATTAAAAGTAGTAGTGCTGATGGTGTCAGTGGGAGTAATAATAAGAGAGGGAGAATGAGTGGGTATGTGAGAGAAAGAGGGACTGAACACTGAATTCACTTTCTTAGTACCACCACCATCATCGCTACCACATCTGCCATACACACACCATTCATACTTCAGACGCCACCACCATCAATACCTTTGACTTCGCCGCCTTTCCCTCCACCACCTTCACCACCGTCTTTCACATCGCTTACTCTCACCATCATCCCTAACCGCCTGGCTACCACCACTACCATCGTCACCGCAGCCTCTGCTTTTATCCAACTACAGCTCATACTATTACTATCACTCCATTACCACCACAAAAAGCTGAATGGTGTGTGTATGGCAGATGTGGTGGCGATGGTGGTGGTACTGTTGTTTATCATGCAGTTTTGCAATAAGTTCCAAGTCGATAAATTATATCATTGTTTTGATGAAAATTGTTCATTGCTTGAAAAATATTGTTCAAGTTTAATAAAATTAAAATGTACTCAATGCGGGAAGTGTCATTGTTGCGCCCAAGGCCTAATGAAGAACTCTCCACAGGAGATAGCTTAAAAGTTGTTCTACCAGGTGGCTTTGAAGCTAGTCAGACATAAATCTCGGAAAGGCGAGAAAATGGCTAATGGTTAAAGTAGGCGAGAAAACTAGGGAGGCGCATATATGATCTGGCTAGACTTGGAAATGATTTAGTGTAGTGAACGAAACTTGAAATAATGATGTATCACGGTTAATTGACGATATCATACACACACACAGACATGAATGTACAATAGTACAGATATACTTGAATGTACGACAAAAAGAATGAACGCTCTGTCTTTCTCAAGAGGAAGAGAATCACAGAATAAGACCAACGTTAGAATGATTATTGTGAGGTTTTTATTAACTTGTAATATTTGACACTAGGTCAGTGGTGGTGGTCATCTTGTATAGATGGACGTCAACAACAGGAGATTTTTCGATTGGTTAATTAGATTTCAAGCGGATGAAGATGGCCATGGAATCACCTTCTGCATATCCTGGGAATAACATACGAAGCAGCAGCAATTACAACAATAGTAACAGCTAATATAACAACAGTAATATCGGTAATAATAAATATCATTAATACTGCTACTAAGATCGCTTGATTGAAATATTCTTTTGTGTATCAATCAAAATACGTCGCGATTTTCCGCTTATTTACGCTGTGAGCTGAACTCCAGCCGACCCCATTAAGAAATTTCATTCTCCCGATATCAATAAAGAATTGGAAAGCAAGTCTTGTGCCATTTCAAGATGGCGACGAAACAAATACTTCATTGATCTTAATTGATATATTTAATCAACATAATATTTCCTTTAATTATCAATGATATAATCTCATCTATCTGGTAAATTGTTGATCACCAGGATTCAAAATTCATGTTTCGAAGGAAAGAAATACTCAATATTAATCGTGACCTTATCATATTTGGTAAATTGTTTCCTCTCTAAATAATGTTGCAATGATCTGAAAAGGTGGTAATCAGATGGAGCGGAATCAGGGGAATGACGAGAGTGAGACAAAACCTCCATATGTAGCTCTGTAATAATTTCCTGTGAGACTTAGGCAATATACGATCTTTCATCATCGCGTATGAGCATCAAACCTTACGGCTGACCAATGAAAGACGCTTTTCTGTAATGTTTTCAACTGACATAAACACTTCTTTTATAGTAACAAACTGTTTTGTTTTCGCTTAGCATATCATGACAGAGGATGCCCCTCATATGGTACCAAGCACAGTGCATAACTAGAATAATAAATGAAAAGAGAAATGAGGAAAGTTGGGCTTCTGCGCCTGAAATATTGAAAGGTTCTTTAACTTCCCTCTCTACATGTTAGAAGCTTTCCTCATTTCTCTTTTCGCTCATCATTCTGCTTCTATACTACAATGCTTCAATCGAACTATAACACAGAGCATAACCGTTTGCAAGTGTAGGCCTCTTTTAGGATGAATTTACTTTTTTCATTTAGGGGCTAGCTATTGTTGTTGTCATGATTCTAGTAAGGAAATGTTCGGCAGCAAGTCTACTCCTCAATGACGAACAAAGGGCAACTTTCTAGATAAGCTTAGAAGCAGTGAGTGTATAAGACTCTCGTTCACCACAGCCAGTTTTGAATTCATGCAACATAAAGTGTCGCATACGAGCCTGACCCAAACTCATTTCAAAAGAGTATAATCGATACAAACTTAACCAGTATGGCATAAAGTATTCCGCAATTAAAGAAAAAAACATTAGAATATAAAAATCAATACTGTTGTTCCTCCAGTTTTTAATAAGAACCCTCAAATAATCGTGTCAAAAATGCAGCGAGACTTTCTTCGCTACTTCATATTATTCTAGTACTGACAATATTTAATTAACTGCCCACGTCAATACTTCTTGTCTTATGCAAGAGCTAGAAACTACTACTACTACTACTACTACTACTACTACTACTACTACTACTACTACTACTACTACTACTACTACTACAGAGTGACCCCCGCCAAAAAAAAACAGAACCCATAAAATTTTTATCAAATCCTTGGACTTCGGTCTGTGTACGATCATTCCCTTTGCATAAAGTCACGTTCTTTTCGAAATATGCTCCAAATGGCGTACGTCGTGCAAAGACTTGTCAGTTACTCGAACGCGTTCCTCTTTGGAGGATTTCCCTAAATTCTGCTGTAATTTCTGCCTTCAGTTCACCAATCGTTTGAAGGTTGTTCTGGTAAACATTATTCCTGAGATACCTCCACAGGTAAAAATCTGGGGTGGGGTGGGGGTCAAGTTCGGTAAATGCAGTTCTTACTCAACGTTGCACATCCTGCCTGATCAGTCTTTCCTGAAATCCCTCAGCCAGGTTAGGGAGTCATTTGTTGCGTGCGGGGTGGGTCCGTTTTGCTGGAACCACTGTTCATCTTGATCTATCCCTCTGCGTCGTTTAATTCAAACAGTTTAATTAAAAGAATTGTGGGTTCTGTTTTTTGGTGGGTGGGGGGTGTCACCCTATACTACTACTTTAATATTTAAACTAGGCACCTTTATTTCAAAGTTAAGTTTAGAAATGGTGTATTTTTACAATATTAATATTTACACAGCGTTTCGATCAGTTTCATCTCCGACCATCATCAGGTGTGTTTTTTTTTTCTTTCTGTTCAGATGATCTACATTTTCTACACCTACCCATGTGTAATGTTGTACCTCTTGTTGATTCTCTCATCGCAACTTTATTAACTACAACGGAGCCTGAGCGTCATTGAAGTACGCCCTGAGTTGTCCCACATGTTTACCACACCATTTGAATATCTTCATTAGTCTTTTAGTGCTCACTGCATTAACTTGACGGAGAGACAAGGTAAAAAGAGATGATGAAATACATACCATCAAACCATGTGATTCTCGAATTTCCCTCAGAGTAGACTATTCTAGGATAATTAGGAAATATCTGCCATGTGCAACGTTGGTAACTTTCGATGACAGTCAACCAACCTCGATCTGTATCACAGCCTGAATGTTCGGATGCAATATAGAAGCGACGTATGCCTCTGTGAGGAGAAAAAAGAAGGTAAAATTACTGTTTTGTCGTCGTCGTCGTCAGGTGTTGTATGAGATGGTATCAAAAAGTTTCCGGACTAGTTCTGTAACGCAACAACAGATGACAACAAACGGTTGCGAGCGCAGTGAAAGCTAGCGGTAACCTTCATGCGCCGAGTGACATTGCTATTTACTTCGCAAGTTTGAGTATTCGTGATCGCCTGTATGCTGTAGTCAACGATTTTGTCATGGATAGGAAGTTGGAACAAAGAGCCAACGTGAAATTTTGCGTTAAACTTGGGAAGCCTGGTACAGAGACATTGAGCATGCTTCAGCAAGGTTTCGGTGACGAGGTAATGAGTCGTATGTAATGTTTCGAGTGGTGCGGGTGCTTCAAATGCGGAAGAACGTCCCTGGATGACGATGAGCGATCTGGAAGACCTACCACGAGCGTCACCCCCGGAAATGTGGTATTGTGCATTGACAGTTCCTACCCCCAGGGCAGGACCGACAGTCGAGAGTTCTACAGCGACGTTTTGATGAATGAGGGTGAAAGCGACCGGATCTGTGGAGCGCGAAGAATTGGATTCTTCATGACGCAATGCACCTTATCACCGAGCTCTCCTCACAAGTGAGTTTCTCGCCAAAAACAACATGGCATCAATTCCCCACCCGCTCTATTCGTCAGATTTAGCTTCTGCGGACTTTCGTCTCTACCCCAAGATGAAAATGAAGCTCAAAGTTCGCCGTTTTAACACCGCTGTCGAGATCCAGACTGAATCGCAAGAGGTCCGCGACTCGCTTACGGAAAACGACTTCCAGGATGGATTCCCAAAGTGGCAGGAACGCAGAGACCAGTGTATTGCTGTGCAAGGTGACTATTTCGAAGGAGATGATGTTAAAACTTAGGTTAATCAGTTATTTTTCACTAACCATAACTAGCCCAGGAACTTTTTGATACCAACTCGTAATTTAGAAGTTTGTTTCGCAACTCCTTTGCTTATAAAGCAACACCGTTTTGCATTTCGAATCAGCACTGCTCGGTGATACATTGAATAAATAGTATCTTCTTTATAGTCGACCAAATCTTTTTGAGTAAAAAAATGTTGAAAACGTAAATTGGTTCAACGCTATATTAAATCACTGCAGGGAAAGTTCACCACCATCAATTTACCGCGAAAAAAGTTCACCGTGAGAAAAGTTACCCGCGAGGAAAGTTTACCGAGAAAATATCTCCATAGCATCCCACCATTAATAGTCAAAAACTATTTTATTGTAAAAAAAACAAAAACAAAAACAAAACGGTGGATTGATGACTGAACTTTCCCTGCGGTGAACTGATGACGGATATGCCCTGTAGATATATGTAACAGGCTTGATTTCTTAGCAAGTTTAACACTAAGACCTCCCCATTGGGTAGGCGTATTTTAGTGGACTCGACTCTGTTGCAAATATTTGGGCTAGGATTTTAGTTGCCTGAGAATAATTTTATCCCTTCCTCACAGCCAGCATTTGCAAAAGGCCAGAACAAAATCAAATGTTCTCTCCTTACCCCTCCGACTAAGGGATATTTCAAAAGGGTCGTCTCTGATCCGGAAGGATCTATAACCACAGGAGTCCCAATCATCGCTACACCTTCATGGGAGTACATTTCCAATATTTATACTATATTTATTTATAGGACGGTAGGGAGTGATCTTAGCGACAGTTATTTTTAGCAGATGAAACTAGTATGTAGACAGAGGCTGAGAAATATTGTTAGAGTTCCTGATCCACAAAAAAATTATCCAAAATATCGCAATATACTCTTCGATTGACTGTCAAATTCATCACCACTACCAGCCATAATAAATATTGATTTCAAATTTTGGCACAAGGCCTGCAATTTCGGGGAGGAGTAAGTCGATTACATCGACCGCAGTATTCAACTGGTACTTATCTTATCGTTACTCGGAAGGATGAAAGACAAAGTTGACCTCAAAGGAATTTGAACTCAGGACGTAAGGACGGACGAAATGCCGCTAAGCACGTTGCCCGGCGTGCTAACGATTTTGCCAGCTCGCTGACTCATCAGTCGTTATAAATAGTGATACGTCATTAGATGTTGACATTAACCATTTGTCACTAATTAATGTATGGGTAACCAGGAACAGAACAGGAAAGAAAATCATACAAACATTTTCATATTAATTCATAAGTAAATGGATCACCGTCTCTTGCGAAGATGACTCTGAGTATTCACTTGTTTGATGAAGTGAAATTCCTGTTCAATGAATTAATAGCATGTAAAACTGGTTGAGCAATCGAAGCCACGATCTTATAATCACGAGGGGAACATCCTGACCGCTTGGTGAAGTGCCTTCCTTGCTAAATACAGATGGTTGCAGTGGATTCATAAACGCAATTCGAATAAATCGACGAGATGATATAACAGAATGCAACAAATTTAACCTGGCGTTGTGGGAGATGAATATCAATGGATAAAATTAATTTTTAGATTAAAATATTGATTACAGTCTTAGGAATTTAAGGGAAGTGTATATTGTTGATTATATAGACATTGTACTTCAATTGTACTTTATTTATAGACACCAAGAGGATGGAAGAAAAAACAGATCTCAGCAGAGTTTGATTTCAGACTGTAACTAAAAATATACAGTGATAAAAATTACATACAGGAATCCAGCCATGGAGAACATATACACAGGGCTTTGAGGTATATCGGGCCAAGGAGAACTCTTCAGCTTCCCAAGGGAGAACCAGTTTTCAAGGGTTGAACTTTGTCCATCAAACACGATATTAACTACACTTGTTTGGTTTTTATAAATCACCAGTTTCACCTTTAAAAAAATCATGATTTATTATTATTATTATTATTATTATTATTATTATTATTATTATTATTATTATTATTATTAAGTCAAAATTAGAAGAAGAGTGCCATTGTTATCTAGTGAACGATATTTCGACATCTTGTGTGTCTTCAATAATAATAATAATAATAATAATAATAATAATAATAATAATAATAATAACTATTATTATTATTATTATTATTATTATTATTATTATTATTATTATTATTATTATTATTATTATTATTATTATTATTAT
Source organism: Octopus bimaculoides (assembly GCF_001194135.2). Lineage (NCBI taxonomy): Eukaryota > Metazoa > Mollusca > Cephalopoda > Octopoda > Octopodidae > Octopus > Octopus bimaculoides. The sequence goes on along the minus strand of NC_069008.1, from coordinate 14,918,784 downwards.
TATTATTATGTTTACCTGAAAAGAAACAATATAGTTATTAATAAGAATAATCAAAATTATTGCATGCAAAATGTCACAGCTTTAGCACCACTCCTTCAAAGTCAACTTATGAACTTTTCGGCCTACCTTCGTACTTCCGGCAGTCGATCCCGCCATTCCTAAGTTGTTTTTTTCGCTTTTTGCAGCCTTTCATCCCTTTCTTATCTATCAATAGTTGATCTTTGGTTCTTCTACACCTAAGCCTGAGCCCATTACGGTTTTTCGGTTCGATGTTACTCTTGTCCATGAACAAGTATATATCGTAAGCTAGTGTTCCGGTTAATAGATTTCACATGATGAGCATACAAGATATTGGTCTGATTTTGTCATCAGCATATCTCATTGATGCTTCATTCTGATACAGTACTTTTCTTCCTCCTTGTCATCCAGCCTAAGCTTTCCCTTTGGTTTTCATATAATTAGCGTCACTTCTCTGCTATCCTTTCGTGACACTCCGTAAATTTCCTCACCCAACATCTGGGTCTACTACTTTTTATTTGTATCGCTTTCTAGTTACTCGTCGTACATTCTCCCTTTCTCATCTTAATGTCTTCTGGTAGAGAATTAGATTTGTTTCTTTCATGCTGTGTAGCTACTCTGCATCAGTGTTGTGTGTTTCTTCTTTCTCTCAAATAAAAAAAAGTTCAGAATACTGCAATCACAGTTTACTGATGAAGCGCAAACTCTTCGCTGTTGATATTCTGTGCTTTTTAGCATTATACATCTATACGAGCAGATTGCGATACCAGTGATTAACAAATCACTGGTATCAGTAGAAGAAAGATTTGCCTTGAAATGCAATGCTAGTTGATGCTCGCTATTGACGACGCCCAATGAAACAGAAGTACGAATTTAACAATTTCCTCACCGCTGTCAGACTCTTTTCGTTTTCTACTGATACATGTCTGCTTCTTTTTAACACTATACGTTTATGTAAGATGCTTTCTACGAACGAATAACGCAGCTTTTAAGCTTTCAACAGTGCATTTACGTAAAGTTTGCTATACATATTGCCAATACATATCTGAATGTGTATATAAATCTATGTGTGTGTGTGTGCGTGCGTGCGTACATGTGTGTGTGTGCGCGCGAGTGTATGCGTATGTGTGTGCGTGTGCGTGTATATGTATGCGTATACGTGTGTGTGTGTGTGCGTGCGTTAGCGTGTGTACGTGTGTTTGTGTGTTTGTGTGTGTGTGTGTGTGTGTGTGTGTTTGTGTGCGTGTGTGTGTTTACACCCATCGCAGCAATGAATACTTTTAGACGGCAGCCTCCACAGAGCAGTGAACACAATACCCTTAATTATTTCTTTATTCACGTCTACTTTATGTGTTCAAATCCGACCAAAGCAGACTTCATTATTCTAAAGTCTATAAAATAAATAACCAACCCAAAACCAACAGGATGAAAGACGCTATACCGGTTTAAGTATGTGTATGTCTACGCATATGAATGTGCATAAGGAACGTCTGTGCACATACCTCATCAATTGGAAGATGGTTCCAGAAATCGAGCAAAGGATGTCGGAAGAAGTTGGGACAAAAGGTACCAATGCATTTGTCCACATTCCAGGATGAAGGACTTCCTCTCTTCAGAAATGAATCATAGACTTTCGAACCAGCTCCCATTGATATGGCATATACTCTTATCCACTGGCTACCTGAAATGATGATGATGATGATGATGATGATAATAATAATAATAATAATAATAATAATAATAATAATAATAATAATAATAATAATAATAAACACGAC
>NC_069008.1:14912286-14916502 GCF_001194135.2 Octopus bimaculoides | reverse complement strand
ACTACTGGGCACTGCATACATCCTACGCAAAACACTTTCAATACAGTAACCATAAGAGCACCACAGCAAACCACAGCACATACCCAAGGCGCACAGAGCTGCGCTCGGTAGTGAAGTGAAAGCACGTTATAAAAATAAAACTACTGAACAATAATAATAATAATAATAATAATAATAATAATAATAATAATAATAATAATAATAATGATAATAATAATAATAATGATAATAGAGTCAGAACCATTTTGAAGAACGTTAGCCTGATAGTTTTTGGTAAGCAAGCTTTGATCTTGTGCCGCCAATATGAAACCTTCAGTCTCTGGTTTCAGTCCTGAGCTTCTCAACCACTGATAGGTTGTTCAGCTGCAAACTATATACTGTCCATGCAGAGGCTTCTGGATCCACCGCTCCTCAATTTGTTTCTGCCGGTTCTTTTTTGCAGTCTGTTTGGTCCGTTTTGCTATTTTCGTGGTAGTGGTTTCGGGTTCTTCATCAAATTATTATGATTGTTATTATTATTATTATTGTTATTATTATTATTTTATGTTTGACTTTTGCTTTGCATTTGTACAAGTTGGATCCAAGTCTCACCCAGAGACCTCAAGGGACAACAAGTTAGAAGTTCATGTAGGTGTTATGCCTAGGGTACCATATATTTGGATTTGTACATAGTGTTGTTCTAGAGAATGTTTAAGAAACCATAAGAAAATTGTTTGTTTTAAAATTTGAGGTCACATAGTATTTTATTATTATTATTATTGTTGTTGTTATTATTATTATTATTATTATTATTATTATTATTATTATTATTATTATTATTATTATTATTATTATTATTGTTGTTGTTGTTATTATTATTGTTGTTGTTGTTATTATTATTATTATTGCCTTTGCACAGCTTCTAACGCTGGAGATGTACTACAGTGTCAGCTGTTCACTACCAGTGAACTAAGGTAAAACCTCTTATTTTTCGAGCACCTTTCAGAGTATTCAAGCGGTTCCAAGCAGGGCTGTTTTCTTCAAGTGCTCCACCCTTATTGCAGCCCCTATTTGTTCCACGTACTTCTCGAGATTTTTGTTCACTCATCCCCTCCCTTGACAGAAACTGAAATCTTTTGGAAGAAGATTTGGAGTAATTAGAAGTCGTAGGCGATGATCCAGCATGGCCAAAGTCTAATAACTGAAACAAGTAAATGATAAAAGTCAAAAGATATGGAAGTTTTCGTCCATCCACTTTGGGTCAGAGTGACCCAAGCATCTTCAACTCTTTTGTCCACTTTGTCCAAGAAAGAAAAGTTATTCGACTCAAAAGGGTTTTGTGTGCAATTCAAGTGTTGGAAGGAAACAGAACGAACCAATGAATCTCCTGCGATTTAAGGACAGTATTTATTAACAGACAAATAGAAACTTGACGCATGAATTGCTGTGTGATTAAGAGGCACGCTTTTGCAACCATAGCGTCTTAGTTTCTTTTTCCCTTTTTGTGTCACCAAGGACAACTATCTGTAGCTCGAGCCGACCAATGCCTTGTAAGTAAATATGGTAAATGGAAACTGTGTGGAAGCTCGTCGTATAATTAAATATATTTGTGCTTTTTTTTTTTACTTTTTCGTGCCCTACAACCGCTGAGCAATCATTGTTGACATGTTTAAGTCCTCGTGACGTGGGGGTTCGGCAAAAGGGGAAGGCAGAGAAACTGCTAGGCTTTAAAGGTACTGTGGGTCTCTTTGTCCGACGAAAGCCTTTTAAGGCGACGCTGCCTCAGCGTGGCCACAATACAATGATTCAAACAAGTTAAAGATAAAAGATATATAAACACATACATACATATGTACATACATATATAAACACATACATACGTACACATATACATATATGTGTGTGTGTGTATTTGTATATGTGCATATATATACACACATATATCTATGTGTGTATGTATATGTGTGTGTGTGTGTATGCATGTGCATGCGTGTGTGTGTATCAACATAAATATACATATGTACATACATACACATATACGCACATATATGCGCTGAAGAACTATTAGAAGATTAATACTGCTACATCATGCGATATTAATATTAAGGCTGATATCTTGATTGCCTCCTTGAATTTAGACGACCGGACTGAACGTCTAAAACCTAGGGATCCTTACTTTACTCTAAAGGATCGTAAGCCCGATCAAAAACCTTACATTGGCCTCATCTGCTCCTCTAAGTCTGTTTTAGGTAGAATGAGTATGGTTATATTTGGTAAAATAATACCCACTGTCAAGTACTTTATTAATTGGTATTTATAGAAGAACTATGGAGAGGTTATTAATTGGTTTGTAAACCTAATAAGTTAAATGATAAAAGGGCAGTAAAAATCCAAATTCTTCAGAACTCCCGAAATATATCTTACAACTACAAGAACAACAACAACAACAACATCAGCAACAACAACAACAGCAAAAACAACAGCAAAAACAACAGCAAAAACAACAGCAAAAACAACAGCAAAACAGCATCTACAATGACAATAATAATAATGTTTCACTTACTTCTATAGAAGGAAATCTCGTTGCTGTCACTTGTGCTGACGACTGTCATTAGATTTTTCGGTGAGTAATTCTTACAAACATGGCTGACTTTGTTGTAAGTAAAGTATTGTGATTGGCTGTTTAGAGCAATGGCACTACATTCCAGTAGACTTGGTCTTTGATAGAATTTTTCTGCTTCAAATGTATGAAGGTAACCATAAGAATAACCAGGAGGCAAACGTTTGTAGTAGGCTTCATCAAATTCCTCATTAGAGTTAACGGCCAGAATTTTTGTAAGGATTAGCAACAGCACTGTTATCACAGCTGAACAGGTGAAAGGGAACTGGAACATTCTTGTTTCTAAGATCATCAGAAGGAGGCAGACATGGGATAGAAATGGCGGGAAAAAGAGAAAGTAATATGCGGTGAGAGAGGAAGAGATTCAGCCAAAAGACAATGTGAAATCTGTTATATACACAGAGAGAGAGAAAGAGAGAGAGAGAGAGAGAGAGAGAGAGAGAGAGAGAGAGAGAGAGAGAGAGAGAGAGAGAGAGAGAGAGAGAGGGAGAGGGAGAGAGAGATAGAGAGAGAGAGAGAGAGAGTGGAAATGAGTTATAGACTAACAGAGGAAATCCTGAAATCGTGGAAAAAGATACAATGAGACGAGAAAAAGTTTGAGTGTGAGAAGACTTGCATTTGGAAAACAAAATGAAAGAGAAATATATTACAATTTGCAATAAAAATTTTAATAAATTGATGCGAAATGAGCAGGTCCAGGTTATGGTTTAAACTGTATCCAGTAGTGGAAGCCTGGTTGAGGACTTCCAGATTTTTGAGGAGTGCCGAAACCCCTCTTAGCTACTGTTGTTCCCAGGTCTACCGTGACCCGCAGCAGAAGTTCTTTTCAGGGTCCCAGCTATAGGTTGACTTTTTTTTACAAGGTCCTTAGACCACTGTAAACGTAAGAGCTACCAAAATAAAATGGACGCTGGACAGAAATCAATAGGGGACGATGTACATTAAACTTAAAAGACTGGAGGTCATATTGAAGAGGAAAATAAGACTGTGGAAGGGAATTCCGAAGTTCAGAGGTGCAAGGGAAGAAACTGGTCCTGTAAAGTGCTTTACGACACTTAGGAGGTTGCACAGTAAACTGATGAGAACTGGATGCAAGTCTAGTTGATCGCTGATAAGTTCTTAAAGGAGGAACCACACGACATCAATCAGAGAGTGAATCCAATTTGGAAGATAGATTAGAACCAATAATTCAGTCGAGATGGTGGTCATTAGCTTTATATATATATACGACTTAATATTCTGAGTTCAAATGCCGCCGGGGTCGGGTTTGCCTTTCATCGTTTCAGGGTCGAAAGTACCAGTTGATCACTGAGGTCGATGCAATCGACTTACCCTCTACCTCAAACTTGCTGGACTTGTGCCAAAGTTTGAACCCAACAGTATAGGTATAATGCATACATATGTATGTATATACATACACATATATAGGCGTAGGAGTGGCTGTGTGGTAAGTAGCTTGCTTACCAACCACATGGTTCCGGGTTCATTCCCATTGCGTGGCACCTTGGGCAAGTGTCTACTACTATAGCCTCGGGCCGACCAAAGCCTTGTGAGTGGATTTGGTAGACGGAAACTGAAAGAAGCCTGTCGTATATATGTATATATATATATATATAT
>NC_069008.1:14911098-14911869 GCF_001194135.2 Octopus bimaculoides | reverse complement strand
CATAAGAGATGGCCATAATAGGACATCTAACCTGCTAGAAGGAGTAGTTAAAATCCAAACCACTATTAGAGGTAATTTCGAAAGGGAATGAAAAATAAAAACATTTACCATCTATTTCCCGGACCATGGTTTCAAGCTCTCTTCAGCAAATAAAGTAATTTGCTAGGCGAAGCTCTCATCAGCAGGAAAGCCAAAGATTAACATATAAATACGAGACAATACAGAACATGCCTCGTGCTTACATGTTATAATTTTTCAAATCCACCGTGCAAGCGCAGTTTTTATCGGCAGCAAATAGAAATAATACCGATTTTATTACAAAATTAGCCAAAAAAATATTATCAATAAATTTCAGGGTAGTAAAAATTTGAAAAATTATAACATGTATTGCCTCGGTCTTATATGTTAATCTTTGGCTTTCCTGCTGATGAGAGCTTCGCCTAGCAAATTACTTTATTTGCTGAAGAGAGCTTGAAACCATGGTCCGGGAAATAGATGGTAAATGTTTTTATTTTTCATTTCCTTTCGAAATTACCCCTAAAAGTGGTTTGGACTTTAACTACTCCTTCTAGCAGGTTAGATGTCCTATTATGGCCATCTCTTTTGATTTTAAGTTCTCTTTCTAGCGGGAAGATGTCCTATTATGGCCATCTCTTATGTGTTTAAATGTACACTGTATTTATATGAATAATATATAGTCTATTGACTAGTTTTTCTACACGTTAAGCTACTGATAGTAAAAAATAAATAAATTTTTACTACCCTGAAATT
>NC_069008.1:14909218-14910763 GCF_001194135.2 Octopus bimaculoides | reverse complement strand
TATATGTATATGTATATGTATATGTGTGTGTGTGTGTGTGTGTGTGTGTGTGTGTGTGTGGAGGCGCGTGGCTTAGTGGTTAGGGTGTCAGCATCATGATCGTAAGATTGTGGTTTCGATTCCTGGACCGGGCCACGCGTTGTGTTCTTGAGCAAAACACTTCATTTCACGTTGCTCCAGTCCACTCAGCCCGCAAAAATGAATAATGACGGGATAGTCACAGCAAGAACGCATTTAATGATATGTATCATATTTTTTTTCAATGTTGACATGGTGTTGAACACCAGCAACAACAGAATGAGCAAGATAATATAACCATAGTAAAAGCGTTCGAATATTTTTAAGAGGGATGGCCACAGCTGGAACACCTTTGGTCTTAACTTTTGCTCATCTTTGGTCATAACACATTTGATCATGGCTCCGCTGGATCAGATTCGATCTGGGTATTAGACAACGCAACCTCTCGTTCTCTTCACAATGCACGCACAACATAATCTTAAAACACACACAAAGTAGATTGTGAAAACATGCACTTACTTTCACTGAGGTAGAGGGTCGCCCATACACTTTAGCTGGTTATGTTTGCAATTGATGCCAGGACTGTTCATTAACGTCACAACTTTTTCTCTGCCCTCCTTACTCTCTTCTACTATCAATACTTTACTCTAGCAGTGTCCGCAGATGCCAACACTCTTCATAAATGTCAATATTGACCACTGCTCTTAGTCCAATGTTCTTTTATCAGTGTCAATTACACCACTCAAGTGTGTCCATAAATCACAAAAGCACATAGACGGTCCACTTTTAGTTGGATCAGACTTGTTTACTAATATGCCAGTATTTCTCGACCCGAGTGAACATGCACCAAACTTCTCAATGTATCTGCGAAGAAAAAAAGGCTTTCAATAAAGCTTTGAAGTCGTTCCGGTGTTAGAAATGTTGTTGATGTTTGTAATGGTGATGTTTTCGTATTAATATCTTTTAATATCTGGTTATAGGATGCTGTAATGCTGACTTTTGTAGAAGTGGATATATACAAGCAGAACAACCGATATACCGAAAACTTCCATTACAGAAAATCATTTAAATCCATTAACGTGGATGACACAACAAGGACATAATTCTGAATAAGTACGCAGTTGATGTTAACCATGAATAATTGATATGTTTAAAGGTAATTGTCATAAAATGATTCCGGCTCTTTTTATCTATCTTAGTTACAGATTTCAAAACATAAAACGAATAGCTTCAAAGTATATACATTTACATGTATCATGGAAAATATTGATGCATCTAAATTACAAAGATAGAGAGAGAGAGAGAGAGAGAGAGAGAGAGAGAGAGAGAGTAAAAAAGGCCAGGCGAGGCTGTGGCGTAAGAAGACGGCTTCCCAACCACATGGTTCCAGGTTCAGTCCCACTGTGTGGCAATTTGGGCACATGTCTTCTACTATAGCCTCGGGCCGACCAAGGTCTTGTGAGTGAATTTGGTAGACGGAAATTGAAAGAAGCCCGTCGTATATATATATATATATATATATATATA
>NC_069008.1:14908110-14908722 GCF_001194135.2 Octopus bimaculoides | reverse complement strand
ATATATATATATATATATATATATATATATATATATACGTGTTCTGATCAATAAGTATCCGGACTGTTGACATAGTAGCGAAAGTAAAACACACATAGTGAAGCCGCTTATGTATGTGAGTGAATGCATAATGTGATATACATGAAGATATAGCGTGTTTATCTTGTTTAATTTGTTGTTTGGCTCGATGTTCATATTTGGGATGGACAGAGCTAATTTTTCGATGTCTGTGTCGAGTTGGTTTCGTTTTTCGTTTTGTTTATATATATATCGATATGTATGTGTATGTGAGAGAATGAATAATGTTGTATACACGAGGATATAGCGAGTTTATCTTGTTTAATTTGTCGTTTTGGCTCGTTGTTTGTATTTGGGATATTCCGTTTGTATTTATTTGTATTACTTTGGTTTTGTTGTATGTATTTAAATGTTTTTTTCGTTGTCCGTATCGAGTGGTTTCGTTTTACGTTTTGTTTCTAAAAATGGCAAAATAGTTATCTTCCCTGTATTTATTTTAAATTATAACTTGAATAAATTGTAAGTTTGATTTATATTATGAATTCGTTTATTTAGATTTGAGTATATAAACTAATGTTTTACCATATATATATA
>NC_069008.1:14905882-14907548 GCF_001194135.2 Octopus bimaculoides | reverse complement strand
TATATATATATATACATATATATTTATATATATATAGGGTGATAAATTGAATATTAATTCAATTTAAAACCAAGTGGTCTAACATAAAAATTTGGAAATTCAGAAAAAGTTGTATTACTCGTGTATAAGGGATGACCACTAGGTGAACATCCAATATGCTAGAAAGAGGTCATCAATGACCCAACCGCAAAAAAAAAAAATAATGTTCTCCAGATAAAAACTTAGCAAAACACCAGAATAAGACAAAATTAGAAATATACAGAATAAATGCTAGGCCACGTGGTTTTAAATTGAACTAATATTCAATGTATCACCCTATATATATAAATAATAATTTAAATAGTTATGTTCTCCAGTCGGCATCATATACTGCAGTGAGTTATTCTCTGCAGAATTGTTTCCGGAATTTGGCGCGCCAGAGCTAAGGCATTTTGAAAAATAACCCCAATGTAATCGGTAGAGGCAACGAGGACATGCTCATAGTTCTGCACCTAACACAGTCAACCTCTATCATTATTAGTTGACTTTAAAAGATATCGTTCTTCATTTCATAACAAATAGACACGCAAACAGTTTTGCTTCGGTGTTTCTTAATTACAAACGTAACTCCGGCAGATTCACACACATACATACACACTCACATCTGACGATTAAAACTTCATGGCCATTGAACTGGAATTGAAATCTATAACTTGATCAATGCTAGTTCTAAATTACGGAGATAATATATAAGATATAAGCATATGGAGGCACGGTAATACAAACGGAAAATAGAACTCAAACTATGAGTACATGTGTGTGTATTTTTTGTTGGTATTTAGCTGTTTGGTCTATATATGAATGGTGTAGTGAGGGAGGTGAATGCTAGAACCTTTGGTAGGGGATCAGAAATGGTGGGAGAAAATGGAGAGAAAGGGCAGGTGAGTCAGTTGTTGTTGGCAGATGAAACAACACTGGTGACGGATTTGGAAGAGCAGCTGAGGAGACAGGTGGTAGAATTTGGAAGAGTGTGTGAGAGGAGGAAAGTAAATGTGGCTAAGAGTAAGGTGATGAGATGTTCGAAAGACGGAATGGCTGGTAGGATGAAACAGAACGATCCGACATCAACTGATGCTTGAAATATTTAACATGGATACGTCCATTATCATTTGATGCCTGAGCGGTTACCCAGTCAAATTCGCCTAAACGTAAGTGGCCCTCATCGATAGGAAATATAAAACTGCGAACAGAATAATTATACAGCTGAACAGGTAACGTCGCCATGCAGAAGATTTCCGATGTAGAAAGGCATTGAAATGCGTCAACGTGGATGAGGCAGCGATGACATATTCATACTTCTGCACCGAACACAATCAATTTTTATTATTGTAAACATAGCACCAGTCTCCTGCTACAATGTGTAATCTCAGGATGCAACTGCGCAACTCTTCAGAATGCCTAGTCATATGAATGAGAAAGGAAGGGGTGATGGCAAATTGGTAGTAGGAGCGTTTCAAGTCTGTGTGAGTATCTATGTGTGTATGTAAAAGGAAGGTATGTGAATGTGTGTGTGTGTGTGTGTGTGTGTGTGTGTGTGTGTGTGAAACAACGCTGAAAATGAAAATAAAAACAGCATTTCAACTTTGTGTGAATATATGTATGAATGTGTGCATAGCAATGTTTTGAC
>NC_069008.1:14903014-14905452 GCF_001194135.2 Octopus bimaculoides | reverse complement strand
TACTCAACCATACACAAGTACTCACGTCTTACGATTAAAACTTCATGGCTCTTGAACTGGAATTACAATCTATAGCTTAACGCAGGTTCAAAATTACAAAGATATAAGTATATATAGGTACGATTATGCAAACAGGAAAAAAAGAGCGGAAATAGGAGTATATGTATATTTGTGTTAATATTTAGCAGAAGCAAAAGTGTTACTCAATGTCCGAGAGTTTCGTGCATTGGAATTTATCAAACTACTTATGGGTAGAAGAAGTCTTCCTTTTATATAACTGGTAAGAATTCTATTTTCTTCTGGATTGTTCTGGATCGAATTTTCAATCCACAAGAATATCACGTGGATAATTCATATTTTTCAAATAATTTGCCTGTCATGTCGTTCAATAAGGAAAATACATAAATAAATAGACAAATAAATAAAACATAAGAGAAAGAAACCTTGTATGTGTATGCGTGCATGTGTGTGTGTGTGTGTATGTGTGTGTGTGTGTGTGTGTGTGTGTGTGTGTGTGTGTAGTAATGTCCTTAAGCTGCTCTGTTCTCTGCCCGAAGTAAGGAAACCTAGGCAGATATTTTCAAGCAACTCGAGAATTTTTCTGGGTATATCTCATTATTATTAGCGGGTGGCTGCAATGTTATCTTGGGTACATACCGGGATCTAGTGAAGTAAGTGTTTCGGATTATCTGCTCAGGAGTTTCTATCTGTCAGAACGATCCGACTGGATGATCCGGATACTGCAACGTGGATTTGGGTATATCGCATTTACTAATCCAGTGAGAGAATAATGTAGTTTTGAGGATAACACTTATTTATCCCTAAGAACGATCACCTTTTTTTTATATTTTGGGGTGTGGATGAGAATACAGGTTTCACAAATGTGTAATATGAATGGTAATCATAGGTATTACTGTTATACAAGGATTTGGGGGATTTATTTACGGAAAGCTGGCTATACGGTTTAAAGTGAATTAAGTCTACTAAGACAGGACGAGGAGTTAACAGGAAAATATTTCATAAACTATGCGGGTGGACTCGAAAAGTTAACGTTCCGTATGCATATAAGATGCAAAGTTTCCCTTATACAAGCCGTAGAAATAGTCAGTCATCATTCTGCACAATAAAATTTACAGTCTCATCGAAAAGTATCGTAAAATTTTCACTTTCCTTTGCCTATCCGGTGTGAGCAAAGATTAATCTGCGATTCCTGCGTTGTTGCCAAGCGAATGAACTAATGGAGAAAAACATCGATGGACTTTACCCATTCACAGCTATTTGAAGTATCACATTCTTCTTTGGTCCAGAAGATCATCATCATCATCATCATCTGCCTCGTCTAATGAAAAGTGCCTTCAATGCTCTATAATTTTTCTATTGGCAATTTTATTTTCCCCATAAATGCGGGCCTCGTACGTTTATGCGAATTTGACTGTTTAACCGATCAGCCATCAGTTAATGATGGACGTATCCACGTAAAGTATTTGAAGCATCAAACGATGACGTCCAAGGTTTAAATGTCAATTCACAAAAGACATCTTTTTCCAGAATGACCGCTGCTGAAATTGCGATGCTTGTGCATCATTTATGCCATTAAATATACCAGTAGGGATCCGCCAAAGAGGGAGACATCCACATGGTAGCCGGACCCTTGAAAAATATACGTTTTGAAAACAGCAGAAATTCTCGTTCTCTTTACAAGGCACACACAATAATCTGAACACACACACACAAACAAATACAAACACAACCACACAGGCTGGTCTTAGTCCTTACACAACATAATCATAACACATAGATGCACACATGAAATACGATGTGATATAAGAAAGAAACCCACTTACTTTAATTCCTTATGTGAAGGGTTGATATCAGAACTGTTTATCACCGCTTCCCTCTGCCCTCCTTACCGTCTGCGTCTGTCAATGCTTTCCTCTGTTACCCAGAGTAGTGTCTGCTGATATCAGGACTATTCATGAATGCTAGTACTGACCACTGCTCTCAGTCTTATGGTCTCTTATCAGAATTACTTACAGACTCAGATGTGTCTATAATGAACAAAACTCACAGACTGTCCACCGCTGTTATTAACAACCACTCAGCTCAGGCTTGTTTGCTAATATGCAAGTATTTCTCAACAGAAGTGAAATATACCAAACATTTCAATACTTATTCTTTGATTGCTATGAAGAAAAGAAGTCCTTCAGTAGAGTCATGCGCTAATGTTCTCTGTGCTTATTGAAGCATACAGAACATACGGCTGTGTAGTTACTGAACCGTTCCGATGTCGATAATGTCGTTGCTGTGGCGTTTGTGATAGTTTTAGTATTATCACCTGGTGATGGGACGATGTGTTTGTGGAGGTGGAGTCATAGAAACTGAACAGGCAACGTCGCTATACCCAAGATTTCCTATGTAGAAAGGCATTGAAACCCGTC
>NC_069008.1:14892293-14902914 GCF_001194135.2 Octopus bimaculoides | reverse complement strand
TTCCTTATTGAACGACATGACAGGCAAATTATTTGAAAAATATGAATTATCCACGTGATATTCTTGTGGATTGAAAATTCGATCCAGAATAATCCAGAAGAAAATAGAATTCTCACCAGTTATATAAAAGGAAGACTTCTTCTACCCATAAGTAGTTTGATAAGTTCCAATGCACGAAACTCTCGGACATTGAGTAACACTTTTGCTTCTGCTAAATATTAACAAAAATATACATATACTCCTATTTCCGCTCTTTTTTTCCTGTTTGCATAATCGTACCTATATATACTTATATCTTTGTAATTTTGAACCTGCGTTAAGCTATAGATTGTAATTCCAGTTCAAGAGCCATGAAGTTTTAATCGTAAGACGTGAGTACTTGTGTATGGTTGAGTATTTACTTGTCATGAAATGAAGAAAGATATCTTTTAAAGTCCACTATCAAAGATAAAATTTGAGTGTTTTCGGTGCAGGAATAAGAACATGACTTCGTTGCTTCATCCACGTTGATGGATTTTAATGACTTTCTACATTAGCGACGTTACCTGTTCAGTTTTTATATCTCCGCCTACACAAACACATCACACCATCACCAGGTGCTAATACTAGGACGTGGCCATCACAAACACCATAGCAACGGGATCTTTGTGATTTTCGTCACTATCTTTTTTAATAAATATATCATATAGATGTAATTTTTGCCGCTGAAACCGAATTTTATTTTCATTTATTTATTCAAAAGATGAGTTTGCAAAAATGTTACAGGTGTTCAGAGTTTGATAATTTTCAGAATTTTCAGCCAATCAGAAAACGTCGCGTTCACTGCCTCTTCCATCATCGGGGGTGGCAGGTATCGAAAACTACCTTAGGAATAAGAACCCAGGTTCGAAATTTCTCCCAAGACACCTGATGAAGGCTGGGAGGTATATCAACCGAAACGTTGTGTTAACAACAAACAAGATGAGGACAAATATCCGCCAATTGTAAATAATGTAAATAAAAATTAATTATGTGAAAAATATATTTATATAAAATGAAAAATTCTTTAAAAAATTCTCTTTCCCAGGCGAAACCACACCAGATTATCATTGGATATATTTCTATTATTAATACTTTCTCGTTACTGTAACTAAATTTTACATCCTAGACAAACGTTGAATATATAATTTAACGAAGTGGAGGTAAAATCAATGTACTTCGCGAGATTCCAAAACGCTTTCTCAACGATTCCTAGCAACCTTTCGTCTCAGCCAATATGCTACTCTTTGCAAGAGTTCGGCTAGTCCATTCTTCCAATCCCCCAGGGGTGTCAATGACTCTCGCCACAACATCTCCCCATTTGAAATTAACTTCCAACGGAAGTTAATACTATTATTTATATTTATTTATTTTTCTTTCATCACATCTCCCTTTTTGATATTTTCCTCCGAGGGAAGTTTAATATTACTTCCTTTTAGGTACCATTCCAACCGTCCTGTTTGTTTCCTCTTTCTTGTGACGCTACGCTTAAGTTAGATTTCTTGCAGTGTTGGCACATCAATGGTGTCGTAGAACACTTCTATGGGTATCTCTTTTCTTTATTCCGTATATCTGTTCTTTAGTTGGTTTAAATGTCTTTTGCGTTCCCATTTTTCGCTTCATTTTTCGCTTCATTTTGCCTATTTTTTGTTACTACTCCATCTTCCCAACCTTGTCTTCCAATTTTATATATTAAAAAAAAAACACCTTGTCACGGATATGAAAATGCTTTGTCGTATTTTTAGTGTTTTCCCTGTTTGTTTTTTCTTACTGGTAACAGTTTGTCCGAAATTGATTTTATTTTTCGAGCAAACATTAACTTCGCAGGCAACTTTCCTGAAAAAGTGTTTGGGTTTACTGTTATCCTATAAAACCTCAAGAATTGTGTCAATGCTGCATCATCGACTTGCTCGTTTCTTGATTTCTTTAATGCTATTTTAGATGTATCCACGAACCTCTTGCCCGTTTGATCTTGGGTGATACAGAGGAGTAGTGATATGTTCAATTGAGTACAACTTTCAAAAATTCTTAAATTCATTCACCGTGAATTGTGTGCCGTTAAAGGAGACCATAGTATCCGGGACACCAAACCTAGCAAAACGTTCATGCAGAAATTCCACTGTTACCGTGGATGTCGATTTTCTACATTTACACATTTCTGGCCATTTAATAAAGCTATCTGCTACTATCAGATAATCTGATCGGTTTGACGGTCCTGCGAAGTCTATGTGTAGTCTGGACGATGGAATATCGGTCTTGGGCGAAAGTTGAAATTTTATAGGTGCTGATTTCGTTGCAGCAGCACAACCTCTGCAGAATTTTACCAACTTCTCGATATCTAGATCCATTTTGGCCAGTAAACATAAGTCCTCAAAAGCGACTTCATCCTAGAAATTCCTGGATGTCCAATATGGAATTCCTTTAATATTCAACCTTGTAGTGAGGTAGGCATTATGACCATCTGTGCATATATAAGCACATTATCACATATTGAATACAAATCCAGAACTGTATTACGTCCAGCCAGACGTATTTTTTATTTATTTCTTCTGATCTCACTATCCTTTTTTTTTTTCATTTTTATAAACTCGTCTGTCTCTGCCTTAATTTTTATTTTCTCCAATGTCACAGGCAATTCACGCACAACATGGCACAATATATTTTTATTTCGTTTTCGGCTTTTAACACCACTATCACTGTGTCTCCTAGTGGTTCACTGTATTTTGGTATTAACCTTGACAAACCATCTGCTTGTCCCAATTTTTTCAATGGAAAATATTCCATTTTGAAGTCGTAATTCAGTAGAATCGTTCCCTAGCGCTGCAACCTGATGGCTGTGGGGATATACTTTTTGATCCATAGATCGACAATAATGGGTGGTAGTCTGTCCTCAGATGCAACCTTCTTCCATGTATACATTTATGGAATTTTTTTTTTACCGCAAATATGAAGGCTAATGAATCTCTTTCTATTTGGTTCTAACTTTTCTCAGCCGGCAATAACGAACGCGAAGCGTGAGGTCCTGTTTTCAGGCTACCATCTTCATACTTGTGTAAAATCATATCTCCAGTATCACTTTCACTAGCATCTGCTGCCACTACTGTTTCTAAATTCGGGTCAAAATGTGATAACGAAAATTCTGGCGTTAAGACGTTTTGAATTTTTTCAAAAGCTTCTTGGCATTTGTCCGACCAATTCCACTTAACGTCTTTTTTTTTTAGCAAGTTATTCAGAGGTGCTCTTAAATCGTTCCTATTCGGTATGCCTGGTAGTAATTTGCGTTTTAGTGTTTGTCGGAGGAGGCATATATTTTATTACACTCGCCCTAGATGTGTCTAGTCTGTATCCATTTCTATCATTAATCTGCCCTCGATATTTTATTCTTGGCATAAAAATTTCACTTTTTTTCGTTGAGCTTAAACTCATAATCTTTTATTCTTTCGAAGACCTTTTTAACATGCTAACATGCCGACCCTGAGATTCACTTTTAATGAGTATGTCGTCAAGGTAAGCTACGGCGAAATCCGAACCTGCAAGCATAATATCCATAACTTGTTGGAAAATGCCAGGTGCTACCTGTATACCATGGGGGAGTCGATTAAATTTATACAACCCTTTATGGGTATTTATTGTCAATAATTCTGAACATTGTTCATCAACTTTTACCAGCAAATATGCTTTAGATAGGTCCTACTTTGAAACAAATTTTCCTCCATTCAACTTCCCGAAAATTTCCTCCGGACTAGGTAACTGGTAATTATCTGACATCAAATATTCGTTTAATCCCGTTGATGAATCAGCGCATACTCGGATTTTTTTTTCTTGATATAAACTGTTGGAGACACCCATTTTGTGTAATCAATTTTTCCAATAACGCCAAGCATTTCAAGTCTAACTAATTCTTCGTTGACTTGTTTTAACGCTACAAAAGTACCGTTCATTTTGGTTTATATACCGGAATAGCGTTTCTTTCACTTGAAATTTCGCCTCTGTTTTGGTGCAATGACCCAGTTCATCAGAAAAAAGATTTCGGGAATTTTTTTAAAATTCTTTTTTGAAATCCTCCGACGCCTTATTTGTACTGGCTGAAGAACCATTCACATTTTTACAAAAAATATTTATGGAGGTCCTATAACTTAATGAGTTCCATCCAGTCTGTTCCAAATAAATTTGTCGTATTTTTCTTTGGCTTAATTTGCTTAACGACGGGGCTATCGGAACGTAACTCGGTCGTTAAATGAGGACAGTCTGTACATTTAAACACTGCCAACGAGTATTGAACAGGGAACGTCTTTCACTGAAAATTCTCGATATCAAATTGATTGTTTCATCGAAACAAATCTCACCTGGTTTCTTCGGCAGAATATAATTACAGTATTTTTCGTGTTCGGCAGGGGTTAACTTTCTTAAAAGGGGTTGCACCTTCTTCTCGTCATTCCAATTTTTACATTTCTTCGTATCTTCTAAAATATGCAGAAAAAGTAGTACCTTCTTGTGGGTATAAATAAATTCTCCAGTTGCGTTTGCGGATCTTTTTTAAAACGGGGGCCACATTTTTCATTAATGTTTTACGTAGTGTTTTTGGTACCGAAAGACTTTCAAACTTCGTATACTTATCTATTTTGTGTTATAGAACAGAAAAATACTTTTGTATTCGAATTTATTTCATGTAAAAAATTGTCTTATTTCGATAATTTCAACCAATCACTGACAAGTATTCAGTTGTTTACATTTACTCCTTTGGCTGATTAAGCGATGTAAAGCGTATTTAATCTCCATACCTTCGTTTTATTTGCTTTTTTCATTTTAAATTTGCTTTAACCCTAACCCTAACCCTAACCCTAACCGTAGGGTTAGGGTTAGGGTTAGAGTTAGGGTTAGGGTTAGGGTTAATTGTTTCAGAATCGTTTGTTTATGTAGTCGGCACTTAATGTATATCGGCTGAATGGACGTCAGTGATTGGTTGAAATTACAGAAATACGACAACTTTAACATGGAATAATTTATGGATTTCTTTTTTTTTAAAGAAGACTAAGAGAAAAAGATGTTTTATATGACACATTCTACCAGTGTTCCAAGTTTCAAAGTGTTTCGTTAATGAAAAATGTGGCCCCCGTTTTAAAAAAGATCCGCGTTTGCTACACTGTCTGACGAGGACGAGCCTGAAGTATTTAAAAACCTTTTCAACATTACTTCCAGTAACTGTTGGTATCGTAGTTGTTGCTGTTGTGGTTGCTGTTGTGGTTGCTGTTGCAACTGCACCACGCAAGCCAATAAGTCTTCCATGTTAATGATTTTTTTCTTTGATTTCGTACAAAAAATAAATGAAAAAGAACGTTCGACGCAAGCCTCTAATATCTGGCAGCCATTTTTATATCCTAGACAAACGAAGCGGAGGTAAAATCAATGTGTTCACATGACGTACTCCGCGAGATTCCAAGACGCTCTCTCAACGACTCCTACCAACCTCTCGTCTCAACCAATATGCTACTCTTTATAAGAGCTCGGCTAGTCCATTCTTCCAATCCCCCAGGGATGTCAATGACTTTCGCCAGAACACGAAAATAAATGGAAATATTCACTTAAACAACCGACACACACACACACAGACACATACACACACACTTTCTTTCATGTACATGATTAGACTCGCTCACTCACACACAGAAGTTTGATGCTTCAATGGGCCCAAAAGTACATGACGTTAGACACGAGTTGTGTTCTTTTCACTGACAAAATCAGGGCGACCTTTGACGAACCTGACGGTTGGGCATTGCCCGTCTGTTTTGGCGAGAGCGTCACCACTAACGTTTACGACTTCAACAGAAGGCTGGAGGTGTCACGTTGTGGGCTGGTATCATTCGGAACAGACTTGTTCGCCCAGTCAGGGTGCCTAAAGGAGTTAAAGTGACCGCAACCGCCTACTGCAATCTCTTGAAAGAGGTCTTGGTGACATAGTGCTCGATGACATACTGCTGTCATTTCTAAGGAATCTCGTATTCATGCAGGACCACGCGTTCTCCCACTCTGCTAGGGCCACCAAACATCACTAGCGTCTTACGGTATACAAGTTGAAAGGTTGATGGTGTGGCCACCAGCATCTCCGGATCTCAACCGTATTGAAAATCTTTGGTCCATCATTAAACAAGTTGTCTATGCCGATGGAAGCGAATTTACACCGAAAGATGTCTTATGGGCGACCATAAGAGCTGCAGCCGAGGCAGATTCCTTGACTAATAGGGTTTTTGAAGTTATCCGTCGAAATGGCGCTCATGTGGCTAAATAATTCATTATCTCAAGAAATGTTATAATATTATTAAGGTTTCTGTTAAATATATACTCAATGTATGCTTAATATTTATCATTACCCTTTATTTCTTGAAAACAAAATGCTTTGATTGGTTATTTCATTCAAACGCTGTTAGTGTGGTTCACCCCAAAACTGAAGAATCTGAAATACAAAAGCAAGGACGTTACACAGAATAATAAAGACATAACAACAATGTCGCCATAGTGTGCAAGCCAGCTAGGAAAAGTTTTATTAAAATCGATTTACAGAAAATCGAGAAATCCTAAATTTCACTTCTAAGCTATTAGCGTGGTTCTGGGTGTATGCACATGCATACATATACACAAATATATACACTTATCTATAGATTCAAAATGACAAAGGGCATCTAGTTATCTCCCCCTAAATCACCCTCTTTCCAAAACTCAAGAAAACAAATTCACTCCTGGTTCTTTTCAAACTCACTTCTTTGTAGAAATTATGAATTTCCCATAAGAAATCATTCATGATGAATCCCTGAAAGGGACGAAAGCGCTAAGTAAATAGGTTTTTTTTAAAATTCAAATCTTGAAAACCATCCCTTTTTAATATATGAAATCTGTGCGCCATTTCAAAATTTTATACACGCGCGCGCGCACATATATACGGTCATTATATCAATTGCCACCATTACAACTACCACCTCACCACCATCATCACCAACATCACCACCACAAACAGCAACAACATTATCGAACACATCCCACTGAATGTGCATTTTGGTATCTAATATGCTCAGTGAAACGTGACTCGCGTGAGACAGCTAGTTTTTGTTCTGTGTAGGTGAAGGCATAATATCATTAATGGACAGCGTTGATCTCACTGTGGATATTATTGACCATTATATAGAGCTGTGATATCTACAGATACTGCTCATAGTAGTGAACAACCCTGCTGTGAGTGGACATTTCGAAAACCTGCGTTCCGGTTTCGCATCCAGAGAGAGTGCTGAGTTCCGTGATAGTTCTGAAAGCAGTGGATAATGTTCATATCTGGAGACAGTGCTAACCTCTGGATTGATATCTGGAGACAGTGCTAACCTCTGTGCTAATTCAGAAAGCAGTAGATAATATTCTTTCTACCATAAGCACAAGGCCTGAAACTTTTTAGGGAAGAGATAGCCGACCATATGAACCCTAGCGCTCAAATGGTACTAATTTTCTTGAACCCGGTGGATAAATGGATACGTCGGCTTCTGTGACATTTGAAAGCGGTGAAAAATATTGGCATTTGTAGGAGTCCTAGCTTCACATCAAGAGACAGTGCCGATCTCTGTGGTAATTCTGAAAGCAGTGATATTTTGGGACATTACTAATATAAGTGGATGGTCATCTCAGCAGAGGACATTACTGGACGGTCGTAGTGGACAGACCTGACAACGTCTCTCGTTACCAATGATTAGCATAATCACTGCCTCTACCCCCAACAAAGGTAAGCTTACGTTTGTGTGTGCGTATGTGTGTGTGTGGGAACGTGTCTGAGTCTGTGTGCATGTGTGTGTATGCGTGTGTGCATGCAAATGAATGTGTCGGATTTAGGATTATGGATTTAGGATTTAGGATTTAGGATTATGGATTTAGGATTTAGGATTTAGGATTATGGTGCGTAGTGCGATGGCTAAAGTCTTAGGCTCACGCTCGATCACAAAATTGTGATTTCTGTTTTAGACAAGATACTTCATTTTCACTCCACTCTATTCAAAATACGTACAAGTGACAGCTGGGGGCAGTTCCGTCCCTGTAACGGCGTCCTGTCCAACAGAAAGTCTTGTATTCTCGATCACTGAAACGCCTTAGGAAGCAGAATAATCTCCGGCCTGGACGCTTGAGTCAGGCTTTAACTCATAACTTTATGGTGTGTTTACCTGGAAAAACGAGCCCTTGGTCAGTTGTGTTTGAGCAGATTCATAATCGAAGCTATTTCAATCATAACTATTTCATTAATTCAGACATACGGTTGCTATGACTACATTCTCATGTTGTTGTGGTTGTTGTTGCTGTCGTCATTTTGTGCCAGGACAGGTCTATAGTCAATGATATTCCAGCCGTGACCATCCCATTTTTTTATTCAGACACAGTATTAGCTTGTCTAAAATTGGTTTCAAACTTTAGCACAAGGCAAGCAATTTAGGTGAAGGGGCTAAGTATCGACCTCAGTACGCAACTGGTACTTATTATATCGACTCCTGAATGTGATGAAAGAAAAAGGCAACCTCGGAGGAATTTGAACTCAGAGCGTGAAATCGGAAGAAATGCCACTAAGCATTTCTTCGGGCGCGGTGAAGATTCTACCAGCTTGCAGCCTTAGATCCTTGTCGATTATTAATGTCTAAGTTGACTCTTCATATCCGAAATTTGGGAACTGTGTATTTTTCTATCCCTTCAAGAACAAAATGTGAGATCAAACTAAGCCATATAGAAGAGTAACAATGAAAAATACACTGTGCATGAGTAAGTACAATTTATCCAATCCATGTTGCAGCTTCTGGATCATCCAGTCGGATCGTTCCGTCCGATAAAAAAATTCTGAGTACATATTCTAAAACACTAACGCCACTCGATTCAAGTATGTATAGGTATGTACCTAAGGTTTCATTGTAGTCTTCCCCTTAAAATAATGAAAGGTGTACCCAGAAAGCTGTCGAGTTACTGATGATGTCTGGGTGGCATTCCTTACTTCGGGCAGAGAACAATCTTCAAGGCATTACCTTAACTGCCACTTACATTTCAATCAACTGATTCGCTGTCCTAATACCAAAAGATCGCCCCTTACCTCGATGTGCATGCCACTACTCAGCATTCCTTCCACTTTTATAAAACATGATAACTAAAAGATGTTAACATCTCATAATCGACCGTTTGAATTAAGGCTGACTGAGTGTGAGAAACTGTAGAGCAGCAAACATAAGCCTTGCTATTGTTTAAACGAGAAGACACAGTCACACTCATATACACCACATACAAAGATACAACGGGCTTCCACACAAGTTACGTCCACCAAATTTACTCACAAAATATTGATCGACTAGGTTCAATATTAGAAGACTGAACACGAAACTACATGGTTGCAATGCAAGCTGCTTAACCCAACAGCTGAGCCTTCATCTCAGTCTCTCACTAATGACCATGGATGAAGGCCGTAACTTCCTGCCCTATCGGGTTGTCTGTGTCTGAACAATCCTATGCACAAATGGCAGTCTCTGGCACGTAAGCTGCGTTTGTTGGCTGTTTCTATGCTGTTTGAATCATGTTCTTCCTCTCCGGTGTGTTGTCCGGTTCTATCCTTCTTGTACAGAGTATTCGATATGACCCAAGCCAGGGCAGTGTGGTATGGGGGATAGGTTGCTGCCCATGTAGTGTATCCCACATCTCAACCTCATTAATAGATCCAAAGGAACAGAAAGGAACCTTACAATTTGTTATCAGCGTCATCGTAGTGTTTGCAAGTGGGAGGTTGTAGACAACCTCGAACTGCCTCAGGGTCTCCGATTCCCGACTTTTCATCACTATTTGCACCCGAACACTTTCCCATGGTTAAGTATTGCTGCAAGGTCTCGGTGGTTTGGAATCAGGGTTTTCTTTCACTTATATGTGTTGCCCCACCACCATCACCACCACCACCACCACCACTGTCCTCAGGCTAATGAGCTCCATCTGATCGAATGAATTACTAATTAACCCATAATAGGGATCCTGATTAGTACTTCTACTCCGAGTCAGAGTAGACCTTGCAACAACACTGGTCAAGAGGTGATTCCAAACTCGTCAATACTTTGGAAATCCCCAGCAAGAGCCGACTACTGGAAGCTGTTTAAAATCACACGCAGCATCTGCGCCTTTACTAATAACTCTAATTTATTTTAATTTTTCTATTCTAAATTGTAATTTAGTGATTTTTCATTTTCTCTTCCAAATGTCCTTCCTCTCACACACAAACATATTTCGTCTTCTCATTTTGTCTCTCTCTTCTTTTCCAGGAAATCCCTCTGTTATTTTCCAACTTTTCTCTCTCTCTCTCTCTCTCTCTCTCTCTCTCTCTCTCTCTCTCTCTCTCTCTCTCTCTCTCTCTCTCTCTCTCTGTGTCTCTCTCTCTTTTCCCCGTTCTCTCCTTATATATTAAATTCCACCTTGTCTCTTTCCCAAATCTCTGCCAATCTCTCCCATCCACTTTCTTTCGCTCTTTCAGCCCATTCCTTTCTACCTTCTGCCTCCCTCTCCTAATCTTTGAGACAAAGATGTCCCGGTTTCCTTTTACCCATCTAGCTGTGATGACAGT
>NC_069008.1:14892026-14892193 GCF_001194135.2 Octopus bimaculoides | reverse complement strand
GTCTGAAGAATTTTACAAAGATATGTTTTCCACTTTCTTTTCAGTATCCAAACATTACTATTCTGTTTGAGACTGAGGGATCCAAATTACCCCGGAAATTCATTGTCACAGATGGAAGAAACGGATGCCGCTTCTATGCGGAAACTCCTTGGCGGAATATGAAATTC
>NC_069008.1:14890044-14892016 GCF_001194135.2 Octopus bimaculoides | reverse complement strand
CACTTCAGCTACTTGGCATTTTACGTGGCACCAGCACCAGTGCTTTTTACCTGGAACCAACACCAGTGCCTTTTACGTGGGACAAGCACAGGTGCTTTTTACATGGGACAAGCACCAGTGCTTTTTTTATGTGACACTAGCACAAGCCTTTAGTGACACTAGCACTAGCCTTTTACGTGGCACCACCACCAGTGCTTTTCACGTGGTTTCTTGATATATGGAGTTATAAAATTAAAAGATAATTTATAACGAATTTAGTTTATTGGTGCAAAAAAAAAATATGGCATAAAATAGGTTTGACAGGCAAAATGTCAAGACATGTGTTGTCTGAAGAATTTTACAAAGATATGTTTTCCACTTTCTTTTCAGTATCCAAACATTACTATTCTGTTTGAGACTGAGGGATCCAAATTACCCCGGAAATTCATTGTCACAGATGGAAGAAACGGATGCCGCTTCTATGCGGAAACTCCTTGGCGGAATATGAAATTCACGGGTGAGTAGTAAACAGTTCCAGCCATGACCGTCTAATCTTTGATTCAGACATTGTACATCTGGGACTACATTATCTAATGCGTCTTTCTTTGTTGTTATTTAGTCTCATGTCAATTCCTTTTCCTGCATACATTCTAATCAAAGGT
Organism: Octopus bimaculoides; assembly: GCF_001194135.2. NCBI lineage: Eukaryota > Metazoa > Mollusca > Cephalopoda > Octopoda > Octopodidae > Octopus > Octopus bimaculoides. The sequence continues at coordinate 14,891,375 of NC_069008.1, read as the reverse complement.
GTTCCGGTCATGACCACCTCATCTTTCATATATATGTGTCTGCATACGCGAACGACGTCAAAGTCATGGTGTCAGATTCTTCGGACTTAGAAGAGATCAACACTATATTGAGGGAATAACAGGAATGCACAGGAGCACTCATAAACCAGGACGAGTCAGTAGGTGTGCAATTAGGCTCTTGGAGATGCAAGTCAACTAGCAGTAATTTCTGTCGCTGAACGAAAGTGCTCGAAGTCTGGTTCGGACCAGATCTCCAGGTAGGTAGGAACTGGGAAGAGGTCATGACTAGGGTGGCCAAGCTCACCTAACGATGGGCAGAAGGAAATCTGTCGTTGAAAGGCCGGACGGAAGTAGCGAATGCATAAATCACCTTGGTAGTATACTACCGCCTAGCCGTCGTACCTTGTCCTAAGAAACCTCTGACTAGATTGGAGCGTTTACTTTTCCGATTCTTATGGAAGGGTCAGGTTCTGCTTGTCAGAAAATACATCTGGCGTCAACACTTACACCGCGGTGCTCTTGCGATGCCATCTTTAATGACACAGCGCCACGCTTTGAGGTTGTCACACCTACAGAAATATCTAAGTCACTGCGATGATGTGGACGACGACGAAAAGAAAATGTGAACTGGTGTGGGCGTCTTCCGTGCTACAAGTATTTCTGCAGCTCGTCTTATGCACAGAGCTGTAGGATTGGGTCAAACGTAGAGTAAGGTTGGGTGTTTGGCATCTAGAATTTTGCCAGGCGCTCACTGTGTTGTACCAACTGCCCGAAACCGTTCGCGGGAAAACAACCCAAGATTTCTATAGGGGGCTTGCTGAGGGTGTGAATGATAGTAACCTAGGATTGAATGTAGACACTGACGAGAACAGTCTGAGTAGTCCCTCCCAGAGGATCTTCGGGTCGAAGATCATGGACAATTTCCAAAAGTGTTTGGTTTGGCAGTGCTACAGGGGGGCATTTCCCGTCCGAGACAAGCTCGTCAGGCATAGTCAATAGCCGAACTTGCCCGAGATGCTTGCATGGGGACGAAACCGTCCTGCGTGCTATAATTCGGTGTTAGTCCATTGGAGAGTTGTGGGGTTGTGTGGAGCAGCTGTTGTGGTTTGTAAGACGAATGCAGCTGTCTTCCAAGTGTATAGTGAAGATCGAAGCACCACCTTCCCTTAGCAGAGAAGGAAGGCAGATATTTCTCTGCTTAGTGGCTGTGGAAAAAGCGAGTATGTGGTGGGGTCGTCTGAAAGGTTTGAAGACAGGAACATACCTAGCTGGTCAAGCCCTCATCATTTTTTTTCCGATATCGTTTGAAGAGGAAGGCGAGGGTAGAGATG
>NC_069008.1:14882890-14886001 GCF_001194135.2 Octopus bimaculoides | reverse complement strand
TGTGTTGATGAGATAAACATGTAATCGCTACCAAAGTAGCAAGAGATTTCTCCCCAAAGGTCTAAAGTAGACGCCTTATGGATCGATCTCCTTGGTTATATATCAAAAATTTAAAAGAGAGTTTTGACGCTGATATCCATTATTATTGAAGTTTATTCCTATGTCAACATTTCTGTATAAGGCTATATTTAACTGTCAAATACAAGTTAAATAGATAAATTACCTTATACATCTTCAGGGTAAAAGGTAAATAGCAAGAAGTAAACACCAAAAACATCGTTCCTAAGTCTGGTTCATATATATATTTGTGTGTGTGTGTGTGTGTGTGTGTGTGTGTGTGTGTGTGTGTGTGCGTGCCTGCGTGTGTGCGTGTGTGTGTGTACATATACGAACATATGTGTGTGTGTGTGTATATATATAAACGAGAGCAAGAATGGAGAAAATCACATCTTTAATTAAAGATTTCACCACTTTCATTCATCGTTTCTCTTGTGTCAGCATATTTAGATACAGAAAGAAAAGGTATAAAATTCCAGTCGTTATTACTAAAATTGTTGTTCTTATTATTATTCTCAACAGTTGGAATAGGCCGATCCAGGCGTGGGCAACAAGGAGGACTTGAGGGGAAGATTGGTTACAAGTCTGGAATGGGTAATGCTCGGATGGTCTTTAAAATAGCAAAACAGAGTCGCATTTCTTTGTTGTACAACTTTGGACCCAAACTCAGTGACCAAATTGTCGTCTCAACCAAAGGACAGGAACAACGTCTCAAGAACTCTGTAACCTACATATACAGCATGTGAGTATACATGGTTATACACGAACACACTCACGCACACACACACACACACACACACACACACACACACATATATGTATATATATTTACGTAAATGTGAAACGTTGGAATGAGTGCTCACCACCGCATTTGGTGGATAAATAATAAAAGATTATATTCCAAAATGGAGGCGAACACCTTTCTCCATGTGATCGGCTTGAAAGATTGTTAAGATACTTGGATATTTTCCTACTCTTCTTAACATGAAACCAATGGTAGACTTAATTTACAAATAAAGAAATTATATATATGTGTGTGTGTGTGTGTGTGTGTGTGTAGATATATATTACGTCATATGTAAAGAAACCTAAGTTTGTTTTTGAAGCGTTGAATTGTATTGGAGAACAAGTAGAAATATTTTTTCGATACGTAAATACTGAACAGTATATATAAAGGATAAAATCATTTTAAGAATAGAAAAATTTGCCGGCAACCACCCATGAGGATCGAACTCACACCCCTCCAATATCCGGTTGGAGTGCTCTACCCTTTAAGTTAAACTGCCTACCAACGAATTCTTCTGCAATTTTAGAAGTTATAAAGTCATCGAGAAAGGCTAGATATCATATAAATTACAATACATTTCAACGCTTCAAAAACGAAATTTTGTTTATATGTGACATCTTTTGTAGCTTATTTCGTAACCAAAAAAACAGGTCCATATCACAAATAGTGAAAGGACGATTTTGGTGATTCATTTGGTGATTCATTGACAGAGATAGTAGAGAACCAATGCGATGATAAATCTCACCTCGGATCTAGAAAGTTTGCATGAATTCTGGCTCAGTTATATCTCTTGTGGCTCCAAATGATGTCATCTGTAGTACAGCGTTGTATTGCTTAATTTTGTTTCGGAAGTGCTTTGAATCTTGGTCAATTGATGACAACAGTTTCTTCAATAGCTCTGGAGGTTGGGGTATTGCATTGAGTTTAACCTTTCCACCACTGCAGGACAGTGCAGGTATCTCTCCAGGCCACTTCCTTGCTTTATAATGTATGCACTCAGTTGTCATTGCACCAATGGATACTCTAGTGTCATCTCCATAATGAACTGCTGGATCATAATTGAGAGCTGCTTCATAGAAGTTGCTTCTCTGAGCTGTTGCAATTGCTCTTCGTTCTGCAGTGCATACTTGTCAGCCGTGCATACTTCTGTTCATCACTTTGAGATGCTCTGGGTTTTGTAGTGCACAATCTGTTCGTTTCATTGTTATTCCTCCCTTTCTGCAGCTGTCTCTCTTTCCCTGGACAGAGACACTCTTTTGGTTGACCTTGACATTGCAGAAAAATTTGACACTTTCATTCTAGGCATGGTTGTATACGGATACAGAAATACACGGTGCAGAAGATGGTAAACAATGAAAATAATTGGGTAACGGAAACTATATTTCTTAATACGACGAGTAGAAATTAAATAAGAAATTTTTACGGAAAATAAAGAATTATACGGGTTGAAGTGAAATTTGTCACTTATTGGACCAAAGAGACAGTAACAAAGAAACCAGAAAAAAGCCGTTAGCAACAGAAAAACACAAAACCGTCGCAAAAGTAAAGTTTTAGGGAAGTTAACTAAGTGTACGGATTTAAGTGAAATTTTTGAAGTTAATTCTGGCAGTGAATTATGAACTTACTTTTATCAGTAATTCCGTCAACAACAACAAAAAAAGCACAAAATGTTGCAAAGGTAAATAAGAAATTGCAGGCAAATTTAACAAAGTGTACGGATTGAAGTGAAATTTTGAAGTTACTTCTATCAGTAAATTATGTATGAAATTACTTTCATCGGGAATTGTGAACTTCTTTCTGTCAGTAATTTGTCGTTATTGTTTGTAAATAGCAATTGAAAACTTAGTGAAAAAAATAGCGACTGAACTTAAAATGAAAACAATAGCGTCTGAAATAGAGAGTGAGTTGTGAGTGAGATATAGAGAGAGGGGGAGAGAGAGATAACTAGTTAGACAAATAGGATAGATAGATTATTATATATTAGATGAGATTGTGATAATATTTTGACCAATGGATGTAAGGGAAACAATCAATTTCTGATAGTTATTTTGCAAAATGTTACCTCCCTTCTCCACGTAACCCAGGAACGGGCAATTTCTGCTTCAAGGGGCCCTTTACTCATTATATGAAAACATTTAAGAGGCTAAAACCATCTCTGGAACTTAAGTAATGTATGCTCCCAGTTTAGAGAAAATCAGTTGAAAAATACGGCCGTTATAATTTTTTACACACACACACACACACACAACGGGATTTATATTATATAT
>NC_069008.1:14879284-14882778 GCF_001194135.2 Octopus bimaculoides | reverse complement strand
TATATATATGATTGGGCTTCTTTCAGTTTCTGTCTACCAAGTCTACTCATAAGGCTTCGGTCAGCCTGAGGTTATAGTAGAAGCACTTTCTCATGGTGCCACGCAGCACACAACCATGCCTATCATAATCATCATCCTCATCACTCTCATTTTACATCCATGCTTCAATGCTGCGGCATGGGATAGGCGGTTTGACAGGATCTGATGTGCCTTAGGACTTCATCGTGCTTTATTGTCTGCTTTGGTATGGTCTCTGCGGCTGGATGCCCTTCCTAATGCCAAGTAATTTACAAAGTGCCCTGGTTGCTTCTTACAAGCCATCATTGACTATTGAGGTAACCATGCAAATTTCAAAACTATGAACTTCAGTGAGGCAGCTTTACGTTAGGGGATAAGGAGTGAAAGTATAAGAGAAGGGGCCAGAGTAGAACAGATTTCTTGCTGGAGAGGAGATAAACAGATTTTAGAAGAAAGGGTAAGGATGATCAGTAAGGAGCTTAAAAGAGAGAGTTCAAATTCCGCCAAAGTTGATTTTGCCTTTTATCCTTTTAGGGTCAAGAAATTAAGTACCGGTGAAGCACTGGGGCCGATGTAATTTACTGGTCTCCTCATCACAAATTTTAGGTCTTGTGCCTATAGTAAAAGGGATTATTGAGGCAGAAGCTGGTAGAATCGTAAGCACGCCGTGCGAAATGCTTAGCGCTATTTCGTCCGACTTTACGCTTTGAGTTCAAATTCCGCTAAGATCGACTTTGCTTTCCATTCTTTTGGGGTCGAGAAAATAAGTACCAATTGATCACTGTGGTCGATGTAATCAATTTACCTCCTCCCCTGAAATTGCTGACCTTGTGTCAAAATTTGAAACCGTTATTATTCTTAATGATATGATTATTGTTGTTGTTATTGTTGTGGTTTCACAGAGACGTCACCAGTAAGAAACGGCCAGTTCTGAACTTCAATGTGAAAGGTCGTGCCGTGAGGGGCATCGGAAAACTATCAACTTCTTTCGTCGCTATATACACAAATCCGTCTTCCAGAGAGAAGCGAAGCAACACCTTGAAGTTCAACACCCTCCTCACTTATGCTTCACCAGGAATTACCCGTAAATATGATTATACACTCAGTGTGATTGACCAAACAAAGGTATGTAGATTTTTTTAAATTCTATGTTTCTGTTACAATGTATACTCTCTACGCATCTTCAGCCTATAGGTTTGAGACACTTCATTATCAACATCATCATCATTTAACGTCTGTTTTCTATACTGACATGGTTTGACCGAATCTGGTAAGGACAGGGACTGCACTAGACTCCATTGCATGTTCTGGCATAGTTTCTACGGCTAGATGCTCTTCCTAATGCTAACCACTTCACAGAATGTGCTGGAAGCTTTTTATGTGGCACCAGCACCAGTGCTTTCAACATGGCACTAGCACGAGTTACGTTTGTGTGGCATCTGTACCGTAATGACTTCTGCTGTGGGTACGAGTCTTCTCGAGTTATTTTTGTGTGGAACCAGTACCGGTTTCAACTCTGGTGTAGCAGATGAGCCTTCCTGAATACAGCAGCTTGCCAGATGTATCTCGGTCGTCTCCTTTGCAAGGCTTAGTGTCTTGTGATTGGCCTCCTTCAATACTTCGTCCCATGTCTTCTTGGGTCTCTCTCCTCCACAAGTTCCATCCACTTTAACTGATCGGCACTTTTGTGTTCACCTGTTTACATCTATACATATCACATGACCAAACCAATATAGTTTAATTCTTCTTGTGCCTAATTTCTCTCTCAAATTATTAGCGCTCTGTCGCACATATACACTTGCTTTACACAAGGGCAACGAGAAGTAACAATTCAGTTTGAAATAACCAGGAAAGCCGGCTTGAAGTAACAAGGGGTACCAGAGCAGAAACGAAGGAGACTGGAGTCTCAAGCCAATAGACAGGCCCACTTAAGGAAACACAATGGGAACGGAGGATGACTAATGTAGTCTACAACACTTTTGTACCTTTCATACCAATTCTGAATAACATTAGCCATGTGAATTAGTGTATTACCATACTGGAAGATGGCATTACCACCAGAGAACAATATTTGCAACGTAGAATGGAAATGATCAACCAAAATATTCAGAAAATTCTCCCTGTTAGCTCTGCTATGTAAGACACATAAAGAGCCGAGTGAATTCTATGATACGGCTCTAACGAAAATCATCACAAAAAAAAACAACACCTTTCTTCTTCACTGCAGGAGCCAAACAGTCAGGATTGAGGTCTTATTTTTAATAAACTCACCCTGTTGTGGGAATAGGTGTGAATGCTAATTCCAAAGAAAATGACATTGTTTCATTGCGCCATTTACCACTTTTGATCATCTCGACACCACTAAACTCATTGCTGACCTCCACCTTACTGACAACAATGAGTGTTGACATAAGCTTGGAGGATGGCGGCACATAAGAAAGGTTTCTGGTGTAGGTCGTGGGGGTGAGAATGGGTGGGCACATCGTGATCAAGTGAGGTGCAAGGCTTATGATGAGACGTAAATATACGAATTTCTGAGAAAGAAAAGTTATACAAATATTCAACAAATCAAACACTTTCATTGGATGGACTGTAGAAACTATCGTGAAAAAGACAAATTATGAATATTTTCAGGACGGAGACAACATTAACGACATTTGGGTGTAGGCAAAGCATCCGGTCAGTCTCATATTAAAGAGGCATATTAGAATCTATTTGAATTAAATCAAAGACGATGTTTTAGAATTACTTTAACGCAGTAGCAATGCAGGTTGTGATTGAGTAAAATGTCGAAATTTTCATAGCGAGGAAAAACAAATCTAAGATAATCTGGACATCGCTTACCGTTCAACACCATAATATGGTAAAAGTCATGGATGCAGTAAGTGAGAAAGACGAAACAAAGCAGCCAATATATTTGTACGAGACGATAGGAAGAGGAAACTATCCCACAGAAGTGGTAGCCATGCTGCCATCATCGCCGTACGATTTACAAGAGGCAAAAATATAGGAATTTATGAGAAAAATAAGATATACACATGTTCAACAAGTCGAATGGATGAAATATACAAATTATAATGAAAAGAAAAGGTATAAATATTTCAAGGGCAGAGACAGTATTGATGGAAGTGGGAGGAGGACAGTAAAGAAGTAGTCTATAAAATAAGTCAGACATGGGAGATTGTTTCTAATACATATCATCTACACCACATAATGGAGATTTTATTAATACAATGAGATTATTATTACTTAATCAACACTTGTAAAATCTTCAGCGATGTGTAACTATTATAAGTAATATTATTGGACTGATCTTCAGAATAATTCATTCTGTCAATATTTTACATGAAATAATTTTGCATTTAAATGTTACATGTCTCTGACAATTTGACAATATGTTCTTGATTATCAAACTTTTATTGTGTGATTAATAATCATCCTTTGTAAATGGAACATATGTCAGGTGGAACTAATAA
>NC_069008.1:14878407-14879043 GCF_001194135.2 Octopus bimaculoides | reverse complement strand
TATATATATATATATATGCGTAAGTACGTATGTATATATCTATATGTATACATGTGTGTGTCTGTCTGTGTACTGTGCGTGCGTTTCTTTAGAGCATAACTATGCATAAGATTCACGCATTAATTCATTAAAATAATTTTAATTGAAATATATAAACCTTAGTACGAGGTGAATGAGACTTATAATGTGGTACAAGATATCGTCTTAGTTTGGTGAGAAAGTATTAATTAATATAACGACTTGTCTTTCATTGCAGAATATTAATTTCCAATTGAAGTCCACACATTCTCACATCCATACCTGGCCATTCAAGAAAATCAAAAATAATTTTATGATGCAAATCTCTCCGAAATCTGTGATCAAAACTGAAATGTACGTCAGCAATAACATGACTAAAGGACGAAGGAATTCCTTTGCCAAACTTTCCTACGATTACAATGGAGAAAAAATGGAATTAAACGAGGAGCTAAACCAAATAAGCGGTAATGCTTATAAAAACAAAATATACTTACAGTGGGCGACGGGACGTATGGTGACACTAAAAACTTCGTTTAAGAATAACCCCAAAGTTATGTTTGTTGAAAACATCCTCGGGTTACCAAACCAACGAGAAGCCAAACTGACCACGACTGTTAA
>NC_069008.1:14868844-14870264 GCF_001194135.2 Octopus bimaculoides | reverse complement strand
TGTAATTTAAGCAACAACAAAAACATCTGATATTATTTTGAGTCTCTTGTTACCTGTTGATATTTCGGGTTACACCTCTTCTCATCTATAAAAAAATACTTTCTCTTTTACAGAAGATCCTAGCAAGAAAGTCGGATTTGACGCCAAGCTGAAGGACGAGAAATTCATGTTACAAATTTACCGTAAAAAGAATTATTGGAACAGAGGAAACGATTTCTCGCTCGCCATTGAAAAGAGGCCCATGTCTGTGATGTTTTACAGTTTTTTGTGGAACCCTTCGGTCTTGACTGACATCAAGGTAAGACACTTGAGTTGTTTCCTAACTTTTGATGAGTTTGTCTGCTGCAGGAAAAAAAACAGGAATTTTGGTTTTATTGTCGGCATTCCAGTCTGATTTGGTCTGGTTTCTCCAGCTGGATACCCTTTCTAACACCAACCACTTTACAGTGTGTGCTGGGTGCTTTGAACATGTCAACAGCATGATCAGTTTTAGGTGGTGCAGGCACATGACTCTTGCAGGACAATCCTCTTCATCAAATGGATCAACCTTACCATTTCTGCTGTGGATGACGGGTCTTCTTGAGGACAGCATGGTATCAGGTATCTGTGGCAACTCCAAGGTGTCATCTGAAATTGTTTATTTTGGGGGATTTTTTTTTTTTTTGGTTTTTACGCTTTCACCCATCCTAAAGTGCTCATTCACTATATCAGTGGTCAGCACTTTGGTCAGTATTGACCCCTAGGGGGTACATGTAGCTATCCAAGGGGTTAATAAACACCGGAAATTACTTTTGAGCATTATGGGTGCTGCATTATTAGCAAATTGAATCTGGAAGAGTGTGGGTTATTGACGGCTAAAACTTGTATTCACCAAACATATTTCCCATTAAATATTCTGATTATATCAATATATTATCACTGAGTTTTGATTTTCTTCATCAATTTTTTGAAGTATTTTCATTATATTTCGGGATGAGAATAATCAAAACGATTCCCGCCCACCAAAATTTCAGAACTTGTCCCTATATGAGAAAGAACTATTATTTTTGGTTTGACTCAAGTTCGGTTTTATTCCTGGTAGAATTTATGTGGGTAACGGGTTACTACCGGTAACCTTAGTTATCCACAAGTTTTCGGTATTCTTTCAAGCGCTTAGTCTCCTCTATGTTCTACTGGCTTGTCCCTGAGTAGCTATATTTGGCATTTCTTCTTCTTCTTCTTCTTCTTCTTCTTCTTCTTCTTCTTATTATTATTATTATTATTATTATTATTATTATTATTATTATTATTATTATTATTATTGTTCAGTAGTTTTATTTTTATAACGTGCTTTCACTTCACTACCGAGCGCAGCTCTGTGCGCCTTGGGTATGTGCTGTGGTTTGCTGTGGTGCTTTTATGTTTACTGTATTGAAAGTGT
>NC_069008.1:14863049-14866287 GCF_001194135.2 Octopus bimaculoides | reverse complement strand
ATATATATATATATACATATACATATATATATACATATATACAAATATATATGTACATGCATACATAGAGACATAGATATATATAAATACATATACATATATAAATATATATATATATTTATATATATATATATATAAATAGATACATATATATATATATGTATATATATATATATATTTATATATATACATATATATACACACATATATATGTATATACATACAACCAGCTAACACTCCTTTTTTCATTTTCTCTTCCTCTTTCTTTCTTCTTTTCTCCCCTATTCATTTTGACCATTCTCCTCATTTTAACATACACATCTTTTCTCTCCTCCCCACTTAATACTACCACTACATTCTCAAAATTTCATTCACACCACAAGAGCCCTTTGAATGAACAGCACATGAAATCTACGTCTTCACACTTTCCATTTGTAATGACAAAATATGAACTGCTATCGGAATTTACATACAGTTGACAAGAAGCATTTCTACCACTTCAACACACCCCTTTAAATAATGGAACTGCCACTATAACATCCTGCATATATTTTTATTTTTACTTTATTCTATTATTTCCCTTTATACTTCTTATTTCCATCCTTTTCCAAAATATCTCCTTATGTTGAACACTACTATTTCCCTCTATTTAACCATATCACATCGTCTCTGATGAAGGGATATCTTTACTATCCCAGAAACAGCTGTAAGACTAACTTTATCTTTATAAATGTCCTGAAAATTCCACACAGCCTTGGCTTTGTTGTCTCATCTTATCTAACACACACACACACGCACGCACACGCACACGCATACATAAATATCATATCTTCTGCTTGTTTAAGTCTGGTATTTATCTTATCGGGGTTTATTGCCAAACCACTAAGTTAGAGGGATGTGAACAAACCCACACCGGTTGTAACGTGGTGGGACACACACACACACATACACATATGATAAGCTTCCACAAAGTTTCCATACACCAAATACACTTTCAAGGTATTGGTTAACTGTGGGCTATAGTAAAAGACACTTGCCCAAGGTAACATACAGTGGAACTGAACCTGAAACCATATGGTTGCAAAATCAGCTTCTTAACCACACAGCCATGTCTGTTTCTTTCTATGTATTTATTATGGATTTTTCAACCTTTCTATCCTTTTTTTTCTGTTTCCTCTCCCCACAGCTGCTATGGGCCCTGGAATACTGGAGACCATCCGAAATTCTAATATCATTCAACAACATGATTTTCGACCGCTTGAGATATAAAATAAACTACATAAAAGACTCATTAATCCAGCCGAGTCTCAGTTACATGGAATTTAATCCGGCTAAAGGAGTTTTCATGGTACTCATCGATGACAGATCAAATGCGATACTCAAAGAGATTTCAGAATATTCTACAAGTGCCCTAAGGAAAATAGTCCTTCTAGGGGACAATGGATTCATGTACACCAGTGACTGGGGTTTTTTCGATATTTATTACGACATAAAACCAAGTTCCGATTTTAATGACTGGATCCCGCCATTCAAAGGTAGATTGTTTGTTATAATTATTATTATTATTATTATTATTATTATTATTATTATTATTATTATTGTTGTTGTTGTTGTTGTTGTTGTTGTTGTTGCCTTTGCACAGTTTCTAACACTAGAGATGTACTACAGTGTCAGCTGTTCACTACCAGTGAACTAAGGTAACACCTCTTATTTTTCGAGCACCTTCTGGAGTATTCGAGCCGTTCCAAACAGTGCTGTTTTCTGCAAGTTTTACTCACTGTTCCCAGGGCTCCGGCAATTATTGGTACTACTGCTACCTGTTTCATTTATCACAACTGCTTAACTTCCCAAGCTAACCTGTCATATCTCTCGACTTTTCTTTCTTCCTTATCGCATACCTTGTTGTCAGCTGGGCATGCTCTATCTATGATCCAGCATAGTTTGTTTTCTTTCTCAATTAAGACTATGTCCAACTTCCTATTCTCTATCATGTGGTCACACTGAATCATAAAATCTCACAGGATCTTTGCATTTCTGTTTTCGACGATGCCTTCAGGTTTGTGGTCGTACTAATTCTTTGCTCGGTCAAGTCCATACTTGTTGCAGAGTGTCCAATGGACAATCCTTGCTATATTGTCGTGGCGTCACTTATATTCCTTCTGAGATAGTGGTGCACATTGGCTGGTAATATGCCATACGGTTTCACCATTTTGTCCACAGATTCTTCACTTATCAATTTCTGTTCTGTTGTCTATTCTGTATTTTATGTTGTTTGTTCTTAGTGCTTGCTCTTTGGCAGCACAGACTAGAGCTTCCGTTTCCGGTTTTCAATCACTTTTAGTCATCTGCAGCCATCCTTTTTCTCTGTCTGTCTTATCTTCAACATCCCTATGAAATTGACCATGCATTCTTTTCTTTACCCACCTATTTTCACTTTCATTCGTTTTCAATTTCTTGTATAGTGCTTTATCTTTGCAATCTTTCATCCTACACAAGCCTGACCTTCTTACTTTTAATAATAGCGGTTCTGTGGAATTTTTTTACATACGATGCTATGTTGTTTTCTTCTGCTCTAATGCTGTGTTCACATTTAATAATAAGTCCTCTTCCCCTCTTTTTTTTTTTTTTTTGTACATACAGTCTGTCTGTGTCACTTGTTGGGTGGAGTGTCCCATATCTAGTTAACAACTTCCTTGTATTTGTTTAGTTCGTCTACTGTCCATGCGATTACCTCTGCTCCATATCTAAGGAGTGAAACCGCCCAGGTTAGATAGCTTCGATCTTATTCCGTCCATTTAATTTCGACTTGAGGATCAGACTCAGTCTGCGCAAGTACTCCACCTTAAATTTTTCCGTCATTTCTTTCTCCATCAATTTATCCATTTCCAATATCCCCAAGTACATATAGCCTGTCTCTTCTATCTACTTTATAACCTCACCCGACGGTATCGTTATCCTGTCCATACATTTGATTTTGCCTCTCTTCAAGTCTGACACATCACACTTTCTCAGTCCGAACTCCATTCTGATATCAGCACTGAAAGTATACACTGTATCAACGAGGGAACTGACTTAGGCTTCGTCTTTATCATAACGTTTGAGATCATCCATAAAAAACAAATGGTTGACTTTTTGTTGGCGTCTTTTGAATATATACCCAGCTTTTGTTTTCCTCAGTATCAAGCACAGTACAAAGATCAGTGGGGACAGACAGACTTCTTGGAAGATGCCCCTCCTA
>NC_069008.1:14860878-14862949 GCF_001194135.2 Octopus bimaculoides | reverse complement strand
ACACACACACACACACACACACATATTAGAGTATAGTTGGGATGAAGCATTGTTCAACATAGTAATGATAACTTTTTTTTGTGTAAAATAAAGCAAGTTCTATCATGGTTTCTGTTATATAAATAATCATTATGAAAACTTGAGAAACCTACGATTTGCGACCAACAGACTTTAACATCTCGAATCGCCTAACAAACATGGAAGATGGGACGAAGACAGACCCTATAGACAACAAAATACACACACACACAGAGCATGAACCGTTCCCTCACCTACGAGGAAACCAGAACCCCAGAGCCATAAAATGGAGACACAATAATACAACTCCTTTTTTAGAGAGAAAATACCACAATCGCGCCCCGGATCCGACGTAAAGGAATTTTTTAATGAGTACACAAAGCATAGACCCTAAAATCGTAAATTTGTGAAATAGAAACTTCAGCAAAAATTAGATGAGTTGTCTATTGAAAGGTTTCAAATGTATCCTGACATCCCTCCCCACCCCCCACATAATCTCATAGAACTAAAATCTGATATTGAGCATTCTAACCGTCACCGCCGTCTTATAGAAATCTTTGGCAGTAAGAATTAAAGATGGCGAATCAATTGTCAGAAATTAATCTCCCTTTACCCCCTTACAAGGAGAATGACAAACATTTAGACATATATATGGACACAGTCTCTAAATTTTCTCTCAGAAAATGCAAACAGAACATTCATGAAGAAGAAAAGGAAGCTTTACAAAGACAGAAGAATTACAATTCAATCATCCTAAAAGAAGCTAGCAGGGGTGGGTCGATAGTATTTGTGGACAAAGACGACTATAAAGATGAAATATTGGAAATTCTAACAGACCAAACCTACTATCAGAAAGAATTAAGACACCCGGTACAAGCATTAGTGAATAGAATCAGAACGTTAATTAACGTATACCAAGATTTTTTCACAGACAAGGAAAAAGACTATTTCTGCAACTGTGTAATCAAAGTGAACAATTTCCAGAATTTTGCCTAGGATCCACAAATCTCTGAAATACAGAGAACCATAAACGAACAGAAGAGCCAATACATAAAAATGCTAAGACCTACTACCTTCAAATTGAGACCAATAGTTGCTGGGCCTCAAGCGCCAGCACAACAACTGAGTCATCTTTTGGATACACTCCTCAAACCTTTATGACTATTGATATATCCAATTGTATACGAATCGAAATGGATTTCCTCAAACACATTCCACTCACTGACCCAGAAGTTACTATATTTACAAGCCTTGGTGTCACTAACATTTATACTAATATATCTCACACTTTGGCCCTGGAAGCAATCAAACATTAGCGAGAATAACACAGAGGATGGATAGACAAACGCTTCAAAACAGACTTCGTTACTAAGGCTAGACGCCTGGTAATAGAAGAGAACGCCTTTAGATTCGATAATAAAATATCTCGACAGGTAATTGGCATGGCTATGAGGACGAGATTTGCACCCTCATATGCTAACCTAGTCATAGTTGTCTTAGAAGAAAAGCTCAACGAAAAAGTAGAGAAAGTTTTTAATCATAATTTCAATAAATACGTCATTGAAAAGTGGAAGCGCTTCCTCGATGACTGCTTCATTTTTTCAAACAGATCAAATAATGATCTACATATACTTAATAACATCTTCAACACACTTCGCCCATCTATCAAATTCACAACAGAAAACGGTTATAATGAATTACCATTCCTAGATATTCACATAAAAATACACGAATCCACAGTCACAACAGACATATTTTACAAAAAAAAATGGACACGCACCAATACTTGGATTTTTACTCTTGCCATCCCTCACATATCAAAAGGAACATTCCATACAGTATGGTAAGACGTATTTGTACTATAGTAATCGATCCAAAAATACATCAAATCCGATTTAATGATCTCAAAGGCTTCCTAAAAGAAAAAAAACAATTACGCCTTAAGATTAATAAATGATGAAATTATAAAATCGATGAATCTGAAAATCTGAACAGCACACAACAAAGGGCAAAACAGAAATGAGAAAAGACGTATCGGAGGGGTGACGCATAG
>NC_069008.1:14858692-14860527 GCF_001194135.2 Octopus bimaculoides | reverse complement strand
CCATAAGTTCTCCGGAAAAGAGCGACTAGCGGACCTTCTTCGACGCCCAAGATCTCCTCAAGGACGTCGTCGCACATTTCTTCCACTAATTCCCTATAAAATGCTAAATTGGACGTTCCACCAATCTCACTGTCCGATTGGCTGACGGCTGTGAGCACATGAAGACATTCCACTTTCCAAATGCTCCCTTCGGTCTCTGTTTTACCCAGGACTGCATCTTCGATAAAGCAACTAGCTTCAGAAATACGTGTCAGGCGAACGGCGACTACACCTGTTCAAGGAAGCACTGGCGATGTCGTAGCCTCAGCGCATGTCTGCGCATCATCAACCACGGCATGCCCAGGCCACCACGCAGTGGGTGCTGACAGTAGACAGACCTCCTGACCATCAGGACGCGTCCCTTCTATAAGGAGCGGAAGAGGATACGCTCCAGTGTAAATAGACTGTGGCCAGGACAAGGCACGACGGTCAAGCGATAGTAGATAGCGGACGCAATATACGTGTTAGCCACCTCTGCCCGATCTTTAAGGGATATTTTCTCTCGGCCCATTTCTGAGTGAGAGTAGTGACTCTGCTCGTTACTTCGTCCCAGTTTTTGTCCATATTGAGGTCCGGACCAAACCAGACCCTGTCCAGCGCCCAACGACGCAGCTGGACAGCATGGACACGCTTCTCCAGGTGCCGAGCCGCAAACCCACTGATTTTTTTCTGTTTAATTGTTGCTCCTGGAAACCGCCTCGTAGCCCCTGAGAGCGATGCCGATCATTTCTATATGTTTATCATCCGACACCACCCTGGTAACGTCGTTGGGATATGCCACCATGTATTTCTCACATTCTAGGTCACGTGGGATGCCTCTCAACGCCTCCAGTTTGTGTAGTAGTGGCTCGAAAGTCAGTACGTACAAGAGAGACAAGAGGGGAAAAACCTTACCGAACCGAGCGCATGATGTTGAACGGCCCTGAGAGGTGATAGTGATAATGATAATAATAATAATAATAATAATAATAATAATAATAATAATAATAATAATAATAATAATAATAATAATAATATCAATACCAGCAGATGACAACGTTTCTCTAAAAGAAATGGAAAAACTTTCAAAATACAAAGACCTGGAAATAGAGGTAACTCGAATGTGGAATCTAAAAACAGAAACAATTCCTATCATAGTAGGTGCCTTAGGTATAATAAAAAAATATTCAGACAAATACATAACAAAAACACCAGGACTTACAAATATATATAACATACAGAAAATTGCACTACTGGGCACTGCACACATCCTACGCAAAACACTTTCAATACAGTAACCATAAGAGCATCACAGCAAACCACAGCACATATCCAAGGCGCACTGAGCTGCGCTCGGTAGTGAAGTGAAAGCACGTTATAAAAATAAAACTACTGAACAATAATAATAATTTTTTAATTTTGGCACAAGGCCAGCAATTTTAGGAGGGAAGGGATAACTGCTCAAACTAGAACTTCTTTTATTGACTCCGAAAGTACAAATGGCTAAGTTGACTTTGACATATTTTGAACTCAGACTGTAATGATAAAAGCAACAACAACAACTACTACAGCAAGACCCTTTGTCTGAATATATAAAAAAAAATGCGAAGGCGGAAAGAAATAATTGACAGACAAAGCAATTAATGTAGGTGATGATGAGATAAAGGTAGGTGGGAGATATTAAATAGGGGATAAACGATCAAATAATCATTGAGATAATGAATTTCCGTTGAGAGAAAATATAGTTTACCTAATCATCTCATTGTATCTGACATGAACAGATAACGACGATGTGAACATAGGTTTCTGGCCTGAAT
>NC_069008.1:14856859-14858682 GCF_001194135.2 Octopus bimaculoides | reverse complement strand
TATATATATATATATATTTATATATTGTTTCTTTCTTTCATTCATACACATACTTACATATGCATGATTTTATATATATATATCTTCTATTCTATCTATATATATATATAATTGAATTTCTGTCTGTTTGTGTCAAAATGAAAGTAAAATAGCAAATCTATAGGAGTAGCCTCACCTTGGTTCGAAACTATCTGTCAAAATGAAAGTAAAGATAGCAAACCTGTAGGGGTAGACTCACACTGGATCAGATTCAAAACTGAATATTTCAATTCTCCTTGAGAATACGGACTATCAAGTTAAACAATATCAATTAGAGAGATGTATCAACTCACTTATTATTGTCTTATAATAAACAAACAGAAGTTCGCGTGTGAAATTGGTCTTATTCTACTTCAATTATTACATGTTTTTCTCTTATAGAATACACACAAACAGGAGGAGTAAATTATATATATAATAATACTTTGAATGTGGCTCCTGAGAAAGATTAAAAACAATTACCCGATCAACTGCTAGTATGTATATATATATAGTCAACCCAAAGAAGAACAAACAAGAAAAAACAACAACGTGAGGACGTGGTACAAGTACTATGTTATTGGACTCTCGGGAAAGGAAAGAAAAGAAAGAGGATTTCACGTTTCGAGCCTTTTGGCATTTTGGAACCGCATAATAGCGATAATAGCGGTATTAGAGACAATTACAACACGGCCGGAATTTGACTACTGATGGGAATAGGAGATAACCCTCTATTTTTTACCCTCATAGGCGATAGATGGCGTAGCCGAAAGAGAACCACAGCCGAAAGCCGAAGACCAGCAACAAAGGGAGATAATCCCCATTGTTTATATCTATCGTTACCACCTTCATATTTTTTAAGAGGTCATAGGCCAACAGGCATTATGGTTAACAGAAACTAGTGCTTATATAAAGAAAATGTACCGGAACAATGAACACTAAGGACATTTGGGCAATAGATTTTCTAAAGTACATTAGAGGCTCCGTAGTTGTAGTAGATCGTTTTTATTACCTAGGTGACCTAATTTGCAGTGGGAGTGGATGAACTGAAAGTGCAGTTGCTAGAATAAGAATAAGAGAGAACATTTTCAGAGAGCTGTTACCTCTGCTGGAAAAAACATAACTATTTCTAAGTGAAAAGCAGATATGATGCTTATGTACAAAATGCAATGTTACATGATAGTGAGACTTGGGCCCTGAATGTAGGGGTCGTGTGTAGACTAGATAGGGATGAAATTAGTATGCTCATCTGGAATTGCAATGTTAGTGTTCATGTATGACAAACAGCTGGTGAATTGAGAGAAACGTTAGGCATAAGAGGAATCTGATGTAGCATGTACGAGATTGCTTAAAGTGGATGGAACTTGTGGAAGAGTGAGACTCAAGAAGACATGGGGGTGATGTAGTGAAGGATAATCTCTGGAGTTTGAATCTCATAGAGGAGATGATAAAGGATTGAGATATCTGGCAATGTGCAATGCTTGAGAAGCCATGAAAATTTCAACAAAGCTAGAGTTCTGGAACCAAAATGTCTGTATGCACAATTATCCATCACCCTTCAACAATTTCCTCAACTAATCTTTCCTCCACGAAGTAGATATTTTAAGGCCTGCTGCCCTTCCTGTTACCAGCGCTCATCTGTTTACAAGCAAGGTAATATTTTTTCCTATAGCTGGACGTATTTTCATGGAATATTAGAAACAAGACATTGCTTGAAGATTTGCAGCCATCTCTTGATGTAAAAACAAGGGAACACACCTACACACACATACATACATATATATATATGTATGTATATATGTATA
>NC_069008.1:14852917-14854397 GCF_001194135.2 Octopus bimaculoides | reverse complement strand
TATTAAAATCCAGAAAATGGAGAAGTAGCATTAATATAATTTCTTAAGTGCAAAAATTCTTTTGAGTAAAATCGAAACAGCTGTAAGAGAACATGTTGAATATTTGCAGCTATTGAATTATGTTAATGCTACTTTTCCATTTTCTGGATTTTAATTTGAATATTTATAAACAAAGATTGATACTTAAACGTATTATTTTAGAAATATTACTATTCACAACAAAATCATAGGTAACAAACCAGTAATTCATTGGATATTTTCTATCCCTTAAGGTGGTTATTTTAACCTCTATTCAAATTTATATTTATATTTATATATATATAGTTGTGATTAGATACGACTAGGGTGTGAGAAACATCCACAATGCTAGAAATAAGAGCTAAAATGCTCTAATGCTGTAGTCAACGCACATAAATGTAAGCATACACACTGACAAGGAGCTTAATCGTCCGAAAAAAGCCGATCGAGAATTCTTAATACTGACGTCAGTTTCGGAAATTTCCGTTGCCTCATCAATTACGACTAGATCGAACTTCGATTATTTTCGGATTTGCTTCGATATTAGTATATATTTATTCGTCATCCAAATTCATGGTTAATTAGCGATTCGCTAATGGGCACACGTAAAATTAATATAAACAGCAGTTTGCAATGTTTCACCGAAGAGGGGAATTATAAATGTCACTAAATGTGACTAAGGTGCTAGAAACACCTACATTGCTAGAAATAAGAGCCAAAATGCTCCAACGTTGTAGTTAACGCACATAAATGTAAACATATACACTATCAGGGACTTGATGTTTATATTAATTTTATGTATACACAATTTTATCTATAAACACTTTTAATTTTATTTATATACGCTTTACTGTCAATCCCTTCGCAGTCTATGAAATTAGTAACCGTTGAATAGTCGACCAATACTTCCTATCCTCTCACAGTTCAGATTTTATGCCTATATTAGAAAGAATTATCATCACCATTACCATGTAGTTGTTGTTGTTTCATCCTTTCGGGATCGATTAAACAAATACCAGTTACGCACTGGGGTCGATGTAATTGACTTAATCTCCTCCCCCAAGCTGCTCTTGCGGTAAAAATTTGAAATCATCATCATTATAATTATTAAGACGGCGAGCCGACAGAATCGTTAGCGCCCTGGGCGAAACGCTTAGCGGCGTTTCGCCCGTAAAGACGGGCGGAATTCTTTGCAGTTTTTCGTCTGCCGCTACATTCTAAGTTCAAATTCCGCCGAGGTTGACTTTGCTTTTCATCCTTTCGGAATCGATAAAATAAGCATCAGTTGAAAACTCATTCCCTCACCCAAAATTTTTACCCTTGTGGCAAAATTTGAAATGATTATTATTATTATTATTATTATTATTATTATTATTATTATTATTATTATTTGGAAGACGGGACAGAGTTTCATGCATTTGCACTCATCAAGCTGTGTATACATAAATATATACATATACAT
>NC_069008.1:14848985-14850796 GCF_001194135.2 Octopus bimaculoides | reverse complement strand
TTTGGAAGCCTAGTACTTATTCTATCGGTCTCTTTTGCCGAACCGCTAAGTTACGGGGACATAAACACACCAGCATCGGTTGTCAAACAATGTTGGGGGGACAAACACAGACATACAAACACATACACACATACATATATATATATATACATATATACGACAGGCTTCTTTCAGTTTCCGTCTACCAAATCCACTCACAAGGCTTTGGTCGGCCCGAGGCTATAGTAGAAGACACTTGCCCAAGATGCCACGCAGTGGGACTGAACCCGGGACCATGTGGTTGGTAAGCAAGCTACTTACCACACAGCCACTCCTAGATAGATAGATAGATGTTGTTGTGAGATTTTTCTTTTGCAGGGAAAAGCTGTCAGAGAAGAAAAAATGAAAAACAGCAGGCTTTTATATAGACTTAAAGTTTTAAAAACAATTAAAAAATTCTTGTTGGAATTACAACTAAGTTTGCCTTCCAACCACACAGTACAGAGTTCTACTATAGCCTCGGGCCAACCAAAGCCTTGTGAGTGGATTTAGTAGACGGAAACTGAAAGAAACCCATTGTATATATGTATATGTGTGTGTACGTATATATATGTATATATAAATATATATGTGTGTGTGCGTGTGTGTGTATAGAGAGGGAGGGGGAGAAAGCGATGGAGAAAGAATAGGGACAGAGAAAGTTAGCTTGCTAACTTAGATAGATATAGATATACATACGTATGTACATGTATAAAAGTATATCATGCATTTATGTTTTTACAGGAACTCGAAAATTCAATTATGAAGTTGGTTCTTCCTATGAATATGATTACAATGCACAGACCACGACGAAGATGAATGGAGCGTCCCATGATGGAGCCAGCTTATCGTTGAATGCCAGAGTCGTATTTGAACCTGTGACAAAATGTGACATGGTCATGATGGTAAAACGCTTTTTCTTATTATTATTCTTATTGTTGAAGTAGAGAGCTGGCAGAATCGTTAGCACACCAGGGCAAAATGCTTCGCACCATTTCGTCCGTCTTTACATTCTGAGTTCAAATTCCGTCGAGGTCAACTTTACATTTCACCATTTCGGGGTCAACAAAATAAGGACCAGTCAAGTACTGGGGTCGATGTAATCAACTTACTCCTCCCCCGTAATTTTAAGCTGTGTTCCTATAGTAGAAGGCAATTTCGACCTCAAATTCCGCCGAGGTCAACTTTGCTTTTCATCTTTTAGGGGTCGATAAATTAAGTACCAGTGGAGTACTGGGGTCGTGTGATCGACTGTCCCCCTCCCCACAAAATCCAGTGCCTTTATCACATTATAAAACATTAAATGGTGTTCTTTTACTCCAAACAGAGATGTCCTTGCGTCTGCAGTGAAAGCGTTTGAAGAGGCCATGATAACGCATGTAAGACTCAAGAGAGATTTATAGAAGAGTGTTACAAATAAGGTGATTCACTATAAACTTTTTGTGTGCGCAGTTTGTGACAGACCATGCCTTTCTTTTGCTAGGCTCAACTCTCATTTGCAAACCCATGAAAAACGAACTTCCACCAACTACTCTAGCTATATGTCTGTGCACACCTTTCAATGTAAATCTAACGGAGGCCTCAAAACATTTTAAGATCCACAAAGATCAGAACTTAACTGCAGCTCTTCGTGGTTCAAATCGGACATGTAATATATGCGGGTATCTTTTCAAAACATTGTCTGGTTTAAAAAGTCACATCAGATATCATGATGGTTCTAAGTTGTAGGTACAGGAGGTGGTCAAACTCAGCATAAGGAGTAGACATATATATATATATATATATATATATAT
>NC_069008.1:14848637-14848965 GCF_001194135.2 Octopus bimaculoides | reverse complement strand
TAGAAGACACTTGCCCAAGGTGCTGTGCAGTGGGACTGAACCCAAAACCAAGTCGTTATTATTGGAAAGCGATCTTCTTACCTACACAGCCATGCCTGAGCTTATGCTTACAAGAAAAATGTGGTTTCTTATATTTTCAATTTTTAATTTTTATCCAACAGCTCAATAATGTCCGGATCACCAACATGGACTATTCTCCTGGAAGTCAACAGTTCACCGACGCCCTCATGAAGCAGCCCTTGAGGTTCTCGTTCCAGGATGGCAAGATCGAAGAAGTTTGTCCGATGTCAGAGGAACCAACATGGGTCCTTAACATCAAACGTGGTAT
>NC_069008.1:14847723-14848627 GCF_001194135.2 Octopus bimaculoides | reverse complement strand
GCCCTTGAGGTTCTCGTTCCAGGATGGCAAGATCGAAGAAGTTTGTCCGATGTCAGAGGAACCAACATGGGTCCTTAACATCAAACGTGGTATTCTGTCAGCTTTCCAAAACTCCATGGAGGATCTGGACAGAGATGTCAACGTAACAGAGGTCGGTGTGTCATGATATTATCGAACTATGCGTTGCAATCCATTTGTTGGGGGTGGTGGGCATGGGGTTTATGGGACTATTGCTGTTGTTGTTGTTACCAATGTTTGGATGTTCGTGTTATTGTTAATTTTTTCCTCCTGGCTGTTTTGGTCTTCCATAGTCTCCTCAGCTTTCTGACCAGATCCTGATATTTCTCAATGTTCTTCAATTTCTTTCGTATCAACTTTGCTGTCATAGACAACTTCAAAATGTACCATCTTACAGTGTTTTTTTTTTTATTTTGTCTTCTATAACCACACTTGGTCTTCTTCCCGCGATAGTATGGTCAGCCTTTATGGAGAAGATCTTATAATTCTCATTTTCTATCACAGTTTCTGGTTCGTATCCATACCAACTTTCTGTTACTTGAAAGCCGCACTCTCGGCTAACATGCAAGTGTACCCTTTTTCCCTATGCAGTTATGTCTGCACTTATACTCTTTTTGTGCTAGTATACTGCACTTACTGAAAAGGTGGTTGATATTTTTCATCCCCCATCATTTCCTGCAGATTCTAAATTTGCACTCTGATTGAGTTTTGTTAATCTTTGCCTTTATCAGGTTGGTTCTAATGGCTTATTCCAGGGAAGCTATATTTAACATGTATTATTATTATTATTATTATTATTATTATTATTATTATTATTATTATTATTATTATTATTATTATTATTATTATTACTATTATTATTATTATTATTATTATTATTATTATT
>NC_069008.1:14844710-14846625 GCF_001194135.2 Octopus bimaculoides | reverse complement strand
TTACTATTATTACTATTATTATTATTATTATTATTATTATTACTATTATTACTATTATTATTATTATTATTATTGGTATCATCATTATCCTTATTATTGGCATTGCGTTGCTACAATCGTTAGCACCTCAGAAAAACTACTCAGCAGCGTTTGATAAAGTTCTTTACGTTCAGGGACTGCCGCAGGGGCGGTGTCAACCAAATCAACTAATTTGCAACAAATAATATTTCATGTCTTCTTTCTGGAGTAGAAAGGATCATCATCGTCGTCGTCGTCGTCATCATCATCATCACCATCATCTTCATCATCATCATCATCATCATCATTAACATTACTTACAATGTTATTTTTTTCTCCTCCAACTTCAGACCGATGTTGTGGGCAAGTGTTCGACCGAGTACAAGGTGGAGGACACCTACAGGCGTACTAGGACCATCCATAAGAGCAAAGACCTCCTCACTTGCACTCACCGAGAGTACTACCGCATTGCCATGCATTCAGTCAAATACAATGTCCACTCTGTGAGTATTTATTAACTGTTGTTGATATGTGCGTGTGCATGTGTGTGCATGTGTCTGCGAATGCATGAGTATCTATTCATATGTATATTCATATATATATGTGTGTGCGTGTGTATATATATATATATATATTTTTTATTTTATTTTATATTATATATTGTATATTATATTATATATTGTATATTCCCTATTCTATACCCCACATTGGTTCTGCAGGAATATAAATAAAACATAAAAAACAGACAGTGTTGGAACTCTTTTAAACAAAATAATATATTCCTCTATACACAATCATACAAAAAAACACCCTTTTTTGTATTTATTTTTACTCGCATATATATATATATATATATATATATATATATATATATATATATATATATATATATATATATACATATTTATATATGCACACACACACATACACATATGCATACATATGTTAATGATATGTTAATGGTATGCTAATATAAATGTGCTAATGATATTACAATGTAGATTAATAAAGTATTATTGATGAAATGTTCCCATCAGTAATTTGTCACGGTCGCATGATTAGCTAATGAGAAGCTAATGATGTATTATGCCCATGACATGTTTTATATCCTGAAAATGTTCCCATCTGTAATTTGTTATGGTCCCATGATTTCTGAATGACAATGCCCA
Organism: Octopus bimaculoides; assembly: GCF_001194135.2. Lineage (NCBI taxonomy): Eukaryota > Metazoa > Mollusca > Cephalopoda > Octopoda > Octopodidae > Octopus > Octopus bimaculoides. The sequence goes on along the minus strand of NC_069008.1, from coordinate 14,845,438 downwards.
TCATATGTTAACAACATGCTAATGAGATGTTGATGATATGATAATGACGTGTTGTAGCCCTGAAATTTTCCTAGCAATAATTCACCATAGTCATAAGATATGAAAATCAGATGCAGATAATCTGACAATATGTTAATGTTAATGAACGCTAATCAGTTGTTAATATTATATGATTGACATGTTAAGGAAATGCTGAATAATATGCTGATGTTATGTCAATGACATGCTAATGTTATGTTAATATCATGTTAATGAGATGCTAATGATGTTAATGATATGCTAATGAAATGTTAATGATATGCTGATGCCGTATTTCGTATCCCCAAAATATTCTCATCGGGAATTTGTCGCAGTCACATGATATGTTAAGGAAAGGTCAATGTTATACTGACGGTATGTTAAGAGTATGTTGATAAGTTGGTCAGTTGATATACGTAATACATTTACAATATGTTAATGACGTGCGTTACACAGAAACTTAATTCATTAATTAACTCAATTCACTTTTAATTACAGAAGGTACAATCCCTGCCTCTAATGAAGGGCTACCACAATTGCGTCCAGACACTGGACACGTCCAGCAATATTCTGACCAACAGCGAATGTAGTGAAGAAAACATATTCAGGCCGTTCTCGAATGGCAAGAGTGGTGCCATGACAGAGCAGATGCAGAAGTTGACTTTCAGACAGAAGAGTTCGTCAAATCATCGACAGACAGGTGAGGCTTC
>NC_069008.1:14836675-14844562 GCF_001194135.2 Octopus bimaculoides | reverse complement strand
ACACTTTAACCCTTTAGCATTATTTATTTAGTTATTTATTTATTAATTAATTTATTCATTCACATAATTTTTAATTAATAGTGCATTATTTCAAGGCTTTGAGATCTTGATGATGGGATCGTTCCTTTTTAAGTGACATAGTATGGTAGGTGTGAAAGGCCAGATCTGACCAGTTTGAAGATTAAAAATGTTCGAATGTTTTGGATGACAGGGCTTGTTTAAACGCTAAAGGGTTAAATTTCACATCTTATGTTTCCAGTTCTGCTTTTCATAATTCAAATCCCCCATTCCACATTTTATATTTCACGTTTTTTTAATTTTTACTTCCATATCTTACATTCTACATTTCACATTTTATATTTTATATTTCACATTTCACATGTCACATTTCTCATTTCGTATCTCACACCTCACATTCAATATTTCTAATTTCATATTCCATAATTTTATATTCTACATTTCATAGTTTGCTTGTTCACAATTCATATCATACATTTCACACCAACTTTGCATAATCATTCAACCACAACTGCATTTCTCCTTTAAAATTAACCTCAACTGCGTTTCTCCTTGAAAATTTGTATAGCCCTTTATCAATAATAGGGACCATTATAATAGTCTGAATTGCACTAAATTTGACTTTTCTTTCATTCTTCCAACTTCTGTTCCGTAAACCAGGAGCCACCAACCACTGGGCTATGAATCATTTGGTACTGGGCCACACACAAAGAATAAATTTTGAAATGTTATTTCTATTTTATCGACTATTGCAGTTTGAAGGGTGTTTTTGCATTATATACATCACATATATGTATTATAAAAAAAAAATTAAGGATCCCCTTCAGTCATGAATAACCATGGATCTGCATTTAGAAATTTCCCCTCCCAGGTCCAAGTACGGGCAAAGTTGTTCATAGAAGACCAGTAGGCGCCCATGAATACCATCGCTCACCCCTCTCCGTGCCACTGATGTTATCAAAGGGAAAGGCAAGGCTTGGCACCAGTGACGTCGCAACTCATTTCTACAGCTGAATGAACTGGAGCAAAGTGAAATAAAGTGTCTTGCTCAAGAACACAGTAGAGAGTCTGGTTTGGGAATCGAACTCATTACCATTGTGAAGCTGACTGTGAGCCCGATGCACTAACCACCAAGCCATGCACCTTCACCACTGGCACTTATATGTTATATGTGTTATATACATATCATAAAGTGAGGAGCCGACAGAATCGTTAGCTCACCAAATAAAATGTTCAGCAGCATTTCTTTATGTTCCGAGTTCAATTTCTGCTAAGGTTGATTTTACGTTTCGTCTTTTCGAGGTTGTTAAAACAAGTACCAGTCAAGTACTGGGGTCGATGTAATCGACTTCCTTCTTCCCTCAAAAACTGCTGGCGCTGTACCAAAATTTGAAACCATTTTCTTTGTAATATATAATATATATGTATAATATATATATAATATATACGTATTATATATTTAATATATAGGGTAAAGATCCCCCGTCGGTCATGAATGACCATGGGAATGATCATTACGCCTAGAAAGTAACCCTCCGAGGCACAAATTGTGAATTAAAGACCAGCAGTCACCCATACATACCAACCTCCCCTCTCCACCCCACTGATGTTATTCAAGGGAAAGGCAAAGCTTGGCACCAGTGTTTTCCAACTCATTTCTACAGCTGAGTGAACTGGAGCAACGTGAAATAAAGTGTCTTGCTCAAGAACGCAACACACAGCCAGGTCCGGGAATCGAAGTCACTTCTTCATGATTGTGAACCTGACGCTCTAACCACTGAGCCATGCGCCTTCACATTTAATATATATATGTAATAATTACATTATATATGATGCACTTTATTTTGTTTTGTTATGTGTGTGGTCCTTTGGTCTGTTAGAAAACTGACTTGCATGAAAACACGGTGCAAAAAAGGTTTGGGACAACTACCATTGACAGTACAACTCTCCTTCTTCTGCGTTACCAAGCATTTTAAAAAATATTCATTAACACTGCTCCGTTATCATAAATGTTATTATTAAATTGGTTTTCATTTCAGAACGGTTCAGCCACAGAAGTGATTTACTGTTCGACCACAAAGAGAAGATGCATTCAGACCAATTTTCCACACAAGAGATTCTGAGTGTCTTTGAGGATCTCTGCGACAAAATGAGTGAAGACATAAGGCCCGAACTGCCGAAATTGCTCAACAACTTGATCGACCTCATGAAAAGTGCTGATTATGCGACTCTTCGCAGAATTTACAGTGACATTTCAAGACAAGGTTTCTGTCGGAAAAACTCAGACCGCACCAAGTTAGTATTTTCTTTATTTATGTTCAGGGGTACCAAAAAGTAATGTCGTATTTTCAAGCAATTAATCTGAGAGTATAGGATACAAGTCAAAGTATTGGGGAGTTATCCCAGAAGCTAAGTAAGCCTTGGCCCACTGTGAAATATTATCTCAAGCAGATTGGGAAAGTGTATAGAGATGGGAAGCGGGTACCCCAGAAGCTGTAACCAGAGAAGAAAGGTCACATTCAGCAAAGATTATCCCACCCCCACCAAAAAAGAACAAAAATTAATTCGGTTGGGAAATGGGTACTTTATGAGCTGTTCCCTGAGAACAAACGCCACATTCAGCAAAGATTGGCTTCAAATGTTGGCACAAGGTCAGCAATTTCGTGGGAGTGGGTAAATCAATTACACGAACCCTACAGGATAACTGAAACTCATTTTATCGATCTATAAAGGATCACAGGCAAAGTCAACCTCGGCGAAGTCTGAACTCAGTACGTAAAAAGGGACAGAATGCCGCGAAGCATTTTGCCTTGTGTGCTCACGAACCTCACCCTCCCTACTCACCACAACAAGCACCATCAGATTTTCACTTATTGAAACCACATAAACACTCTTACCAAGGAAAAGACATTCAGAAGTAGAGGCGATGTCGAAATGGCACTCCAAACATTTTTCTCTTCTGCAAAATCTGATTTTTCTTATGTCCGAAGGATCAGAAAACTAGCTTCCAGTTGCGGAAATGTTTTTTGCTAAAAACGACGATTATATTATGAATGAATAAAAATATTTACGACATGTTTTATGCTGATTTGAACTCATTACATGAAATGTAACATTATTTTTTGGTATCCCTAATATATTGTGACTACTATAAGTCTGAAGTTAGGGTGATGGGATCAAGATCGTAAGGTTACAGGTTCAATTCCTTGATCAGGCAAGTCATTGTCCCCCTTTCTGTTTTGCTTTTGTCTTTTTATTGGTTCGTGCTGGAGGAATGGTCACTTGAAATGATCTATGCAACATCTATAAGATCAATGCGATTGATGCTGATTGGCCTCAGGCCAGACCTGATCCAGGAGACCTATACTCCTATGTACTCTAGTTGTGACCATCTAATCTTTTATTCGGACATGGTATAGCTAGGACTACATTATCAAATGTGTTATTCGTTATTGTTGTTGCTGTTTGGCCTCAGCTAAGTCCCCATCCAGCATACCTTTGATCAAAGCTGTTCTAACCATGGCTGTTCCGTTTTTTATTCAAACATGGTGTATCAAAGACTACATTATTCAATTACCCTTCATTTTTTAAGATGATGTGATTTCAGCAAAATTTGGCTGTTATTTCTAGCAAACCTGAACCACTACATAGACATCCATTCGGTACAATTATTACCTCTGTTGCAGGAGATATTTCCGTGACTCTCTACCAATGTTAGGAAACGTGGCATCCGTGAAGATGTTCCAATATCTGACTTCAATAAATCAGTTCGAAGATGAAGACATGGTTATATTTCTAGCAGTCCTCTCGGTCACCCAGAACCCATCGAAGGAAATGATCCAAGCAGTCACCGTAAGTATTTCATCACTGTCATCATCGTCATCGTCATTTAACATCTGTTTTCCATGCTGGCATGGGTTGGACGAATTTACAGGACCCTGTCAAGCTCCAAGTGTCTACTGTGGTATGATTACTACAGCTCGATGTCATTTCCTAACTCTACCCAATTCACAGAATGTTCTGGGTGATTTTTTTGTGTCACCAACATTAGTGAGATTTCCAAGTAACATTCAAGAAAAGACCCCACTCCAGTAAGAAGGATAGTAGCATTCAGGGAGTTGGCTTTATGCCACGAGATGAGAGGCTGAAAGTATAATACAGGAATAGGTCTTGCAGCAGGAGATATACATGGTTACCCCAGTCGGGAAAGAGATAGAAGTGGAGATGGTGTAGAAGTGTCAGGGTATACCATCAAGTTAGGGGAAGGTGAACATAAGAAAAATAGTCAAGAGGACTGGACAGGGTGAATGAGTAGGTAAGATCAGAAGAGTGTGAAAGGAGAGTGGCAGATGGATAGAGAAGGGGACAGAGATGAATGCAATGAATGGTGAACACAGGCAGAAGTGTGGTCAGGGGTGAATATCAGTTTGGATGAATATAGGTGACTAGGAAGGTAGCATCAGAAGTGATTCTCCCCGGCACACAGCCAAACTGCATTTCATTTCGTTTGATTCTGTTTCTAATTAATTGGACTACCATGCTCTCCCTAATTTTCATGACCTGTAATTATATCTATCTAAGGCATGTTCTTTACCATAACGGGCTTCTTTCAATTTCCGTCAACCAAATATGTTCATAAGGCTTTGGTTGGCCTAAGGTTATAGTAGAAGACACTTGCCCAAGATATATATGTGTGTGTATATATACATTTATTTATACGTGTGTGTGTGTGGATGTGTCTATGTAGCAGCTGAGTGACCCAAGATCCGACGGTTTTATGTATTGGCACTTATCAAACCTATATATATATATAGATTCAAGGTGAATGTGGTACTTAAGTTTAGGCACCAGAATTAAGTATGGTATTATCCATACAATTTCAAAATAAGGTGATTAAAATCAAAATAAGCAACAAGGATATCTAAAGCTAATGCAGTACAATCGTTTCATGCGACTCCATTTATTTAAACAATGTGAATATTACATCAAATGTAAAATGCAGAGCAATCCTCAGCTGCACAAAGATATAGAAATTTACTGAAATTACATTTCAACAGAAGGACATATTTTTATAACTACATTTAAACTCTCCAAGTAGAAAGGAAGAATACAAAAAACCATTTTGACTTAGCCAGACCATGTATTCTTCCTTTCTACTTGTATGTGCATTGTACTATGGACCCGATGGGTAGAAGCAGTCATCACGAAGTCTTTTGTTTACTCGCTGCTTCAACGTGCTGCATCAAAAATAGCCGGATGGTATGGTGCACTTGCCAGGTGTGTGATCCCACGTTCTTTGCACAAGCTCTGAAATTATTCAGAAAGGAAAGTTGATGCATTATCTATGACCAGCGTGTGAGGATATCCGAAGTTAGCAAAGTCCTTTTCCAGCAGATCTAGAGTGGCTCTAGTGGATGTGGATGGCATTGGATGAATACGTGGATATCGTGAGAAAGCGTCTGTGATCACCAACCAGTTTGTATCCATGAAGTTGATGGCATCAGCCATATGTGAGCGGCTCTCTGGCTTCTCTATTAGCATCCATAGGTGAACTGCAGGCTTGGATGGCTTGTTTTGATGTTCGCCACACGAGTCAACATCGTCGACTAGCCATTTCAATAGCTGCATCAATACCGGGCCAGTAGACAGCGGTTCTTGCTAATTGCTTCATGCGTTCCATGCTGAAGTGTCCGATATGCAGTAGATCTAGGATATTGGACTGTAGGCTCTGTGGAATCACAACTCTTGATGTATGGATGAGGCATCCGTGGTAGATACTGAGTTAATCCAACAACTTCCGGAACTTTTCGACTTCATCATTGGTCTCAGTGTGCTTCGGTGGCCAATCTTCGCGGACATAGCGCATCACTGTAGTTATCACTGGATCTTTCCCAGACTCTTGACGAAGGATGTTTCCATCTAAAGGTTTGACTTGAAGACTGAGAACTCTAATGGCGCACACCATATCCATATCTTCACCCCTTTTCACCTGGTGGAAGTCGTTGTCATTTCCAAATGGTAAGCGACTAAGAGCATCTGCATTGCCATAATCCACTGTTTTCCGGTACTCAGTTGTGTAGTCAAAATGGTTCAGCCACAAAGCCCATCGAGCTAGTCGATTCGCTGCGAGAATCCACAAGGAAGCTCTATTCCATTATCTTTGGCTTGCAATTTGTTATATCTAAAATGAAGCTTATGTTCAAATTTGGTTGTTTACTTTTCAAATAATTATATCTGAGTGTCGAGGTAAAAAGTCCACTCTGCAAGAATAGTCTTTCTTATCCTATCGTAAGAAGTCTACTTCACAAAAATAACGACAGAATCCTATTGGCGACGCCAATTTGTTATATTTCTCTTGTTTAATTACAAATAATAGAGTAATAATCCATATAGGTGTGTTGCCAGTGGTTCAATATGCTTCTTTCGTTTACTCGCAAAGAAGAAAACACAGTGGTACTCCAGATAGGTGTGAAGTCTGTTTAGTCCAGCTGCAAAACTCCAGACTGTGTTACTAACGTAAACCAAAAATCGAGGCGCCTTGTGAACGCTCTCGTGAGTTCTAAAACTTTGAATTCTATTGGCTAGCGATCTCCACAACAAGCATGTCGTTTCGAAATTTCTAGCAGAGTGAATTGCGAATGGTGCTGTTTTTCTCACAGACGGTGCCCAACTGACCCTAATATACTGTGTAGTCGACAAAATCAAAAGCAAACAATGTGTCCAACCATTAACCTATACGTTGTTTGAAGCATTAAAGGAAATATTACCTTATCTGGAAACATATGAGGGTTTAGGATGGAGGGGACTTTTTACTTTTCATATTTTGCAGTGTTCATATATTCTTTTATATTTCATATATAAAGAGTATTTATATATTTTCTACTCTTCCTATTTTATAGTATTCATGTATTTTTCATATTCCACAGTATTGGTATATTTTCTGCAGTTTATATTTCACATTACTGATGTATTTTTTATTTCACGAATAACAGTATTTACCTACTCACAGTATCCACGTATCTTTTACGTGATACAGTATTCACCTAGCTTTTACATTTCATATTTCACAACATGAAAGTATTATTTACTTTTCACATCTCAAAGTATGCATGTACTTTCTACATTTCACATTTAAGAGTATTCACCTAACTTTGTGCATTTCACATTTCACAATATTAATAGATTTTCTATACTTCACATTTCACAGCATTCATGTATTATCTACGATTCGTATTTCGCAGCCCCTCTTGGATAACAAGAATATCTCTCACAACGTCATGCTGTCCGTTTCATCTATGGCTGCTAGCTATTGTAACAAGAATCCAAAATGCGATGAAGATTTCGAAATTGATGCTCTTATCCAGAAATACATGTCATTTGTTGGCAATTGTGACAAAGCTGCTAATCCGCATGTAATCCAGGCTCTTCGGTCTCTTGGCAATATTGGTTATTCAAGTAAGGCTGAACGCACTTTATCCCAATGTGTGACAACAACCAGCTTTCCAATGGAGGTTAGAGTGTCAGCCATCGATGCCTTCCGTCGTATACCTTGTGATGCAAGGGTGAGTCTAACAACACAATTTCTTAAAAATTAACTTTATTATTTGCTTTTGAGTTTCGTGCTTATACATGTACGTATGGCTACGTGGTCAAGAAGTTAGCTTCCCAAACCATATGATTTCAGGTTCGATGCCAGTGTATGGCATCTTTAGCCTTGGAAGTGACGAAAACCTTCGAGTGGATTTGGTTAACAGAACATGAAAGAAGTTCATTGTTTATATCTATACATACATACACAAACATACAAACAAATATCTGTATGTTGTGTATGTGTGTGTGTGTGTGTGTGTGTGTGTGTGTGTGTGTGTG
>NC_069008.1:14836512-14836665 GCF_001194135.2 Octopus bimaculoides | reverse complement strand
TGTGTGTGTGTGTGTGTGTGTGTGTGTGTGTGTGTGTTTGTACGTGTGTGTATAAATATATATATAAATACATATATATACATATGTATACATATATATAACTATCTATGTGTGTGTGTATCTATCTATCTATATATATATATATATATATAT
>NC_069008.1:14834753-14835288 GCF_001194135.2 Octopus bimaculoides | reverse complement strand
TGTGTGTGTGTGTGTGTGTGTGTGTGTGTATATATATATATATATATATACATATATAATGTGAGTGTGTTGAAAGATACTTTGAAATACAGCTACTGCTGTGTGACAGGGCAAATAAACCAACCAATCAGACCAAGTTCTCTCTCTTGATTGTCTCTTATTAGTGTGATTGTGTCTTTGCCTGCTATCAAATTGCTCAGACCAGCTTTTCTCTGTTAAACATGAATTCCTAATTCGTCCTTATCTTTTCTCCTTATCTTTTCTCCTTATCTTTCAGCGCTCTGCCCTGATGGAAGTCTTTGTCAACACTGAGGAAGACTCTGAACTTCGTATCAACGCTTATCTTGGCCTCATGAAATGTCCAAGCCGAATGCTTCTCATACAAATACATGAAATGCTGGAAAGAGAGAATTCAAACCAAGTTGGATCGTTCATTTGGTCACATTTAAAAAACTTGAAACAAACTTCTGATCCACATTTGCAGCACATCCGATCATTCCTCGAATCAGAAGAGATAGCTAAACAGTTTAATCTT
>NC_069008.1:14832196-14833313 GCF_001194135.2 Octopus bimaculoides | reverse complement strand
TATACTTATTAATATACTTACTACTCGGATCTTTTGAGATTGTACAACTAGCTATTTTGCTTGTGCAAATCAGTGGCCGATGGTCGCTTTGTTTACAATATATTGCTGGCTGGAGCGGATCCTGGCTATTGCTCTGGCGACCAGGTACTCGCGACTGAAGATGAGCCAACCAGCTAGAAATTGAGTAAATCTTGCGATCCTATAGTCTGCTAGAGGATGGTAGATGTTCGCTCACCTTGCTAGCTGGTGGAAGATCTGCATGGAATTAAAGTAGTAGTAACATGAAGCAGCCACTCTGATGTGGCGATTAACTTTACTTGTTAGGAGTGACTGTGTGGTAAGTAGCTTGCTTACCAATCACATGGTTCCGGGTTCAGTCCCACTGCGTGGCACCTTGGGCAAGTGTCTTCTACTATAGCCTCTGGCCAACCAAAGTCTTGTGAGTGGATTTGGTAGACGGAAACTGAAAGAAGCCCATCGTATATATGTATATATATATGTATGTATGTGTGTGTATATGTTTGTGTGTCTGTGTTTGTCCCCTCAACATCGCTTGACAACAGATGGTGGTGTGCTTACGTCCTCGTAATCTAGCGGTTCGGCAAAAGAGACCGATAGAATAAGTACTAGGCTTACAAAGAATAAGTCCTGGGGTCGATTTCCTCGACTAAAAGGCGGTGCTCCAGCATGGCCGCAGTCAAATGACTGAAACAAGTAAAAGAGTAAAAGAGTGAAGAGTAGGAGTATATACATAAAATTCAATTTGGGGGATAAATAGATATGCGGGTATTCTATTTCAGATAATACAAAATAATAACCTAATGAGTATATCTGAAGGTAAACTGGTGGTATTTATTTGCACATCAATAAATAATACTTTGAAGGATATAAACCGTATACCAGCAGGGTATAAAATATACTTCCTTAATTATCTCCTGCTTAAGTTAAAATGGAAATTATTAATTATGAACTACACGTGTTTCAGTATTGGAAGATTATAATATATATACATATACATAGATATACACATATAAACATATATATGTAATCATCATATTTACAATTCCACCAACACATCTTCAGGTTCTTTTTCAAAATATTGTTAATCTAATTTTAC
>NC_069008.1:14829101-14830335 GCF_001194135.2 Octopus bimaculoides | reverse complement strand
ATTTAAAAGAGTTCCAACTCTGTCTGTTTTTAATGTTTTATTTATATTCTTGTAAAATTAATGTGGGATATAGAATATGGAATATATAATATATAATATAAAAATAAATGGTAAAATGAAATGAAGTATTGAATGTCTTATTGAATATATGAAATATTGAGTATTCAGTATAGAGAATTAAATATATAAAGGCTAATACCTAGTGGCATTCATCAAGGCCTTCGTCTGACAGACTGTAACAGACTGGCTGGTTTTTTTGCCTTTTATACCTATTCCTTTGGACAGCAGCAGTAGGTGTTTGGCTATTTTTAGAAATGATGCCAAGTTTATTTTTAGAAATGATGACATTTGAGAGATTTTTTTGTGTTTTAGTTATAGGGATAAGATTTTTAAACCCCAGGTAAGATATATATATATGATGACTATTTTGGTATGTATGTGCAGCCATCTGTGTATGTGCATCTGAGCACAAATATATGTACTCATGTAATTATGTTTTTGTATCCATGTATACCTGCATATGGTAATGTATACATGCATAAGCATGTATATTGGAGTTTTTTTGACTAGTTATGTGGTTTTATATACTTTTTGTAGGGTTTTTTTTATGTGCCTTATATTTTTATATTTTTATTTTTTATTTTTACTCTTATTTTATATTTGTATCAAAATTTGGCAAAATTCATGTATTGCTATATAAATTTAAGTTTAAAAAATTCCTTATTGCTATATAAATTTAAGTTTTAAAAAATTCCTTATTGCTATATAAATTTAAGTTTAAAAACATTCCTTTTACTAGCATCCACTTATTGCACTTGGTATAACACTAGTGTAACAATAATTGTGTACCCTCCCAGCAGTATATTGGATAGATGTTAATCCCTTGTTTATAAAAAGAGCACTAACTGTATTCAGCTGAATAGACGTCAGTGATTGGTTGAAATTACAGAAATACGACAACTTTAACATGAAATAACTTATTAAGAACTAATTTTTGTTAAGAAGGCTAAGAGAAAAAGATGTTTTATATGACACATTCTACCAGTATCCTAAGTTTGAAAGTGTTTCGTTAAGAAAACAAGTGTTGCCCGTCAAACCAAAAAGATCCGAAATTAATACCAATATTTCCCAAAATATATAACACAACGTTATCAAGCCGATCCAAATTTGCTTGAATGAACATATGAAATATTTTTAGTACACGAACGCACACATACATACATATATATCTATC
>NC_069008.1:14828067-14829091 GCF_001194135.2 Octopus bimaculoides | reverse complement strand
CATACATATATATCTATCTATATAAAAATATACATACATAACATGTTCATACTTGTGTGGGGGGTTCACATTTATTTATCTGTTTATATATTTATTTTATTTATTTATTTCAGGAACGATTTCTACACAGTGGCAGGAGAAAAGGAAATCGAGCTTCAATTAATAACAGACAACGTCCAGAAGTCAAAGGTCTGCACTGACAAAAGTGTGGAACATCTTCTGGGCCTGAAGTTTTGTCAGGAGATCCGATACACCAATGCTTCGCAACTGAAAGACGCACCGTACTTTCCGTTCACGGGACCAGCTCATTACAGTTACTATATGGAGAATGTTGATGTGCCGAAAGGTTATAGGCTTACAAGAACCAGAAACGTAAGATTAGGTCAATCGTCACCGTCATCAACATCATTATATACATCATTACCATCCTCATCACTGTTACCATCAACATCATCATCACCAACATCAACATACCTTTCACCATCATCATCGTCGTTGCAAGTTTGTGATAATGGTATTGTATATAAAGATGGTATTTCCAACATAACGAAAGACAAATATATATATTGATTTCGAATTTTGACACAAGGTCAGTATTTTGGGGTGGAGAGTAAATCGATTACATCGGCCCCCAGTGCTCAAGTGGTACTTACTTTATCGACCCCGAAAGAATGAAAGGCAAAGTCGACCTCAGAGGGGTTTGAATTCAGAACGTAAAGGCAGACGAGAAGTCGTTAAGTATTTTGCTCGGCGTGCTAACGATTCTGCCGGGTCGCTGCCTTACAGAAGACAAATCTATATTAGTATATTACGATTTTGTTTGGAACATAGCAAAAGACAAATCTCTATTTTGTATATTATGAAGGTATTTGGAACATAGCTTAATAAAAGACAATCAAATTAAGATGGGATGGTCTCTGGTACATGAATTAGCAACTGACAAATATATATATATTGGTATATTAAATCATCTTTTGGAAGTTAAGAACAGCTTCCTCATCATTTAACGTCCTTTTTCTAAGCT
>NC_069008.1:14827322-14827967 GCF_001194135.2 Octopus bimaculoides | reverse complement strand
AAATGATGGATGCATATGACAATACACCCCTTGACTCACTCACACTCTGTATCTTGCAAATACACACATACATAAATATATACAAACATATTTACAAAGACACACGTGTGTATGCGCGCGTGCGCGTGTGTGCTGCGTGTGTGTGTGAGAGAGAGAGAGAGAGACAGACAGGCAGACAGAGACAGACAGACAGATAGACAGACAGAGACAGAAACGGAGAGAGAGAGAGATATAGCCAGTGAAGGGGTCTGTCGACAATTATACGTACATACATAAATAGTCATACATTTCTTGTACGTATGTGTGAGTGTGTGTGTGAGAGAGAGAGTCACTGAAACATCTCTCTTTCTGTCTGTCTGTCTGTCTCTGTCTCTCTCATACACACACGTGCAGATATACACACAGAAAAGATGTATGCATATGCATTTATGTATGTACGTAGACATCACAACACACCCCTTCACTCACACACATACAGAAACATACATGTGAATGTGTGATTCACTACGAATACATAGAGCTGAACACGGCGTGCCAATAAAAAAAAAAATAATAGAAAATTTATTTACGGAAATTAACGAAGTGTACGAGTTCGGAACGAAATCAAACCTGGAGTGTGTGAATGAGAGAGAGAGAGAGAGAGAG
>NC_069008.1:14825740-14826654 GCF_001194135.2 Octopus bimaculoides | reverse complement strand
TATATATATATATGTACATTTACACAAACATGTATACAAGTATATATATATATATATATATATACATATTAATATGTATATACATACATATATGCGTGTGTGTTTATGTATATAAACTATTCACAAATGACATCTAAAATTTACGACAGCTGTTTCGGAAGAAATTTTTTATGTAGTCATAAACGATTACATCATAATATAGATTTGAAAATTTGGCACAAGGTCAGTAATTTCGGGGAAGAAGGGCGTAAGTCGATTACATTGACCCCAGTGCTCAACTTTAATCGACCACGAAAGGATAAAAGGCAAAGTTGGCCTTTGAACTCAGAACTTGAAGACGGACGAAATGCTGCTAAAGCATTTTGCTCAGCATTCTAATAAGAATTATAAACCATAATATAAACCATATCGTAATTCAGTTAACCTAGATTGTATATTTACATCCTTGCTCTGTTTCTAATTTGCCTGCTTTAAGCCATACCTTTTAACCATACTATATATTCAAATGTTAGACTTAAATGAGTCACTGATCCAACAATGGATGTTTAAAATCTTTCCTGTTGAACTCTTACCTGTTAAAATATTGCCTGGAGATGGTGGATTCTATATTATGGGTAATCTTCTATAATTGTATCATATAAGTAGGAATTCTGTGTAAACAGGTGTTGTAAGATTTAGATGCCATTTGTGTTTACGTTTTATACCTTCACCACATCAAGAACCCACCCTGAGTCGGATCTATGATTTTAATTGGATTTGGTACTTGCATATCTGCCGTGGCCTATCAACACTAGAAGTATTCAATATTATTTATTTCAAATTGAGCTCCATTTTGCTGTATCTAGCCATATCTGGCGTCCCTTGAGTTGATGTGCCTTAATACTTATGAATCAACATAATAAAATTATATATAT
>NC_069008.1:14823171-14825730 GCF_001194135.2 Octopus bimaculoides | reverse complement strand
TGTTGACAAAGACTTCCATCAGGGCAGAGCGCTGAAAGATAAGGAGAAAAAGAGGACGAATTAGGAATTCATGTTTAACAGAGAAAAACCCCAGCTGAGCTAGTTAATAGCAGGCAAGGTCACATTCGCCCTAATAAGGGATAGGGGTCAGCAGGGGACAATCAACTGAGAATTTGCTCTGATTCGGTTATTTATTTGCTTTATTACACAGCATTGGCTATAGTTGTTTAAAGGGTCTTTCAGTACACAAATAGACAGAGATACACATTCTATACATACATACAAACATACATACAAACATATATACATACATACATTACATATATACATACACCACACATACATGCATGCATACAAACATACATATACATACATACATACATACATACATACATACATACATACATACATACATAAATACATAGGAAAGATCCAGGGAATAATTACAAGGTAGCCAAATGTTGCTTAAGTGTCCCATGAATTAGTGGTCAAACTTGTGTGGGGTTTGATTCTGGGGAGAAGAGAGAAGAATCTATGAGAAAATAGGAAAAATTGAAAACGGTGACAAATGCTCAAAATGTTATTAAGTCATTTATATCTTCATGTCATCGACATATGCTTCGATGGATGTATTTAAAATACATCCGACAGGATGAATAATGATTAGCAATGCATCAATCTCTCAGGAAGGATATAAACAACAGTGCTCAGCAAATAGACATTTTAATAGATATAAGAAACCACAGAAAATGTGACGTATATATATGCATGTGCACACACGCACGCACATACATATACACGCATATATGTATACATACACGTATATAAAGTGAATCCAAACAAAGATCAAACAAGAAAAAACAACAACGCGAAGACGTGGTACAAGTAATGTTTCATTAGACGCTCAGGAAAGGAAAGAAAGAGGATTTTACGTTTCGAGCAAAGCTCATCTTCAGAAACAGAGGAAAGTCCAAAAGAAGAGAAGACTCGAACAATGTGAGGAGTTACAAAGAAAACTACAAAAGGAATAAGAAACAACACCAAATGGCAGTTTTACTTTGTATTTCTATATTTCGGGGTCAAGATTCCTTCTTCAGGACATTTGTGAAAAGTTGTGTGTAGGGAAGGAGGAAGGTGACATTCACTGACTGGTGTTGCTATAGCAGCCAGTCAGCTTCGTGTAGTTCCTTCCTGTTGTTCATGGCTGGTCTCACTTTGCTTATAAGGAGGACTTTGATGATTCTGAGAGTGCCCTTGTTACGTTGGCTGCCTTGATGGACACTGAAATTCTGGGCTTGACATTTCCTAACGTGTTTCTTTATTGAAGTGTCCATATGCAGGTGCTCCTTTATTCTACCGTGTAGTTTCCTAGTGGTGCTCCCTATGTAGGATGCGCCACATTTACTGCAGACTACTTCGTATAGTACATAAGCCCCCGAGCATGTTTTGATTTTGTTGTTGGGGCAGTTGCTGCCATACGTACATGTATAAACACCAAACCCAAAAGCAAATAATAAAATTAATTTTTAAGAAATTGTGTTGTTAGACTCACCCTTGCATCACAAGGTATACGACGGAAGGCATCGATGGCTGACACTCTAACCTCCATTGGAAAGCTGGTTGTTGTCACACATTGGGATAAAGTGCGTTCAGCCTTACTTGAATAACCAATATTGCCAAGAGACCGAAGAGCCTGGATTACATGCGGATTAGCAGCTTTGTCACAATTGCCAACAAATGACATGTATTTCTGGATAAGAGCATCAATTTCGAAATCTTCATCGCATTTTGGATTCTTGTTACAATAGCTAGCAGCCATAGATGAAACGGACAGCATGACTTTGTGAGCGATTTTTTTGTTATCCAAGAGGGGCTGCGAAATACGAATCGTAGACAATACATGAATGCTGTGAAATATGAAGCATAGAAAATACATTAACATTATGAAAGGTGAGATGTAAAAAGCTAAGTGAATACTATTAAATGTGAAATGTAGAAAGTACATGCATACTTTGAGATGTGAAAAGTAAATAATACTTTCATGTTGTGAAATATGAAATGTAAAAGCTAGGTGAATACTGTATCACGTAAAAAATACGTGAATACTGTGAGATATGAAAAGTAGGTAAATACTGTGAGACGTGAAATAAAAAAATACACCAGTAATGTAAAATATAAACTGTAGAAAGTATACCAATACTGTGGAACGTGAAATAAAAAAATACATCAGTAATGTGAAATATAAAAGAGAAAATATACCAATACTGTGGAAGGTGAAAAATACATGAATACTATAAAATAAAAAGAGTAGAAAATATATAAATACTCTTTATATATGAAATGTAAAAATATACGAGTACTGTGTAATGTGAAAATATACGAATACTGTGAAATATATATTAGAAAATATGAATTGTAAAATATATATGAATAGTCTTTATATATGAAATATGAAAAAAAAAATGAATATTGCAAAATATGGAATGTTAGAAGTACCTGCCATCTTGAGCACTCACATATTTCTAAATAAGGTAATATTTCCCTTAGACCTTCAGACAA
>NC_069008.1:14819561-14822931 GCF_001194135.2 Octopus bimaculoides | reverse complement strand
GTCACACATTGGGATAAAGTGCGTTCAGCCTTACTTGAATAACCAATATTACCAAGAGACCGAAGAGCCTGGATTACATTCGGATTAGCAGCTTTGTCACAATTGCCAACAAATGACATGTATTTCTGGATAAGAGCATCAATTTCGAAATCTTCATCGCATTTTGGATTCTTGTTACAATAGCTAGCAGCCATAGATGAAACGGACAGCATGACGGTGTGAGAGATATTCTTGTTATCCAAGAGGGGCTGCGAAATACGAATCGTAGATAATACATGAATACTGTGAAATGTGAAGTATAGAAAATACATTAATATTATGAAATGTGAGATGTAAAAAGCTAGGTGAAAACTTTTAACACTAGAAGGATAGAGCGCATCAATCAACGGATTTTGAAATCTTAATTGCACACAATTCAAAAACTATTGTAGATTTTGATATCATGGTGCTTGACTTTTCATATCTGTATACACTATAGAGTAGAGGTTGTTTGCACCAACTGTAAATAAATGAATGAATAAATAAACCACTTAACACCTATAAGGACCGCACGTGCCAATTGAAGTATTGGTCACTTTTGAAACTTACATCTACTTTTCTTTATAAATACATGTGACGTTTTAGATATTAAGTAACTGCATAGTTTTACAGCTAACAAAACAAAATTGCAGTTCAGTCGGAACAATTCGTCAGAACCGAAGGGAATTACCAGAAGCAGTAAAACTGGAGAAACCAGTCCCCGAAACTGTGGTTTTAAAATCCAAAGAGAAGCCGACTGTCACACACCGTAACAGTGGAAAAAAAAAACAAAGTCCGTTACATCAACATGTAGAAGCTCTTTCTGAAAATAAACCCAAGAAGAAGCCTGACACCATATATTTTTATAACGTAGGCGTGCTTGACCAAAACAAGCAGTAGACGATGGCCAATGCACGTTTTGTTAATGATATTTTGGATGTTGCTCTTATAAACAGCTGAGTAATATACACAAGTGTTTGCAGCTCAGCTGTTAGTTGAAGGAAATATATTAAAAACGTTGCTAAAGAACTTTGTGGAAATTCACCTCACGGTCGTTTATATACTGTTAAACGCCCTGTTGAAGAAACTTCCACCTCTAGAAATAAAGTCAGACGTACATATGTGAAAACAAAATTCCGAAACAGAACCACAGAAATTTCTGGAGTTTATGAAAACACCTGTGTTGCAAATGTGCGCTGAAATATTGCAATGAATGTTTAGAATTTCAATAAATTTCTTTTTAATTTCAAAGGATTAATTTCTTTCAAAATATCAAGCTATTGCGATTAATATCATCATGAAGTCATAATGTTGGTGTCACAAAAAAATCACCCAGAACATTCTGTGAATTGGGTAGAGTTATGAAATGGCATCCAGCTGTAGAAATCATGCCAAAGTAGACACCTGGAGCTTGACAGGGTCCTGTAAAACCGTCCAACCCATGCCAGCATGGAAAACAGATGTTAAATGACGATGACGATGATGACAGTGATGAAATACTTACGGTGACTGCTTGGACCATTTCCTTCGATGGGTTCTGGGTGACCGAAAGGACTGCTAGAAACATAACCATGTCTTCATCTTCGAATTGATTTATTGAAGTCAGATATTGGAACATCTTCACGGATGCCACGTTTCCTAACATTGGTAGAGAGTCACGGAAATATCTCCTGCAACAGAGGTAATAATCGTACCGAATGATGACACAATGCGTGGATGTCGATGTGGTGGTTCAGAATTGCTAGAAATAACTGCCAAATTTCACATCATCTTAAAACAATGAAGGATATATCGAACAATGTAGTCTTTGGTGCACTATGTTTGAATAGACTGGACGGTCATGGTTAGAACATCTTTAATCATAGGTATGCTGAGATTGGGACTTAACTGAAGTTAAACAGCAACAACAATAATGAAGAACATATTTGATAATGTAGTCCTAGCTACACTGTCCGAATAAAAGATGAGACGGTCTAGAACACATTGGATTATAGGTCTCCTGGATCAGGTCTGACCAGGGGCTAAACAACATCAATACTACTGATCTTACAGAAGTAGCTTAGACCATGTCAAGTGACCATCCCGGCAGCACAAAAACAAAGCAGAAAAAGGGGCAATGACTCACCTGATCAAAGAATTGAACCTGCAACCTTATGATCTTGATCCCATCACCCTAACCATTAGGTCAACCTCACACTCATTGTAGTCACAAAATATTAGGGATACCAAAAAGTAATGTTGTATTTCATACCCTTTCCCAATCTAGTTGAGATGATCTTGCACTATAGGTCAAGGCTTACTTAGCCTCTAGGATAACTCCCCAATACTTTGACTTGTATCCTATACTCTCAGACTAATTGCTTAAATATACGACAGAACATTTTGGTACCCTTGAACATAAATAAAGAAAATACTAACTTGGTGCGGTCTGAATTTTTCCGACAGAAACTTTCTTTTGAAATGCCACTGTAAATTTTGCGAAGAGTCGCATAATCAACACTTTTCATGAGGTCGATCAAGTTGTTGAGCATTTTCGGCAGTTCGGGCCTTATGTCTTCACTCATTTTGTCGCAGAGTTCCTCAAAGACACTCAGAATCTCCTGTGTGGAGAATTGGTCTGAATGCATTTTCTTTTTGTGGTCGAACAGTAAATCACTTCTGTGGCTGAAGCGCTCTGAAATGAAAACCAATTTAAAGACATTTATAATAACGAACTAGCATCAAGGAGTAATTTTTAGATGCTTGGTAATTCAGAAGATGGGGAGTTGTATGGTCAATGGCAGTAGTCCCAAACCTGTTTTGCACCGTGCTTTCATGCAAGACAATTTTCCTACAGACCAAAGAATCACATACATAACAAAACAGAATAAAATGCATCATACACAATTGAATTACTACATATACAATACATATGAAATACACGTGTAACAGTTTCAAATTTTGGAACAGAGCCAGTAGTTTTTGAAGGAAGAAGGAAGTCGATTACATCGACTCCAGTACTTGACTGGTACTTGTTTTAACAACCTCGAAAGGATGAAACGTAAAACCAATCTTGGCAGAATTTGAACTCAGGACGTGGAGATGGACGAAATATAGCAAAGCATTTTGTCTGATGAGATTGAATCATTGCTGACCGTAATTTATCATGTCGGACATTTTGGAGCGCACCCGTCGAAACATATGTAGACAACTTCAAGATATTTGGTTTAATAACATCTCGAATGTTCGTCTCCTTATTCGATCTTCCTATTTTCTATTAAATACGATTTACTATCCCGGAAATAAATCCTGGGACACCTTAGCAACATTTAGCTACCTTGTAATTATTCCCCTGGATTTTTCCTCTCTCTCT
>NC_069008.1:14815691-14818995 GCF_001194135.2 Octopus bimaculoides | reverse complement strand
TATATATATATATATATATATATATATATATATATATATTATTATTATTATTATTAGTATTATTATTAGTATTATTATTAATTTGCCTGTACGGCATATGCTTGTGGCCACACAACAATATTATTTTGGGAAATATTATCGTTCTCGTATATATATATATATATATATTGAAGTGTGGGGTTCACAATCACGAGGTAGTGAGTTCGATTCCCGGGCCGGGCTCTGTATAGTGCTCTTGTCGTGAGCAAGGCACTTTATTTCACTTTTCAGCTGTAGAAATGAGTTGCGAAGTCAATGGTTTCAAGATTTGTCTTTCTCTGGGATAACATCGGCGGTATGGAGAAAGGAGGCGGGTATTTATGGGCGACTGGTGGTCTTCCATAAACAAACTTGCCCGGACTTGTGCCTCGGAGGGGAAATTTCTAAATGTAGGTCCATAGTTATTCATGACTGAAGGGGATCCTTAATTTTTTTTATAATACATATATGTGATGTATATAATGCAAAAGCACCCTTTAGACTGCAATAGTCGATAAAATAGGAAAAGAATTTCAAAATTTATTCTTTGTGTGTGTCCCAGTACCATATGATTCATAGTCCAGTGGTTGGGGACCTCTGGTTTATGCAACTGAAGCTGGAAGTGTGAAAGAAAAGTCAAACTTAGTGCAATTCAGACTATTATTATTGTGGTCCCTATTATTGATAAAGGGCTATACAAATTTTGAAAGAGAAATGCAGTTGAGATTAACTGACCTCAATATTTTACTGTCGTTGACTGAATATGCAAAGCTGGTGTGAAATGTATGATATAAAATGTGAAAAATCAAACTATGAAATGAAAGATGTAAAATTGTGGAATGTGAAACGAGAAATGTGAGACATAAAATTTTAAATGTGAGGTGTGAGATATGAAATGTGGAATGTGAAATATGAAATGAGAAATGTGACCTGTGAAATGTGAAATATGTGAAATATAGCATGTAAGATATGGAAGAAAATGCAAAACGTGAAATATAAAAAATGAAATGGGAAACATGAATTATGAAATGCAGAACTGGAAATATAAAATGTGAAATTTAAGCTATTAGCGTTCAAACATGCCCTGCCATCCCCAAAATTCTACCTGTTTTATCTTCAAACTGCTCAGATTTGGTCTTTCACACCTACCCTACACTATCGCTTAAAAAGAAACGATTACGTCATCGAAATGCCAAAATTGTGAAATAATGCATTATTAATTTCAAAGAATGTGAATAAATAAATAATAATATGAATAAACAAATAAATAATGCTAAAGAGTTTAAATGTAAAATTTGTGGGGAATCGTACCCAGCTACCTATTTTGTTAGCTCATAAAGTTACTACAACAACAACAACAACAACAAAAACTACTACTACTACTACTACTACTACTACTACTACTACCACTTCTAGTATACTGGTGAATGTGCGAATCATCACAAATTTTCTGATTGCTCCCAGGAAGCCTCACCTGTCTGTCGATGATTTGACGAACTCTTCTGTCTGAAAGTCAACTTCTGCGTCTGCTCTGTCATGGCACCACTCTTGCCATTCGAGAACGGCCTGAATATGTTTTCTTCAGTACATTCGCTGCTGGTCAGAATATTGCTGGACGTGTCCAGTGTCTGGACGCAATTGTGGTAGCTCTTCATTAGAGGCATGGATTGTACCTTCTGTAATTAAAAGTGAATTGAGTTAATTAATTAAGTCCCTGAGGTGTTAAACATGTGACATTAGTAAATCCGTTATAGAAATGCTCCATTGATAGTAACGCACATGTCATTAGCATATTAACATGCTATAAATGTATCACGCGCAACAACTTAACATCTTATTAACATACCATTAACATACCATTAACATAACATTGACCTTAACAAATGTGACTGTGACAAATTTCTGATGAGGACATTCTGGGATTAGGAAATATGTAATTAGCTTATCATTTTTTCATTAACATCATTAGCATCTCATTAACATACAAGTAACATATTAACATAGCATTAACATATCATTAGCATGTCATTAAGATAACATCAGCATATCATTGGCATATAGTTAAAATTCCATTAACATGTCATTAATATATTAACAACTCATTAGCATTCATTAACATTAACATATTGTCATATTATCTGCATCTCAATCGCTTACCTTAAGACTATGACGGATTACTGCTAACATAATTTCAGGGATACAAAGCATTTCATTAGTATGTTGTTAGCGTATTATCATTATCATTCAGAAATCATGGGACCATAACAAATTACACATGGGAACATTTTGAGGATATAAAAGATGTCATAGGTATATCATTAATTTCCCATAAAAGTGTCATTAATACATCACTAGATTCTCATTAGCTAATCCTGTGACCGTGACACATTTCTGATGGGAACATTTCATCAATAATACGATATGAATCTAAATTGCACATTTGCACATTTGCACATATCATTAGCACATTTATATTAGCATATCATTAACATATCAACATATGTATGTGTATGTATGTATATATATATATATATATATATATATATATATATATATATATATATATATATATATATATATATATGTATGTATCAACAACAGTTAATAAATACTCACAGAGTGGACATTGTATTTGACTGAATGCATGGCAATGCGGTAGTACTCTCGGTGACTGCAAGTGAGGAGGTCTTTGCTCTTATGGATGGTCCTAGTACTCATGTAGTTGTTCTCCACTTTGTACGCAGTTGAACACTTGCCTACAACATCAGTCTGAAGTTGGAGGAGAAAAAAATAACATTGTAAGTAATGTTAATGATGATGATGATGATGACGACGACGACGACGACGATGATGATGATGATGATGATCCATTCTACTCAAGGCAGAAGGCATGAAATATTTGTTGTAAATTAGTTGATTTCATTGACGCCCAACCCCCAGTGCTTGATGAAATGTTGCTAAATGTTTTGCCTGGTGTGCTAAAGATTGTAGCTACTCGATACCAATAATAATGATGATGATACCAAAAAAAAAATAATAATATTAATAATAATAATAATAATAATAATAATAATAATAATAATAATAATAATATCTGAAAAACTCTGAGGACTGGATGCTAAAACTTGTCTTAAAATATGAAAGCAAGAAAGCATCTTACTCAGTAACAAAACAGGCAAAGGACTATCTAAGTGAATTCCAATTGCA
Organism: Octopus bimaculoides; assembly: GCF_001194135.2. Taxonomy (NCBI): domain Eukaryota; kingdom Metazoa; phylum Mollusca; class Cephalopoda; order Octopoda; family Octopodidae; genus Octopus; species Octopus bimaculoides. The sequence continues at coordinate 14,815,770 of NC_069008.1, read as the reverse complement.
ACAAATTCAAGAATTCGACGAACTAGAAACACCTGCAGAAAAAGCTAAGCGCTTGAAAACCTGTGCTAAAATTGCTGCC
>NC_069008.1:14813117-14814500 GCF_001194135.2 Octopus bimaculoides | reverse complement strand
CTGTTATGTTGACATCTCTGTCCAGATCGTCCATGGAGTTTTGGAAAGCTGACAGAATACCACGTTTGATGTTAAGGACCCATGTTGGTTCCTCTGACATCGGACAAACTTCTTCGATCTTGCCGTCCTGGAACGAGAACCTCAAGGGCTGCTTCATGAGGGCGTCGGTGAACTGTCGACCTTCAGAAGAATAGTCCATGTTGGTGATCCGGACATTATTGAGCTGTTGGATAAAAATGGAAAATATTATAAGAAAGAAACCACATTCTTCCTGAAAGAAACACACACACACACAAACACACACACACACACACACACACACACACATACACACACATATATGTACACACATACACACACACACACACATATATATATGTACACACATACACACACACACGAAAGGCTGCATGCAGCCATTCTCAAGGCTTAGATCGGACCAGCGATGTAGTGAAAGACACTTGCTGAAGCTGACACGCAGTGAGATTGAACCCGGAATCAGGTGGTTGGGAAGCAAACTTTTTACCACACAGCCATGCCTGCTCCTCTCTGTTTCGTTTCAATAGAAAATATTCAGTGATAGGACCCCAGGAGCTATGCAAGCATTTTACGCTGTGCTCCATCGCCATTAGTGACACTCTAAACCTCCGCACGGTCAGGTCCGGATTTTATACTTGCTGTTTAAGACAGACCATGGTTTGTGGGCGTGGGGTTTTAAAAGGCTCAAATTTCCTCCTGTATTGTATATTAATGTTATATCTATTACGAGGTGGGGCGGTGTTACTTTAACAACAAGAAGAAAAAGCGTTTTACCATCATAACCATGTCACATTTTGTCACAGGTTCAAATACGACTCTGGCATTCAACGAAAAGCTAGCCCCTCCATGGGACGCTCCATTCATCTTCGTCGTGGTCTGTGCATTGTAATCATATTCATAGGAAGAACCAACTTCATAATTGAATTTTCGAGTTCCTGTAAAAATATAAATGCATGATATACTTTTATATAAGTACATACATATGTATATCTATGTCTATCTATCAATCTAGCCAGTTTGATCTCTCTGTCCCCACTTATCCTCTCTCTCTCTCTCTCTCTCTCTCTCTCTCTCTCTCTCTCTCTCTCTCTCATACCAATCACTGATTTTGTCCAAGGGAAAGGCAAAAGCCGATACAGCTGGCACCAGTGACGTCACAACTCATTACTACAGTTGAGTGAACTGGGGCAACGTTAAATATAGTGTCTTGCTCAAGAACACAACACGCAGCCCAGTCCTGGAATCGAACTCACAACCTCATAATCGTAAGCTCGTCGCTCTAACCACTGAGTCATGCGCCTTCACACACACACACACACACACACACACACACACACACACACA
>NC_069008.1:14810662-14812865 GCF_001194135.2 Octopus bimaculoides | reverse complement strand
GTATGTATATATGTGGATGTTGCATGAGCATGGAGGTATGTGTATGTGCGTGTGTGTGTATGTGTGTGTGTGTGTACGTGTGTACGTGTGTACGTGTATGTATGTGTGTGTATGCGTGTGTCTGTGTCTGTGTGTGCCTCTGTGTATGTGTATGCGTGCATGTGTGTCGGTGTGTTTGTCTCCCCATTACCGGCGCTGGTGTTGTTGGTAGAAGCCCCATGACTTTGCTATACAGCAAAAAAGCAACCGATAGACTAAGTAAATGATTTAAAAGAAAAAGAAATAAAATAACAAGCATTCGGCTCGAATCGCTCGACTGAAATCCTTCGAGGCGGTGCTCCAGTATGGTCGCACTCTAATGAACGAAAACTGGAAAACAAAATATAAAAGAAGAAAAAGAAGGAGGACGAGAAGGCAAAGGGGGAGAGGAAGAGGAGGAAGAAAGGTGAAGTGGTTGAAGAATAAGGCAGCAACATTACCGAAACAGTTACTTGCACACATCTGTTCCTGGTTGCCGTTGTTTCTCTTGATGATTCCTGTTGGGAGAAGAGAAGAGAAATACTATACAGAAATACTATGCAAACATAACGTGTGTGTGTGTGTGCGTGCGTGTGTGTGTGTGTGTGTTTATGCATACGAAACGATTTCTTTTTGGAACATTGAAACTTGAAGCAGATCAAGTTATAAATAATAGTGTGTAAATATTGTGTTAAAAAAACCCTTCCTGAAAACGAAATATTTCACCTTCCTCTCAAAGATTTTAATTTCTTAGGATACCAAAACATAATACATACATACATACATACATACATACATACATACATATAAATATAAATATACACGCACACACACACATATCTATCTATCTATCTATCTATCTATCTATCTATCTCTCTATAGCATTTCATGAATTTAATTTATATTTTGATTTAAATGCAGCTTATTATAGGCCTACATGGTTCCACTACATCGGTTAGTAACTGTTGTATTTGTAACTTCTGCTATAATACTGGTGTAGTTTCTTCGGGATCTTCACTGTAATATCCTTTCAGATTGAAGTGGTTAGAGTTTTATGTTAATTTTAGTATTGCGTTGAATGAAGTGGTGTTAAAAGTTAATTCAGGCGCGAATTTATCTTGAATTCCAAGTAGCGATTGCATAATCATTTGTTTGTTTCACAGAGTCAGTTAATTCAAAATAGTTCGTTTCATGTAATATATTATGGTTGTGTGATTATTTATAATTTATTTAAATTGCTTAATGGTCCATTTCTTCATATGAAAGCATCGAAATAATTGTTTTTGTCTAGAATTTATTATATTATACTCTGATGTGAATATTTGGTAAAATTCCTCTATGCATGGGTCACATTTATTTGTCCCGTGTCTATAAGGTTTAATGGTACTGATTAATTCACAGTTGATAGTATAGTCTTTATTTTTTTATTTTTAATAGACCAGATTAATTTACTTACACTTATTTGGAATTTTTCATTTCTATCTTTAACACTAGAGAGACCAGAATTTCCCACTACCTTTAAGGACCAGAATGCATCATCAGACGCAAAGATGTTTTTCAGTTTGAAAGAAAAGAAAGGAGAGGTAGAAAACTTTTATTAAGTCTATGAATTTCTATAATTTTATTTCTATCGTGATGATATGAGTCGCAATAGCTTGATATTTTGAAAGAAATTTATCCTTACAGAATAAAAATGAAATCTGTTGAAATTCTAAACATTCATCGCATCATTTGAAACAGGTATTTTTATAAACTCAATACATTTGTGGTTCTGTTTCGGAATTTTGTTTTCAAATATGTACGTCTGACTTTATTTCTAGAGGTACATGTCTCGTCAATAGGGTGTTCAAGAGTACATGAACAACCGTGGCGTGAATCACCACAAAGTTCTTCAGCAACATTTTGAATATATACCCGCTGACTGATGACTCGGTTGCAAACACTTGTGTATATAAAGAAGATATTTATAAGAGCAACATCCAAAATTATTACTAGAAAAAACGTGAATTGGCCATCATCTAAAGGGAGACAAAAAGGAGACTATGTATGTATATATGTATGCATACGTGCATATATACATCATCCATCCACCATCAATCTATCTGTCCATCCATCCATCCATCCATCAATCCGTACGTACATGCATACATAATACATACATACATACATACATACATACATATAT
>NC_069008.1:14805661-14808812 GCF_001194135.2 Octopus bimaculoides | reverse complement strand
GCATAGTTTCTACGGTTGGATGTCCTTCCATATGCCAGTCACTTTAGAGTGTGGGCTGGATGCCTTTTACGTGGCAGCTGCAGTGGCAGGGTCAACAAGCAACTTGCAAGATAAAGGTCCTTTGAGAAAGGACGGGGGTCTTGCTGTAGAAGAGATAAATCGTTACCCGGTCAGAGAGAGAGAGAGAGAGAGAGAGAGAGAGAGAGAAAGAGATTGAGGTAAGGATCAGGTGTGTTGCTTTAGGGGAGATACATGGCTGGCCAGTCAGAGGGAGAGAGCAGCACATGAATATATACCCATAAAAAAAAATACAGGTACAATTGACAAGGGTCAAACGAGAAGAATAACAAATAAGGAAAGGATTTTTACCTGCTTGTCCACCAGAAACAACAACAGCAAGAACAAGGATAACAGCAAAGTAATCCATGTTAATCACTAGTACAGATTAGTCTCCGTCCCATAGCAGTTCCACCGAGTGGAATGATACCGTTTTTGAATTGGTCGGTTATATATATATGCTTCAGTGTATACATACAAATATGCATATCAACGTATATATATACGTACAGATATATATATATATATATATATATATACATGTATATATATATATATATATACATACACATATACTTACACACACACATATATACACACACACATACATACATACAAGTACACATGTGCAAACACACAAACACACATATATCTATATTTATATCTATATACAATTGCACGCATGCACAGACACACACATCTGTGTGTAGACCTATCAGTAATAACACAATTGCAGTCCCAAGTCCATTAGTAAACAAAAAGATGAAATGATGCCAAACCACGAGATTGGACCTCAGACCGTTCCACAGAGATAGATTTCAAAACCACCACCACCACCACCACCACTACACAACTGAATTAATGTATGACAGAGATAACATTTTAATTTTAGAATTTCAGTTTCATTTGATTCTTCGGTAAAAATCGGTGAAAAATATATAAAGAAGATAAAATATGTGAATCAGCTTGTGTATGTTTGTGTTTGGCTACGTATTTGCGTGAGGAATTAGTATGCGTATAGTTGTGTGTGTGTGTGTGTGTGTGTGTGTGTGTGTGTGTGTGTGTGTGTGTGTGTGTGTGTGTGTGTGTGTGTGTGTGTGTGTGTGTGTGTGTGTGTATACTTTGATACTTTGATAGGTTTCAGTCAGTATTGGCCCAGGCTATGTCTAACTTAATAGCACCACCTAGCAAAGTCATTCAAATCAGGAATCGGGCAACGTGGTACACTCAAGTAGAGGGTTTTTGTTTAGGGAGACAGATCCGAGTGTTGGGGGTTTATCTGGGATTTTTTGAAGGAGTTTGTCATAAGACTTCTTGAACTTTATGGGGTCTGTTTCTGCTTTAATGTGGTTTGCTGTAACGTTAAGGAGAGTGGGGCCAATTGAGGTGAAATAATTGTGCCGTATTGTCGTTATGGGAAGCGAGTATGATTTATGTTGTGGGCGGAGAGCACGGGGTTCAAGTCTGGGTGTATCTTAAAGGCGATGTCAACATCATTTAGGCAATGCTGATGGAATATTTTCCACATCATGAAGATGACGTAGTGCTCACAGCGGCATTGGAGAAGCCTGAGCTTCTCTAGTTGACCCCAATAGCCAAGGCCTGTCACCTCATCTATCATTTTTTTGCAATTGACCTTTGAGGTGCTTCGATTTTCATGATACTTTGTTTCGTGTGGGGAGATCACAGTAGACAACAATATTCAAGGTGAGGTCAGGCACAAGTGGAGAAAAGGAGAATAATGGTGTGGATATCTCTCGACTGAAAAGTTCTGAGGATCCAGGAACACATGCTGCGGGCCATGTCAACTTTACTGTCTGTTTATATCAGCAGCCCAGCTTATGTTGTTGTCCACAATTACTCCCAAGTCTCTGATGTTGTTGGATGCCATGAGAGTTTCACCTGAAGGAAGGAAGTATGGGAGTTTCAGGGTGTCCTCTTTTCCGAAGTGGATTAACTCAAATTTGTCCTCGTTCAACAGCATATTCTTTTCCGCTCATTGGATGACAGCCAGTAGATCTGAATAAAAGTATGCCCGGTCCTCCACTTTATTGATAATCTTCTGGATCTTGGAATCATCTGAAAATATCCTTAAGTTACTGTGCTTGATAATGTTAGTAATGTCATTGATGTAGCTTATGAAAAGAAGTGGTCCCAACACAGTGCCTTGTGGAACACCACTACTGGGCTTGATTTTACTCCTTCGACTACAACGTCCCTTGCATACATACAAACGCGTGCACACACACACACGCACATATAAATGCGTACATACATACATAAATTTATATTAACATGTATGCACGCACACACACATACATACATACATACATACATACATACATACATACATACATACATACATGCATACATGTATGTAGCGGGCTTCTCTCAGTGTCCATCAACAAATTTTGCTGAAGGTTCTGGCTTCTATAGTAGAAGACATTTGACCAAGGTGCTTCACATTAGGACCGAACCTGAAACTATGTGGTTTAGAAAGAAACTTCTATGCTACACAGCCTAGCCGGCCACTCATATGCACGTATAATGTAATTTGAACTAAATAATTTGGAAACTTTGTAGTTTTTCAAGTGTTTACATTGTTAAGCTTGTTGGAAAAAAATACGTAATTACAACAAACATTGCTAGACAGACCGGCAGAAAGACAGACAAATAGACAGAAAAAGTGCGAAGAGAAAAAACAACTTTGGTCTGAGTTTATTTTATCTACATGTGCGATTATTAAACTTTATTGAGTAGAGTTTCATAGTTCAGAGTGAAGCCCGCCACACACGTGTGTGTATGTATGTATGTATGTATGTATGTATGTATGTATGTATGTATGTATGTATTAATGTATATATATGCATATATATATATGTGTGTATGTGTGTGTACATGCATGTTTTATGTATGCATGCATGTGTGCATGTATATATGATTGTATGTATACGTATGTATGTGAGCATGTATCTATATTTATGCATGTGTGATGTGTGTATGTGTTGTTTATGTATGGAAATTGAGAGAGGAAGAGAAGAAACTCAGAGATAGTTTGACTGATAGATAGATAGATAGATAGATAGATAGATAG
>NC_069008.1:14802570-14804068 GCF_001194135.2 Octopus bimaculoides | reverse complement strand
TATATATATATATATATATAGATAGATAGATAGATAGATAGATAGATAGATAGATAGATAGATAGATAGATAGATAGATAGATAGATAGATAGATAGATATTGTCTGTGTTTTAATCTAGTCATTGGACTGGAGGGAGGTCGACTTTGTTTTTCATCTTTTCGGAGTCGATGACATAAGTACCAGTTATGCACTGACGTCGATGTAATCCCTCTCCCCAAATTCCAAGCCGTGTGCCTTTACTAAAAAGGATTATTACCTCAGCCTTAGCGAAGGCGGAGGTATTGTTTTCAGTCGTGTTTGTTTGTCTGTTTGTTTGTCCGTGGACAAAATATCTGAAGAACCGCTGGATAGATTCGGATGAAACTTCCCGAACTGATTAGATCTTGGAATCGATCCGGTACCGGACAAGGATTCTGGATTATTTTTCCCGTTTGTTTTTCTTAATTGTTGAGAGTGGTCGAATTCATTTTTAGTATTTTCGTTTGTGAGGGCAGTCGAGATTATTTCAGATATTCTCATTTAAAAAATCATCCCTGGCTAATCATTGAGATGACGTTGATGTTGCCTTGGCAGAGGGTTGCGCTCTCTGAGTACTCTTATCATTATTATTGAGTGAGAGAGCAGCTGATGTCCTCAAAGGGATACAGATATACAAATCCCAATATATTTGTCATGACTACCCGTCTGATAAGGGTACACCAGGCACATGCATCACAACCATATGTGCGCGACATGGTGATCTCATATCAAGATAAACAGCGCATGACCTTATAGGCGGTTGAAGGCCCCACAGACATGAGTACACTTGAAATAGATCTAAAGGAGATTCAGCGTGACACACAATGTGTCATGCTAGGTTAGTGGACTCTGAAACAACGCGAAATAAAATGCGTTACTCAGGGATAAATCACGCTGCCAGGAATTCAAATTACGACTTTAAGCTAATGAACTAAATACCTAAACCACTAAGCCACACACTTTCACACACACACACACACACACACGTACACACACATGCACACACATATACACACACACGCACGCGCACATATTCATTAAAATGTAGCAGAAGTAGCAGAGTGACTCAAGGTAGGACACTTTCGTGTGTTGGCACTCACCACGAAACTCTCGGTCCTTGAGTCACGAAGCTCTCGGTCCTCGAGTCACGTAACTCTCGGTCCTTGAGTCACGAAGCTCTCGGTCCTTGATTCACGAAACTCTCGGTCCTTGAGTCACCCTGTACTTCTGCTAAATATTAGTAAAAAAATATACATAGACTCATATTTTCAATTCTACTTTTCTTGTTATATCTACACACACACACACACATATAACCTATTAGCTAGTGGTTCCGCAAAAGAGGCTTTAAATAATACTGGCATCGACTTGTTGAAGAAAACCCTGCAAGGCAGTATTCCATCATGGCTGCAGTCCTATGACTAAATTGAAAATAAAAACTGTATATATATATATGTATATATATATATATATATATA
>NC_069008.1:14794511-14796982 GCF_001194135.2 Octopus bimaculoides | reverse complement strand
AAATAAATAAACATATAAATATATATATACATATAAATATGTGTGTGTATATATATATATATATATATATATATATATATATGTGTGTGTGTGTGTGTGTGTGTGTATATATATATATATATATATATATATATATATATATACACGAAGAGCTTATTTCAGTTTGTGTCGTCTAGATCCACTCACAAGGCTTTGAACTGATATGGTAGAAGACACAGTGTGCGAAGTAGCGAAGTAGCCAAATAGTGGGACTGCACTCAACACCATGTTGCTGGGAAGCAAACTTCTTACCACTTTTGTATAAAGGGTGCTCAGGCTAAATTTGATGATTTCTATGCGTCTCTCCTTCTCCGTAACAAGTTTTATGTACTGTATTAGTGAACAGTCAATGGTGTGGGAGAGCATTAAGACTGAAGTTGCAGTTGAGAAAAGGTTAGCTGGCATGGAGGACTGAGAGCCATTTGAATTTTGGAAAAGAATTACATGGACCATGATTCGCACCGAGTATCAAAATGCCGATATCATGGCCGCTGCTCAATGCACTGAGAACACTGTAAAGGCTGAAAAACGTGACATGGCCGGCTGCAGAAGAGATTACGAAACCGTGGTCGGCAGGATTTCTGGTGGTATCGATTGCAGGACAATTGCAGCATCTCTTGCAGGATAAGGTGATGGAAGATATGTGCAATGGAATCCGAGCTTGGTGAGAAAGAGAGGTGGTGGAATCGCTACCATGAGGTTGGCTCTGAATAAGACCTTTACTACTATCCGTACGAATGATGCAAGTGATAAATTCCAAGGTGGACTGCTTGCCCTGGTAAAACAATTTTTATCAAGCGAAAGTACTCTGTCATTGGTCCCCAAATATTTGTGCAGCTATCCCTCACATTCCGGCTACCTTAGGTTACAGGATTTCACGCGTACGGGAATTGTGAAGTAGGGACCAGTAATTCTAGGATACGGTCTGTAATTTCACTTTCACGGGAACGCATATTGCGTAGTTTTAAAGTGTTAACAATTTAAAACAACGTACTTCATCTTAACACAATGGCCACTTGTGTTTTAGTCAAGATCAAAGTATACAGATAACTACTTGAAAAATTATCACGCTACACACATATTTGCGCACACATACACACATGTATGTATGAGTACATAGTGAGAGTAGACACACACACATACACATACACATACACACACAGAGGCACATATATATATGAATGTGTGTGTATGTACGTACGTGCGAATGTGTGTGTGTGTATTTATTTATTTCTTAAGTCAGGAACGCAAGGGGTGAATTGCCTATAAAATTGTGTGATCCTTCAGCTAACTGTTATTACATAGTACTTTCTCTTTCTCAGTCCTTCGCCTTTTCATCTCATTCTCATTGTTACATCTATAAGAAGACAATTTTCCGCTCTCACAGAAACAGATCGTTCCTGGACCAATTTTTTTACTACATATTTGTTGTGGATAATTAATTGCTGCCGCTGTTGGATTTGCCTTCAATCTAAGATGTCTGGAAAGAAGCTATCAAGTGGGAACTGAAGGCAGTTGTGCAAAAAGGAACCGCAAAGGGATTGCACAAGATATTAAACTTGATGTTGCAAAAAGACTTGAAGCAGAAGTAAAACTCAGTTATATTGTCAAAACATTAGATCTTCCAATATTCACTGTGGGAACAATACTGCAGGACAACAATGTCTACTGTGGGACAACAGAGAGAAAATCATGTCAAGTGCTCAAGAAGCCACTCTGTTAACTGCCTGGATCTTATTTTTCCATAGATCTAATGTAATGCTTAAAATGGAGTGACTCCTGAATGTATTGATCCAGGTTCAGAATCAGTGAAATGAGCCGATAAACATGATGGGAAATCAAAAAAGAGCCAAAAGTTTATATGATGATTTGCAGAAAAGGAAGGTGAAACTTCTTTTGAAGCCTGGTTTGAAAGTTTTAAGAAGCACATGAATTTGCACAACATAAAAATGACTGTTGAGACTGCAAGTGTTGATACAGTGGTTGCTATTAATTATCCTGAGCAGTTAAAGAAAACAATCGTTGAAGGGAGTTACACACCAGAGCAAGTATACAAAGTTAATGAGACTGCAATTTTCTAGAAGTGCATGCCTGCTATAACTTTTATTTTTTGAAAATAAAAATCAACACCAGGATTTAAAGCTTCTAAAAATTATCTGAAACTTCTTTTGGGAGGAAATGCTGCTGGTAATATGGAATTAAAACCCCTACACGTGTATCACTCCAAAAATCTAAGGGCTTTCATGGATTACACGAAGTTTAACCAACTACTGATTTGGCATGGCTGATTATGTCTGGGACAGTGCCAGCATAATATTTCCAACAGAACATTACTTCTAGACAATACACTGAGCGACCCAGCAAACGTAGATGACCTTTCTGATAATGTGAGAATAGAATATATCCCCAAGAATACAGCTCCTTTGCTCCTG
>NC_069008.1:14786587-14794501 GCF_001194135.2 Octopus bimaculoides | reverse complement strand
GAATATATCCCCAAGAATACAGCTTCTTTGCTCCTGTCGAAGGATGAAGGTGTGACAGCTAACTTCAAAGTCATATTACATGAGAAGAACTTTCGAACAACTTGTGAAAGCAATTGACAGGAAGGACAAACCTACAGTTGGAGATTTCTAGAAGAAATTCAGCATAATGGATGCTGTGGATAATAAAACTGAGTTGTGGAATGAAGCAAAACGTTCAACTTTGAATAGTGCTTGGAAAAGTATATGATCAGACTGTAGCAATGGCATTACAAGTTTTATTCAAGTAGAAATTCTGCATCAAATCCAGAAAAATACTCTGACACTTGCAAAGGATGTAGGATTCGAAGAAGTCATAAAGGATGATGTGACTCTATGTGTCACACAGAGAAAGTTTATTTAACGAGTAACTGATACGGTTATAAAAAGCACAAGCTCTGATTGCAGGGGAAATAATGGAAGTTCCATCTTCACCACTTAAATTGACGATAAAATATTATTGTTAAAGGGTTGGCTCTGACAGAGGAAGATCTGCTGGTTTTTACTGATAATGCTCCGAATTGTGAACATAACATAGAAATTGCGAGAGGAGTTCCTCCACTGAGTTGTACAAAACCATGATGTATCATAAGCAACAAACAATTTTGGATAAGATCTTCACCTCCAAGTCGATATTAATGATAATGTACCATAAAGTATTAACTATTGTCTGTCATCCTGCTGGTAATGTTCATTCCACTTCAGCCCATCACACAGTAGTCAACATCTTTTATTGTAAGAACATACTCTTACGATATTAGGATTCTTATTAATTCCCGAACTTATTCCTCTTGAAATGGTTTTCTGCTTTTATGCATCTATATTGTACTGTGTACCTTTTATCTTTTATTTATTTCGGTCATTAGACTGTGGCCATGCTAGAGCACCACCTTGAACAATTTATTATTTTTTTTAAACGAATGAACCGACTCCAGGACTTATTTTCATGTTAAGCCTGGTACTTATCCTATCGGTTTCTTTTGCCGAACCGGTAGGTTACAGGAACGTAAACACACCAACACCAGTTGTTAAGTCCAGATTGAAGCTAGTGAAAACAAGCTCACCCATGGTATAAGAGTTTCAGATAAGTAAAATTAGTTGCCAGTACAGCTTTAGCTGAAATGGCGGGTACAGGCTCTCTTAGAGGGATGGGGATAAAGGGGATTAATCACTGGGAGTTAAGTACTGATGCTCTCTGTATTCCAAATTAGGTTCATGATTGAAAGAACTAGCATTTGTTAAAGTGGGTGAGTAGGTTATATTAGGGGAAAATGGCTTAATAAATATATATTATGTAATTAGTTCTATGGGTGTGGGGTGGGATTTAAACTCGGATATGTTGGTGAAGGGATAGGGATATTACTATTGGAACACCCATAAAGGACCCAGGAATGTAATTTTACTAAACTAGCTTTAATCTAGGAGTTTATATATGCCTTCATTTAATATCAAGAACTACTATTTCTGGGGTGAAGGTCTCTGGGTGCTATTTTGGGGGATGGCGCAAGGGTCTATAATGCTATTCATATTTAGCGAAGGTAAACCCCCACTTGTGGAGGCAGGTTAGGTTTCTCTCTTCCCTCAATTAAGTAATGGGTATTGTGCCGCTAGTATGAAAAATGTTTTATTAATGCAAAGATGGCATTTCTTGTTTTTTACATTGTACGAAGGTGGGGAGGCGAAGATATTGTATTCTAAAGCGAATCTAGTATCTTTATCTTTAAGTACCCAAATATATTTACTTAATCCGGTCAAATTAACGCTATTTCTATTTTTGAAAGAGTGTTGGTATGCGGCTAGTCTTCGATTCATTTCATTTTGGTAGCTCCTATGTATATCCTTTTAGTAAACTGTGTTGTGACAGTACACTGGTAAATTACATCTTTACTTTTACAGGTATTTCCAAGGGCACATACATACATACATACATACATACATACACATACACAAACTCTTACACACACACACACACACACACACACACACACACACACATATATATATATATATATATATATATATATATATATATATATATATATATATCATATATCTCATATATTGTATATTACTTGTTATTGCTTCAGGTGAAACTTGTGTTATAGAAAAACCTGACAGCTGTGGTAACGATGGTGTTTGATGGACGAAATACAACCCTTGAAAACTGTCCGAAACCTTACTACAATTAACCTATCTATGCAAAAAAATCAGCTATATTCATAATTTTACAATATTTAAGCGAAGGAAAGGAGATAATGAATTATTTTTCACACTTAATAAAATGAAGGAAAACTACATTTTCTGTGTGTGAAAAACCAAGGTGGAATGTATACCAGGGGTGAAAACGAATCGCAGATCTGGATTCAGTTGGAAAAAAGGGCATCAGAAACAATTGTCTTTTCAACAGAAACATTTCCATTCCTTCATTCTGTAGCCATGTCTAATTAAGTATTTACAAATTTTATTGTATTGTTACAAATTTTATTGTATGGTCATTGCTCTGATGAAATTTCTCGTCCAGTAACTTCAGTAAAAACCTTCAAACCTGCTACCTGCTTCTCTTTTCGGACGCATCGTTTCTCTGTTGAGCTTCCTGTTAGTCATAAGCTTTGTTGTTCTTATAGTTTCTTTCCTCAAAGTGCTACTTTCTGGAACTCGCTTCTACCTTCTTGTTTCTTTCTGGTCTGTGACACTCAGTCCCTTAAGCTCTCCGTCAATCAACATGTTTTGAATAGGCGGGCCCTTTCCTTTTTCTTCTTTGTGGTCGTACTACACTGCTCTCAAGACTTGTTTGGGACAATATCGTATAAAAAACAACATGTGGTTCGTGTCTTATATGTTGATGTACATACAGAAACGAGCTGGATTCGAACCTAAAACTTTTACTGACATATAACTAATGCTACATTTTCATGTTATTTTTCAATCTATGTTTCAATAAATGCAACCATCTATTGAACCTATGACAGCACTTATCTTTCTGATTGTTGAGTATCGAACCTATCGATTTTCTGCCGCCCAAACATGAATTTCTGAATCTTAAGCCAGTCCCGTTAACAATAATCAATATAAGAAATAATTCAACCAACCAACCTCATCTGGTGACTGTCACTCGATATGGACAGGAAATTCTTAGATGTGATGTTGTAAGCTTGAACTAAATTAATAAACTGAACTGAATGTTTTACTCTAACATTTTCAATTCTCTACATTGCTTGCATACTTCGTTCACGGCCTACATATTATTACATGCAGTACACTATTACAAATCGTTCAATATAGAGACTAGACTTTAAACAATGAGTTGAAAGTGGCTTAAAACTGAGTAACATGTCGATAAAATCCATAATCGTGGCTTCCTTTTAATGAAGTTATCTTCCCGATGACTCACAGATATATTTTTCATTACACATATAACTGCTCTGAATGTCTGGTTATCATAAGCTATATCTGCTTATTGTTGTAGATTTATATATCATCAGTTTTAGACATTATGTTTGACTGCATTTTGACAGTTTACAAGTTATGATCGTTCATATAGATTTAAGTATAATTATATATACATATAATGTATATACGTATAGGTAAACGTCGCTGTGTTTTAATGACCTAGTTGCGATGTGTTTCGAGGCGTATGCAGAAAGCATATACGTAATATACACTCTTAGCCGCGTTCAGCATGTATGTTGAAGAAAACTGACATTTCGCTAGCACGGTTATAGTCTTTTATTCTTCTCTAATCGACCCCAGGACTTATTCTTTGTAAGCCTAGTACTTATTTTATTCATCTCTTTTGCCGAACCGCTACGTTACAGGGACGTAAACACACCTACATTGGTTGTCAAGCGATGGTGGCACACACACACACACACACACACACACACACACACACACACACACACACACACACACACACACACACACACACACACATATATATATATATATATATATATATATATACAACGGACTTCTTTCAGTTTCCGTCTATCAAATCCACTCACAAGGCTTTGGTCGGCCCGAGTGTATAGTAGAAGACACATGCCCAAGTTGCCACACAGTGGGTTTGAACCTAGAACCATGTAATTGGGAAGCAAGCTTCTTACCACACGACTACTCCGGACACAATTTCTAAATTCCTTCATACGCAAATGAAGACTGAAACACATGACCATATACACACACACTTCACTTCACACAAGAACACATATAGAGACACACATCCATACATACAGACACATTACATAGTTAGAAAAACCCACACACAGACACACTCAGACATGCACACACGAGGAGACAGAGGTACTCACACGCACGCACACATATATGCAAACACACACACACATAAAAACACACAAATATGAAAACACCAACACATAGATATGCAGAATACATACATACAAACGTACACACTTGCATACATATACATACGCACACACACACACACTCTTATATGCATGTATACATACATACATACATACGTGCGTATGCGCACACAAACTGACCCACACACATGCGCACAAACAAACAAAAAGAAAGCAGCTCGGATAACGGACAGAGTCAACAACTATTGAAAAGTTTGCAAGACGGAACGAAAATTTTAGGAAAAATAAATGAGTGGAAACTTTACCTGTGAGTTAATTAAATAATAAGGCACAAAAAGAGAATGACTCTCCCCAGACACAACAAAATATGCTTCAACACACGAACTCACATAAAGAATCTTGCAAAACAAATCCCAAAACTAAATGCTTATATTATTATGATAGAAATTTACTAAGGTCATTTAAAAAGATTTTTAATTAATTATTTATTCAAAAGTTTGTTTATTTTAAATACGCTGATATTAAACAAATTTATAAAAATTACAATTATTTATTACCTATACTAATTTGTGCATAAAATAAAATAAATAAATGATCAAACAGAAAATAAATTACAGTAAATCAATATATTTATAATTTTTATGTATTCGTAATTTCGAAAGAATAGAACAGGAGGTACATAATTTCACAACAGAAATTTACTAAGAATGATAGGATCTATGATAAATATTTGCATATGGATAAATATTTAAAATTCAGTATAAGCATATATAATGCGCTTGTTATGCGCATGTACACTCATGCGCATAACAAGTGTTAGGGGCTGGTAAACGTTCAGGATTGGTAACAATTGCAGTAGATATCCAGTTGTTAATTTCGTCACAGCTGGATAAATATGGCCATGGAATCAGCTACTCCATATTCTGGAAGTATCAAGAATAATAATATCAAATAACTACTACTACTACTACTACTACTACTACTACTACTACTAGATAATAGTACTGTAGCAGAATAATATTATATATAAATGAAGTCATTGGTTTCTCTCTATAGGTAAAGCATTGTTTAAAAGATATATTACAGACATTACTCCCTTGATACATTTTCAATAATTTTAATCATAATCACTTGTATGTATAGCAGTAATTTAAACCCTAGCCGCTAGATACACGATTACGTACCAGAAGCGAGCCATCAAAATTTCACGTGATCGATCTGTCAATTGACAAATCAGTGTACGGCTGTGTCGTGACATGGTTTTCTCGAATATTCAAGAAATCGTACAGTTCACCTCATAAAAACTACCATTGTGGCTGAGAACAGCCGATTGATTCACATGCCTCATCTATTACCCAGCGACCCAGTCTGCCGACAGGTCGCTTCAGGCGTTTGGAATAAAAGATCGCCGAGGCTCGAACATACAGCATGATGTTCCATTGATAGCTGTTTACATCCACAAAGCATTATTCTCTCCTCCCAGTCAGCAATTATTAATATCGTTCATTGTAAACGACCAACGCCAAATATATTATGCCTTACTAATAAATATCACAGCTAAATGTTCATGCGTTTGCTTCAGTTTTTGTTTTCTTTTTTATGCACCCAGCACGAAATTTCACCTTTACACTACAACAGTCTTGATATAATGTTCATACAACAATGATAGTGAAGCCATTTACTTCGACAATGGGGATTCATACGTTTTAAGCATCTCATCATTGACTAGCTCAATTCAAGCAACAACTAGACCACGTGACATATGTATCTCTTACTACAGCGATTCGCTTCTAGGCGTAAATATGTTTATAAATAATCAATGACAAATTTCAAGTTTGAAGAGGTAATTTGCATATAATAAGGAGTAAAGTTTTCGAAGCTAATCATCCCTAACACTTCACACTTCCTAACAATTCGAATATAGCAATTTACATCATTTCTAGAATCAAACACTTCAAAAAAATATATTATTTCAGAAGTAGATACGTATTTCATTTTCTCTTTTTACTATCCATAAATCAAATATTTCTCAAAATAGCTTATTTCAGCTGGTAATTATCGTAACTTAGTGGTTCGACAAAACACCCTGATAGAATGAATAGCAGACTTTAACAATAAATACTGGAATCAATTTGTTCGACTAAAATATTTCTAGGTGGTACCCCAGTATGGTCGCATTATTTAAAAAATATATATTATTAAATATCTGTTGGTGGGTGAGGGGTATTGTGAATAATCGGTCTCATTTAATCTTTTATTTATCCTGTGTATCACATGTGAACCACAGAACATATTTCCCTGGAGACCATGCTTCTCATATGATATTTTAATTTTATTTTTTATTTATGCGCCCTTTTAAAGCCTAGCCAGGCTCATGGGCCCGGTTTCCCGGTTTCTATGGCGTATCTGTCCCCCCCTCCCGCAGCTGGACGGGACGCCAGTCCATCGCAGCTTTACTCAAGAAAAAGGAAGAAAGAGTTAGAGAAAGTTGGGCGAAAGAGTACAACAGGGGTCACCACTACCCCCTGCCGGAGCCTCGTGGAGCTTTAGATGTTTTCGCTCAATAAACACGCACAGCGCCCGGTCCGGGAATCGAAACCGTGATCTTCCGACCGCGAGTCCGCTGCCCTAACCACAGGGCCATTGCGCCTCCACTCCTATATGATATATGCACCCAATTTCTTTGAAGCACCAGAGTAAGGAAACAAGAGCTGTTCGAGAAAAAGAATGGATAAAGTTATGAAAGTGATTTGTGTATGCAAATGTTAATTAAAGTTAGGTTGTGAACATTGTTCCTAAAATAGAATTATGGTTTCATTTTGTTTTTTGCTTTTTATTTTGGAAAATCATAAAAGTGTTCCGTGGATAAATGTTTTTGATAATGCTACTCTGACTAAGTCAGAAAGACAAGATCATAGACATTCAGACGACAACGAAATACTTACCGTCGTGCCATTTCGTACTCAAATTCGTTTTAGAGTAGATGATTTTAGGGTAATAGTCTGATTTCTCCCAATTACATCCTTTGAAATCGCCAATTATTATCAACCAACCACGGTGATACGAGCAGGAAGAACGAGCCTGTGATACATAGAAACGGCGTGTGTTTCTGTATGGGATAAAGGAAGGACGGCTTTGAGGAATTTTTGTTGTTGCAATTCTACATTGCAGTAGTTGAAAATCAATTAAGAATACGTAACGAATTTAAATAAACTCACAACCATTTTGCCGACAAAATGCATCTATCGTTCAAATGCTTCATTTCTTGAAACTAGAACTAGACACAAACATTAGAATTTACATACCTCTCTGCACTCCGTCGGTTACGACGATGAGGGTCCCAGCTGATAGATCAACGGAACAGCCTGCTCATGAAATTAACGTGCAAGTGACTGAGCAATCCACAGACCCGTGTACCCCTAACGTAGTTCTCAGGAAGACTCAGCGTGACACATAGCGTGACAAAGCCGGCCCTTTGAAATACAGGTACTACTCATTTTTGCAAGCTGGGTAGACTGGAGCAACGTGAAATAAAGTGTCTTGCTCAAGGACA
>NC_069008.1:14784125-14786439 GCF_001194135.2 Octopus bimaculoides | reverse complement strand
ATACACATAATTGTTAAGCAATTGCGCTCTGAAAAATATATATTTTTAAAGAAATGAATTAATAAAGGCTGTGAGCTGGCAGAATCGTTAGCACGCTGGGCAAAATGCTTAGCCGCTTTTCGTCCATTCTTGTGTTCTGAGTTCAAATTTCGCCGAGGTCGACCTTGCATTTCATCCTTTTCGGGTCGATAAAATAAGTAGCAGTTAAAGACTGAGCCCAATGTGATCGATGCATCTCTTTTCCCGAAATTGCTGGCCTTGTACCAAAGTTTGATATCAATATATGTATTAGTCTAACTCTTAAAAAGAAAGGAAAGCAGAGGAACTTGGATCAATGAATACACACATAGACAGACAGTAGTTACTGATTCCCCTATGAACTTTGAATAATTTCTAGACATGACATAAATATACCCAAACAGTTTAAGATAGATTTATCAAAGATAAGGTAAAAATATTGATTTCTAATGAAGGTAGAATGTCAGGAAATTTGGAGAAAAGGCATATAGTTAATAACATCGATACGGTATTTCACTGGTTCATGGTTTTTGAACCCGAGGAAATGAAAAACGACGCGGTATTCGACCTCAGAATATGCAGGTAATTACGCAATATAATGTTATTGTAAGAACATACCCATTTCCAGCCACTGAGAAATGACGGTTTTTCTCTGGTATCAGATCAGTCCATGGAGAACTTTTCAGATTGTTGAGTGAGAACCAGCTTTGAAGGGTTGTATTACGGCCATCAAACACCATCGTTACAATATCTGCTTGGTTTTTGTATAGCACAAGTTTTACCTGAAGAAAAGCCCAAATATATTTATATATATGTGTATGTGCGTTGTTTCTTTACTACCCACAAGGACTACACACAGAGGGGACAAACAAGGACAGACAAACGGATTAAGTCGATTATATCGACCCCAGTGCGTAACTGGTCCTTATTTAATCGACCCCGAAAGGATGAAAGGCAAAGTCGACCTCGGCGGAATTTGAACTCAGAACGTAGCGGCAGACGAAATACCGCTAAGCATTTCGCCCGGCGTGCTAACGTTTCTGCCAGCTCGCCGCCTGTGTGAGTGTGTGTGTGTGTGTGTGTGTGTGTGTGTGTGTGTGTGTGTGTGTGTGTGTGTGTGTGTGTGTGTGTGTGTGTGTGTGTGTGTGTGTGTGTGTGTGTGTGTGTGTGTGTTGCGTGTATGTGATATGATGTAAAACATCGTCATATGCAAATTTACTGTAGTATTTGTACAGAGGTAATATCACTTATTGACGTGCTGTGTTTAAAAGCACAATATGTATCGGAGGGAGGCGAAAATCGTTCCAACAGCGACGTGTGAAACGAATACATGCATTTCTATCCCGTTAGGCGTCCTGTCAATGGTGTATACTCACAACCAGCCACTTGCTTAGAGAAGATATTTCACCCAGATATATAAGGGAACAATGAACAAACAACCACAGTTGTTGCTCATAGCTGGCCGGATCAATAAAGACCACTTACACGCCATGCAGGTAGTATTTGATTAAAATAGCCATTTATCTTTCACATTTAATATAAATACATCGATAAGCTAATTTACTGCTGTACTCTTCAAGAATATATGCAGCATATTTGTGTGTGTTTATATATACCTGTTCAATTGGAAGATGGTTCCAGATATCAAGTAATGGGTGTCGAAAGAAATTAGGACAGTAGATACCATTGCATTTGTCCACATTCCAAATGGAAGGACTTCCTATTTTGAGGAAGGAATTATAGATTATCGAATTTGCTCCAACTGATACGGCATAGGTTTTAATCCATTTACTACCTGAAATAATAATAATAATAATAATAATAATAATAATAATAATAATAATAATAATAATAATAATAATAATAATGATGATGATGATGATGATGATGATGATAATAATAATAATGATGATGATGATGATAATAATAATAATAATAATAATAATAATAATAATAATAATACGAAAACGTAGAGCAGGCATGGGCAACCTTTTTCTATATGCGGGCTGGATTAAGTTTTCTCGCCAAGGTCGCGGGCCAGAGCCCTAATTATAGACTTACAAAATATGTACACAAGTGCTTATACAAGTATTTGCTTTATAATAGAAAAAGGATATTAAAATAAGGGTAAGAACAAAACAATTTATTAATATAAAACAAATGTAGTTGAATCAGTAAAATAATTTATTCAGGCGCAGGAGCTTGCTTACCAACCACATGGTTCCGGGTTCAGTCCCACTGCGTGGCATCTTGGGCAAGTGTCTTCTACTATAGCCTCGGGCCGACCAAAGCTTTG
>NC_069008.1:14782456-14783967 GCF_001194135.2 Octopus bimaculoides | reverse complement strand
GTGTGTCTGTTTATCCCCCCAACATCACTTGACAACCGATGGTGGTGTGTTTACGTCCCCATAACTTAGCGGTTCGGCAAAAGAGACCGATAGAATGAGTACTAGGCTTACAAAGAATAAGTCCTGGGGTCGATTTGCTCGACTAAAGGCGATGCTCCAGCATGGCCGCAGTCAAATGACTGAAACAATTAAAAGAGTAAAAGAGAGTAAAGAGTATCCTCAAATAGCCATGAAACCTTATTTTAATGGGATATTTGGAGCTGACGTTTCTTCACCAACATCTCGATGTTTGAAGAAATGCTAGAGGTGGCTACTCTCAAGTTGTTTTCAAGATGATTATCAGTAGTTAATCTTGATCTTGCTTTGGATTTAGAAGATTTCATTTTTGAGAACAGCTGCTCACATTTATATGTGCTCTCAAAGAGTGACATTTTCTTTCTCGCAAAATCCACGATCAAGGGGAAATTTTCTCTAGGTAGGCTTTTATAAAACTCTATTAGTGAATGATCTCTCATTTCCCGTTTTAAAAATATTTCACTTACAGACTACAAGCGCATTAGTCGATACGCTTGATTAAACATTCAGAAATTACGGTGCTCCAACTTTGTACATCTTCACAGTATGGTGACAACAACAACAATAAGAATAAACCCCATCAATTTAAATGTCTGTGTCCTATTACATGAAGATATTTCGTTACTGCCCCTGCCACTTCCTCTCCCCCAGGGCTTTCAGTCATACTGTAACGTCTCTTATCCTTCACTCGCCCTAGGATGCTGGGTGTGCCTCGGCAAGTGATTGTAACAAACATGCAGATTAAAAGTAAATAATAATAATAATAATAATAATAATAATAATAATAATAATAATAATAATCCTGTTATCATGTTAAACTGCATGGGTTGTGGAGACTTGATGTAGGATATAATGAGGATTCCTTTAACCATAATTACATTCAAGTCATCCTTGGTCAAGTTGTAGCACCTGTAAGTCCACTCAGAGATCATGGAATATCAGGTTGATGTCTGGCGGGATTTAGGTCTGTTCCATGAGGTAGGATTGCTGCTTTAGCTTTGATAGGCAAGCCCTCTAGAGATGGGGCTTCAATAAAAATACCGGTGGTTGTGTCCCCTCGTCACTGCAGCCCTCACTATGAGCGAAAATGTCAAATACATTTGCTTTGAACAACGGTGTGAATGAGATTGGAACCGTTAAGGTTGAAGATTCGACTGCAGTACGAAGGAAAGGAAGAAAGACGGAATGCAACTGTGGTGGAATGTTACATCCGAAGTGAAAGCAGCGACATGGTGGTTCAAACGGCAGCAGTAGCAGCAACAACAACAATAACAAATATCAACAGCAACAACAACAGTACTGGTTTCAAATTTTGGCACAAGGCCAGCAGTTTCAGGAAGTAGAGGAGTAAGTCGATTTCATAGATCGTCAGTGTTCAACTGTTACTTATATCTTAACGCAGGATGAAAAAGAAAAAGCAACAACAGTAATAATAA
>NC_069008.1:14781697-14782356 GCF_001194135.2 Octopus bimaculoides | reverse complement strand
TATGTGTATGATGTGTCTTATGCATGATATATCTTGTGCATGATGTCTCATGTTTCATGTATCTGATGTTACATGATCTGTTGTAAGATGTGTCTTTTATATGATGTACTTTATGCAAGATACGTTTTGTATATGATGTGTTGAGTATGATGTGCCTTATGTATGACATGTCTTATATATGATGTATCCAATGCTATTTGTGTCTTGTGCATGGTGCATTTTGTATACGATGTGTCTTAAGTTTTGCTATTATGACTCTCGACTATCATAATCCTCATTTATCTCCCTTAGAATATGTATATGAAATCTCTGAATCTCTTGACAACGCTTTCTACAAAATGTCGCATGTATTTTCCTCGAACGATCAAAGTACAGTTTACAGGTTGCTCAAGTTTCCCAAGAATGCCTTCGAAGAGGTAGGTTTGTCGAACACATCCTTCTGTCTAAGAAATGCATAAAAGATGGGCTGGGAGCACCAGGGAATGTCAAAGAATTGAGCAAATTAGAAGATATGGAGCAAGAATTTTCAAGAATTTTCAAGAATGTTCCAGGCTAAACTGAGCGAGAGAATGCATGACACAGGAGTGTTATCTAAAAGACTCTTCCCACACACATACATACACACATGAATACTCATACATACACACACACGTATTTAC
>NC_069008.1:14774254-14778835 GCF_001194135.2 Octopus bimaculoides | reverse complement strand
ATCAATTTGTTTCAAATATCAGCTTAATAATGACAAATCGGTTTTGACGGCAGAGAGCTGGTAAAATCGTTAGCATGCTGGGTAAAATGTTTGGTGGCATTCGTGTTCAGAGTTCAAATTCTGCCGAGGTTGACTTTGTTTTTCACCCTCTAGGGATCAATAAAATAAGTACCAGTTGAGCACTGGAATCCCCGAAATTGCTGGCCTTGTGCTATCCATCTCCGTATTGAGGGAGGTTTTCAGGGAGGCAATCCAGTGTCTCTCCTGAATTGATCTACATACATTGTGCTCGGACGAACTGCTTGAGTATGGCCATGCTTTGGCATCTGTAGCAGTAGATCATTTACCTGTTCTTGTTTTAGCTCACCAGCAATGTCTTGCAAAGTGCAAGTGCCTTTCCGTTATAATGGTGGAAACAGGCATATCTCCGTGTAGCTGTTTCTTCAAGATATGTTTAAGACTGCTATTAACATTTGGATGTAAGTTCCATCCAGTTTGGATGTCAATGTTTTTGGTAAGTATCCAGGATGTTGCTCTGTACAAAAGGACTGACTCTACTGTTGCACGGAAAAAAATACCTTTTAAGGTTGACTGATAGGGTTGATTTCCAGATAACATCTAGAATTAGCTGCTCGTCTTGTTGTACTACTTGTAACTCCGAGGGAAATGAAGTTCATGGCTCACAATCATCAAAGATCCATCACCAACATCAGCAGAGACCCCATCAATCAACTTGATGATTTCAAATACCTCGGTTCATAAAAATTATGTGAACACTCAGACAGCCAAAGTATGGTCAGCCTTAAACAAACTGGACCCTGTTACTGGCCTGCAACGAAGAAAAACAGGAAGGAGACTTATTATTATAGATGAAGAGTTACTCTACCAACATTTTCAATGAAATATGTCAGTGAATACAGAAGTAATGCCCAATTTTGTATTACTTTTGTTAAAAGCTTTTGTTTTAGTTGTTTTAATGAAATGACTTTGTCGTTAATAAGCTGGTGTTTGGGACATAAAATTAAAATGGAATTGTGGTGACATATCAATTTAAATCTATCTATCTATCCACCCATCTATCCATATATACATGTATGTTAACTTAGCTTTTCATTCTTTCCGAATCAATAAAATAAGTACCAGTTAAATACTGGGGTCTAGTAATTGACTTGCCCCTCCATTCAAAATTGCCGACTTATCCCAAAATTATTATCATTATTGAATGAGAGAGTAGTGCATGCCATCAAAGTGACTCTGGGGTACAAATATATGAATCCCAATATATCCATTGTGGCTATCTGTCTGATAAGGGTACACTAGGCACATGCATCACAACCATATATGCACAGCATATTATTATTATTATTATTAGTATTAATTATTATTAATTATTATTATTATTATTATTTATTATTATTACTACTTTTATCATTTACTTTTAATCTGCTTGTTACAATCACTTGCCGAGACACACCCAGCATCCTAAGACGAGTGAAGGAAAAGAAATTTTTTCAGTATAACTAAAAGCTTGGGGAGAAGAAGTGGCAGGGACAGTATCGAAATATCTTCATGTAATACAACTCAGATATTTAAATTGATAGGGTTTTTTC
Organism: Octopus bimaculoides; assembly: GCF_001194135.2. Lineage (NCBI taxonomy): Eukaryota > Metazoa > Mollusca > Cephalopoda > Octopoda > Octopodidae > Octopus > Octopus bimaculoides. The sequence continues at coordinate 14,777,225 of NC_069008.1, read as the reverse complement.
TAAGGATGTGGGCAGTACTTGTCAGCACAATCTTTTGGATTTCTCTGAGACATGGTTCTCCTGGGATGTTATCATGATGTTTCTGACATCCCTTTCTTATCATACCTAGGGCACTGACAATAACAGGAACAGCTCTCGCTTTAAGATGCCACATCTTCTGTATTTCAATTTCCAGATCGTTATATTTCCTTAATTTGTCAAATTACTTTACAGGCATATTCTTATCAGTGAGAACATCTATTAGTCTACAAGTATTTTCTTCCCTGTTTTTAATGACTATCCCAGAGGATAGTGACATTTTTACCTTCGACGACTGGCTCAGGATGATGTTCACCACTAAGAAGGAGTGCTGATTTTGTAGTGTTTACATATTTTCCAATGTAAATACTGCCTACCCTATCGTGGCAATTTTTGTATTCGTTTGGTGTCAGCACAGGACATCCCGAGACGAGATGGTCCATTGTTTCATCAAATTTATCGCAGATTCTGCATTTAGGGTCAGAACCGTTTTGAAGAACGTTAGCCTGATAGTTTTTGGTAAGCAAGCTTTGGTCTTGTGCCGCCAATATGAAACCTTCAGTCTCTGGTTTCAGTCCTGAGCTTCTCAACCACTGATAGGTTGTTGCTTGGTCTACATCAGCATTTCAACTTCAAAGTATATACTGTCCACTGCTCCACCACTCTTCAATTTGTTTCTACCCGTTCTTTTTTTGCAGTCTATTTAATCCATTTTGCTTGTTTGGTGGCAGTGGTTTCAAATTCCTCAACAAATACAGGATTAATGCCGAATTCCCTTGCGAATTTTCGAGCTTTCTTGACAATAAAATTATCGTTATTATTATTATTATCATTATTACTACTATTGAGTGAGTGAGAGAGCAATGCATGCCACGAAATTGACACTGGGGTAACATTATTCTTGTTGTTGTTGTTGTTGTTGTTGTTGTTATTATTATTATTATTATTATTATATCTTTGACAGATCACTGTTGCAGGCTCTGATGTTTGGCTGCCATTCACTAAATATGACACACACATTTACCGAGAAGGCGACACTTATATCCTTGAAAACAAACGAGGCTACAGCATCAGGTTCAACCCTAAGATTGAACTCGTCACCCTCGAGATCAGTGGGTGGTTCTTCAGTCGAGTCAGAGGTCTGTTTGGTTCTTACAACAACGAACAGTTCGATGAAATGGTTCCGAATAATATGTTGCGTAGAAGGAGCCTAGAAGAGTTTGTTAATTCTTGGACAGAGGAAAGAGGCTGTAGATCCAGAGATGTTGCAATTCGGCACAGGATGAAGGGCAGCTACCTTTGTTCGGAAATATTCTTGGATTCTATTTCACCGTTCCGACATTGCTTTAAACAGGTAAATTATTTTAGAAAGTGACTCTATGATGACTTGTAAAACGAAGAATAACGTTCCTGATATTATTGCCTTTCACACATACACATACATACATACATACATACATACATACATACATACATACATTACAAGAATATAAATAAAACATAAAAAACAGACAGAGTTGGAATTCTTTTAAATAAAATAATATGTGTGTGTGTGTGTGTGTGTGTGTGTGTGTGTGTGTGTGTATGTATGTATGTGTATGCATATATGTATGTATTATGTATGTATACATATATGTATGTATATTCATGCATGTATTCACCTATTTACAGCAAGGCACCTTCTCATGTCTCCTTTCCTCATTTCTTATTCCATTCTATGCCTCACTCGATTGAGGGGTTTTTTCTTGTGGTTACTTGGTCCCCTCACCAGTGCTGGTGCCACATAAAAAACATCCATTATGTAATAACGCCAGTTGTTTTACTGAAACATGTGTCTGACAAGTAAGACTATAAAACACTTGTTACATTTTCTGTGTTAGTTTGCACACAAAAATACAAATATCTTTTACTTGTTTTGGCCATTTGACTGCAGCCATGCTTGAGCACCACATTTGAAGGGCTTTCGTTGAAGAAGCTGACCCCAGGACTTTTCTTTTTTAAAGCTTAGTAGTTATTGTATTGGTCTTTTTGCCGATCTGCTAAGTTACAGTTGTCAAGCAGTGGTGGTCGGGGGACAAACGCAGTCACAAATAGATATACATTAATACATATATATGACAGGCTTCTTTTAGTTTTCATCTGCCACATCCACTCACATATACACTTATATGATATATATGTGTGTGTGTGTGTGTGTGTGTGTGTGTGTTATATATATATATATATATATATATATATATGTGTGTGTGTGTGTGTGTGTGAGTACATGGCATTGCATAAACAATATTTCAAAGATTTAATAAAAACATGACTAAGGGAAAATTTGTAGCTAATTCCTCATCAGTGAACATCCAAAAAATCATTACAATTTCGTGCCATTATCATTGATATTGTCCCTTTTGGTGGAGCCTGTAGCAAACAGCCACTGGGAATAGCTAACGAGTATACGGGTCAATGACGAAAACAAACAAGACAAAGTAAAATAATTATAATAATTATACATATGCAGCAAAAACAGCCGGGTGGCTGCCAGACAGACGAGTATGGGTAACTCAAAGGAAAATGAAAATGTCCTGTAGGACTAAAGATAGAAAGTTAGAACAATGGAAGAAGGCGACAAACTGTGTGGGATAAAGAGGCCTACACTCACACTCACACACTGTGTGGGATAAAGAGGCGTACACTCACACTCACACTCAACTGATACTGTGCAATGATTACCCAAAAATATTTCAATTATTTCAAGTCATGTTGAATAATTCTCACCGGTTTTGTTGTTTCTATATCTTTGTACAGGTGTCATCAGAGCCTTTCTACCACATGTGCGCCTTAGAAGTGGACGAGTGGTCACCGGTCAACACCCTTTGCGATGTTTCAATGTATTACATTGACCAATGTTCCTATAAAGATGTGCCGGTCACACTACCGAAAATGTGTTGTAAGTAGATGATCT
>NC_069008.1:14773093-14773534 GCF_001194135.2 Octopus bimaculoides | reverse complement strand
TTTGATCATATGTCTGCTGACCTAGTCTTAAAACAGAAACCAGCAACACATACAAACACACATACACACACACACACACTTAATAATTCTGTCATTGCTCTAATTAGACATAACTCTGGCCAAGCTGGAGCAGTATTTTTGACATATATAACATTTCTCTCTCTTTTTTAATATCTTCACCATTTCTCGTTTCCAGATGGCGGAAGTTTTTAATCAGAATTTGACCAGCTTTCCTCAAGAGAGAAGACGAACATCAATATTTTCCAAATAAAAAAATCGATTAAAAACAGATTTTAATAAAAGTTCCAATGAAACTCCATTTTGTCTTTTCGTTTCTTTCATTCATTTCTTGTCTTGTATCTTGTCATCTTCATTCTCTTCCTTTTGCTACAATACACATACACACACACACACACACACACCACATAATACACACACACA
>NC_069008.1:14769828-14773050 GCF_001194135.2 Octopus bimaculoides | reverse complement strand
ATATATATATATATATATATATATATATATATATATATACATACACACACACACACACACACACACACACACTTACACACTCTCTCGGAATGGTTGGCATTAGGAAGGGCATCCAGCCGTAGAAAACCATGCCAAATTAAACTGGAGTCTGGTGCAGCCTTCCACCTTGCCAACCCTGGTCAAACCGTTCAACCCATGCCAGCATGGACAACAGACGCTAAATGATGATGATATAGTTGGCATGAAACATGAGACTAGTTGGCATGAAACATTGTCCAACATATAAATACTAATTTTTATTATAAAGTTGAAACAAAGCAAGTTATACGAAATAATATAGCTGATGGTTTGTATTTGAAATATTTTGTAGGACTAGAATCATTGACGTGCCTGTATTAAATGATTCTTATTCATTTTGGACATCAGCTGGACAATGGTGGCCATCATTGTGAAGATATTTTGATGAGTCTCCTAATCAAAGCCCAACAATGCCCTAACTTGTAGTAGTCCATGAGATTTAAATCTGGCAATTTGGGAGACCAAAATCTTTAGTGTTACATGATTGTAAAGATTGTCTGATATTGATTCCTGGGTTATGAAGACTTTGTGAAAAAGTGATAGACTTTTTGAAACAAGTGAACCCTTCCATTACATACTCCATCCATCCAGGGCTTAATAATCGTCTTCGTCACCTTAACGTATCCATTAGTATCAATTCCAAGACTTCGTAAACCCTGAGGTGACATAACATGACCTTCGTTATTACCACTTCTAAAAACCATCACATTTGGTGGAAACTTTTTGTGCACCCCACCCTGGAGACATCAGAAGGGTCTGCACATAATTATCAGTTCCTTCCCGTTAGAATTTTGATCTTGGTCGAAGTTCTTCTCATCAGGGGAGAACCAAAGCGTGCCATCTTCGCAAGGCTTTTTAACCTTCATAAGTAACCGCTTGGCATGAACCAAATGGTTTTCCTGAGTCTTTGCAGGTGTGGTTCGGCATTTCCTCTGTACATGCTACTTGGTCAAAATGTCCTCATGCACCACAGTCCTGATTGTCAACTCCAATGCCTGGAATTCTTTGGTGATGGCCCTTGATTTTCCCGGATCATCACTGATAATCCGAAGTGATTTGTGGTATCAACAGCTCGTTGGTCATCTATACTGGCAAGAGTGGAGGCACATGAGCGAGCCTGTCACCTTCAACAATCTGAGATTAATTGAACACTGAAACGATTTTTGTTAGGAACAAGAATTTTTATTCTAGAACAATCAACAAAATTATATCACGCTGCAGCCTCATGCTTTGATTGATCGATTTATAGACCAATCGCATGAAACCATGGTAGTTCACTTGGCTGTCTAACATTATATCTATCAATGAGATTTCGAATCACTGCTACACAATATTTCTGTTAAAATACACTTCAAAACAGGAAGCTTGTCTGATAAAACTCTAGGAAGTCTTGAGTAGGTTCCTATCAAACGGATTAAAACATGAGCTTTATATCATTGAAGGAGGGTCAATGTTTCCAGATGGGTTGGTATTGTCGTGGGGTTTTGTGTTGTTGTTTGACTGCTTTGAGGCGATGACTGATTGAGTTAGTGAATGAAAATGTATTTTACGGACTACATGAAGAAATAACAGGCAACACCCACACAAAAAAATTAACAGAAAATTTTATACTACTACACATAGAGTTCGAACTGTGTTGATCTTTTACAAACACTTAGAGAAATAATTACGTACTGGGAGAGACATACTGTTTGGAGTTCACAACCAACTCACTGATATAGCAATCTATGGCTGGCCCATCGCAACTGGAAAATAAATGCGCTATATTCGTGACAACAAAAATTGCTGTCTACTACCGGCCATCTGTCTTAACCAGATGGATATAGCGAGAATGGAGACACAATTCCTAGCAGTTCGGTTTCGAATCACCGCTACAGTCTCAAAATAGTTAATTACAAAAGTTCCGAGCTGAGCAATGGTGACGACTTTAATTGCTGCAGCATATATCTTTAACATCAACTCCTCAGATTTGGTTCTCATTGTTTATTGCAATAGTTTTCAGTTAGAATCGTCCTGGTTTAGGCTATTATGAAACAGATGCTTCATGATTGATGGTGGACGTATTTCAAAACATTTGAATTCATGTTTCGGTTTATTTACCAACACAAATTCACAAAATATTAAAAAGAAAAAATTTCTCGCTTATGGATATAGTTCGTTTTCAAATCCTGGACAATATACAACCCGTTATGAGTGATACTGATCCAAATAAACCGTAAGTCGCTGAATTATGCAACGAACTCAAAACGCGTGCCCTGAATAATCCAAACACAAGAAAATTCTATTTTACAGTTGAGGGGGTGGTAATTCAAGAATTTTTATTGAGTTACCTCCCTTGTAGGAAAAAAAAATGCTAGTTGCATATTCTTATGTATTTGCAAGACTCTTGATGTGAAATCGTAACAGATTTTCTTGTATATTGGGGAGGGTCGTTAAACCAATATACACGCACTGGGTTTATTTCACTCCGTTGTGTTGTTGGTGATATTATTATTATTCGTAGTCGATAAATTAAGAACTACTGAAAAACTGGGGTCGATATAATCGACTAACCACACAAAAAAAATCTCAAGGCCTTGTGTTTCAGTAGAAAGGATTATTATTATTATAAGTAGTAGTAGTAGTAAACCAATCGATTTTTTAAATTAATTGTTCAGTCAATGAATCTATCAGGTTTGTCAACGTCTTTTAGTCACCGATCCCAGACTTTTTAATTGTCTCTTTGCTCATGCACTCAGAAAAAGGCGGAATAAATACCAGAAGGTATTTTCCTGACGTTCAAACCACTATCCAAATAATAATTTTGCTTCTAACCTCGGCACCGAGGTCAGTAATTTTGAGTATTTAGTCGATATCGCTGCCCTCTATACAAAACTAAACTGCCTTTCTTCATCTCTCTCTCTCTTCCCAATGAATTGAGTTATAACTCACTGACACTTTCGTGAGCTCCTCCAGCAACTTAATAACTTCTCAGATCATTTCTATTTAAGGCATCTCCTTTACTCTTGTAGCAGTTGACCGTATTGCTGTTACACCAGTCATTAAGTATGATACCTTTGTGGACAACCTGATTAAATATAAGCCATATCTTATTCCGCCAGATATATATTTTTTTTTTGTGTATACATGTATATATATATATAT
>NC_069008.1:14767790-14769754 GCF_001194135.2 Octopus bimaculoides | reverse complement strand
GTACAGGTATGTGCATACCGACATCCACCTGTATGTATAGGTGCATATCTGGGTACAGGACATTGCAAACAAACGTAGACGAGAACACACGAGCCACATAGAGAACATCTCCTTCATCAGCCACCCACGTTTTAACACCGGCGTTTCGACGAGCTTATATATATATATACATGACGGGCTTCTTTCAGTTTCCGTCAACCAAATCCATTGGCCCAGGTATATAGTGGAGGACACTTTCTTAAAGTGCCATGCAGTTGGAAAGAGCCCAGAACCATGCGGTTGGGAAGTTAACTTACCACACAGCTTATGCATGTGCGTGTATGTTTATATCCGTGTGCATGTTAAACACACACACACACAAAGATGCAAGGAGTAAATTGTCACTATTTTGTATTTTTTATTTCATGCAGGGGCATTGTTCTTGATTTTGTGAACTACACAGTATGGTACTATCTGAGAAAAATAGCACCATGACGCAATTCACTCTGCCAAAAATCAATACGAACATTTCAGAATGTTTGGGTGCCAATCTGAAAACAGTGCAGAGGATTTGTAAAGAGTTGGATGAATCTAATGATTACGAAGGTACGGTAGCTCGAAAAACTCACTCTGATCATTCTGATAGGAAAAGAACTCCTGAATTTGTAGGTGAGATCCAGGCCATGATTGACAATGATCCCTCCAAGTCAATCAGGTCCATTGCCAGGAACATGGGAGTGTCTGAGTTTCTTATTAGGCAGGCAGTACATGAAGGCGTTCGGTATTCCTCCTACAAGATGAGAAAGGGCCAATTTTTATCCCAAGACATCAAGGACAAGAGGAAAGGCCGCACTATGAAGTTTTTGAACAAACTCAAGCGTCCCTTCCAACCGAACATGCTTTGGTTTTTCTCAGACGACAAAAAATTTCTGCCACTATCAGATAGTGAACACACAGAACAACAGTTGGCTTGCTGTGTCCCCAACACATGTACAGTGATAAAAATCAAACATCCAATCAACATCATTGTATTTAGAGTGATCACTGGTGATGGTGATGTTATGCCTCCATTCATCATCCCACACGGCCTACATCAAGTGCCTGGAGGAGGTAGTGCTGCCCTGGGTCAAGAAAGAGGATGGCTGCTGGAAAATCATGTCTGGCAACAGGACTCTGCACCATGTCACACAAGCAGAACAGAACCCAGTCGTGGCTGTCAGACAATTTCTGTGACCACATCACCCCTAACAGCTGGTCAACAAACTCCCCAGACTGTAACCCCCATGATTATTATTGTGTATGGGATGCAACTGAGCGATCAACAAAACTCCTTGTAACACCAAAGATGAACTGAAGGTAAGGATTATGGCAGCATTCACAAATTTAAACAAGGAAACCGTCCAGAAGAGTTGCAGAAGATTCCAAAGTCGTCTGGGGGCTGTGGTTGAAGCCAATGATGATTTTATTGAATAAATTCAGTCTTTACTATTTCAAGATATTTTTATGTAATTTTGGTAAATATATGTTAAAATGAGATGTCAGTGTTATATTCATTTTTGTATAATTTAGACGACAGTTTATTCACCAAATCCTGTACATAATATCAATTTCCTGTTCACCATGCAGTATTTTCCAACACAACATCAAACTGTGACAACACATGACCTTTCTCAACCAATTGCAGCCCATCTATTGGTAACCACATTGGACTTTCTCCAACTGTTTTCTTATTCAAATTTCCAATGCCCAACGATAAGTATCATCTTGTGCTTTGAAACTTCAAGTAGCATGGAATTTGAACCAAACTGTTTTGGTCCTCCTATATATATATATATATATATATATATATATATATATATATATCATCGTCCTTTAACGTCCGCTTTCCATGCTAGCATGGGTTGGACGGTTTAACTGAGAAGTGGTAGGCTGGGAAGCTGCACCAGGCTCCAATCTGATTTGGCAAGGTTTCTACAGCTGGATGC
>NC_069008.1:14763714-14766669 GCF_001194135.2 Octopus bimaculoides | reverse complement strand
GAATAGCAGTTTTTTGCTATGTTTCTGTTATGTTTTTTGCAACTTTAATCATAAAGCATATTACTCTACTTCCAATATTCGAGTACTATTTTTTCCCCCCACCTTGTTTCCCGTTTGTGCTTACTCTGTTGTGTGTGTGTGTGTATATATATATATATATATATATATATATATATACACGAAGGGGTACCCAAAAGTAACCAGAAACGTTCTCCATGAGACAAGCCTATTGTAATTCAGGCTCTGCTGCTAGAAGCCACTTGATGTGACCCCTCAGGCATCAGTCTGCCAACAGACTTTGCCTTGTGAAGTCGTACAACCACATGGTGCTTCTCCCTTGTTCGTTGGTTTTTGTGATGGTTAAATGAAGGAAATTCTGTTGAAATTCTGTTTTCTGCTGGGAAAAACGGCAGCCAAAGCAGCTTCCAAGGATGCTGCCATGAGCAAAACACAAGTTTACAAATGGTTTCACACTTTAGGAATGGTCATTTATTGCTTGAAGACCAACTTCGTTCAGGTCGACTGCTGACCTCATGAATGACAGCATCACGAAAATTCATGAACTGATCATGGAGGACCATCACCGAACAATTGACGAACTTGTTGATACGACTGGTGTGTGTCCTGGAGATCCTGCCAATGAATTTTGAGTGAGGAATTGCGAATCAAGAGTTACAACAAAATTTGTGCCTCACTTGCTCACGGAAGACCAAAAACAGTCACAACTGAATGCGTGTCGTGAACTGAAACAACAGTTGGAAGTTGATCCAGACCATCACTGGTGACGAAAGCTGGTACTATGGAATTTGCAGTTGTGGAAGAGATGAAGGAAAAAAATGACAAGGGCATTAAAAGGCATAAATTTGCAAGAGTTCCAGCACTGCTTCGAACAATGGAAAACGCATCTGGACCGATACATTGCTGCAAATGGAGAATACTTTCAAGGCAACAAAAGTGTGAGCATGTAAAACTAAATGAATAGAATAATATTGCAAAATTCCAGTTTCTTTTGGGTACCCCATCGTATGTGTATGATACACACACACACACACGTTTATACAAACGTGATCCTTCTCTTCATATCAAACTACAGAAAAATGTTTCCAACAGTTCTGGCACTCACTGATATCTGGTCACAACAACAGGCAAATTACATATGAAAATATACACAAATAAACATACGTAAATATATGTCTGCACAGATACCTACATACATACATACATACATATATATATATATATATATATATATATATATATATATATATATATATATATATATATATATATATACATATATATATATATATATAGGCATGCACATAGGTACAAACGTTTAAGTTTGCTTATACATGTATTTATATGCATGCATATAAATGCATTTGTGTGCCTATACACACGCTATGAATATACATATATATATATATGGATATGTACTCAAATGTATGAATGTGTGTATGTTTATATGTATTTACAAACGTGTGTGTGTGTGGCTATATACAGTCACATAATGTATATGAATATATGAATACCTGTGTGTGTGTGTGTGTGAGGCATGATTGACAGTGACTTTGAACTTTCAGCTCGCTCCCCTTCGCATTTTGATGAAAGAGAACAAGCCAGAACTTCGAAGTCACTATCAACCTTCTCCTTGTGAAAGTTAATAATAATGTACTCTACTGAAAAGTTGTTAGTAATCCTTATGCTTAATGCAAAATTATTTTAAAGTATAACTTGCCATAAAAACAATTACACACACACAAGGTCTGATAAAAAAATATCAGAATTGTCGCTATGGTAACGGAGCTAAAGTACACAGAGTGAAGCTTCTTGGCACAGACTGACCTCATGACCTCAGACCATGTTGTGCATGCACACTAAGTTATAACATTCTCACTCACTTCTGCTGTTTATAGCAGTGCTTGGAAGTAAAGTGTGTAGAGACAGAATTACATATGTCCAGTCAGCAGGTTTTTGGTCAAACAACCACCATATTCCCCAGATCTCACCTCTTACGACTTTTTCCTCCTTCAAAAAATCAAATTCTACTTGAAAGAAATGTAACGAGGCAGCTGCTCTTTATCCCCTTAAAAAAAAGGAGTTCCAGGAATGCTTCCGTCAATGGAAACAATGATGGATAATAAAGTGTGTGGTTTCACAAGGGGAAAACTTAGAAGACAAAATGCCAAATTGATATGTGTTGTCGTTTTCTTTTTACAGCATCACTCCCTATACTTTTTGATCAGCCCTCACACACACACACACACACACTTTATCTTTCATTAGATGGTAAAACAAAATAAAGGGAGAAAGAGGAAAGACTAAGTGAATATTCCTCTTTACATATCATTATTATTATTATCGTTATTATTACTATGGATGCTGTTCTTATGGGTGCAGATATGATGCTTGCTAATGGTGGTGTCCTAGATAGTGGTGGGCAGAAATGTCTCCAGCATCAAATGATAGGTGAATCAGAGGTATCCAGCATGTATATTTCAGTATGTGTATATATGTGTGTGTGTGTGTGTGTGTGTGTGTGTGTGTGTATTTCTATACTGGCTTATGTACGCATGTATGTATATACATATGTGTGTGTGTGTATATATAGATATGTGTGTGTGTGTGTGTGTGCGTATGCATCTATGTGTTTATATGCTTCTCTATATGTATATGTGTGTGTGTACGTGTGTGGAGGCAAGGGAGATGAACAGAAACGTGTCTCTGAAGAGTAACACGGTAAGTACCTGGGGGTGGGGAGATGGGGAGAGAGAAGAGGGCTTCATTGGCAGATGGCAGCAACAGCCCAGAGCCATGGAGGGAAGGGGAAAGTAGAGTGCGTGACGTGGTGGTGGCGGCGGCGGCGGCGGTTGTGGTAGTACTGATGACAATGGTGGTGGTGGTGGTGGTGTAGTCGATGACGGTGGTAGTGGCGGTGATGATGAGATGGTGGTG
>NC_069008.1:14762974-14763696 GCF_001194135.2 Octopus bimaculoides | reverse complement strand
GTGGATAAATAGCTCGTCCGTTTGTCCGCCTGGGCGTATCTTCAGTGCTCCATCCGTCCAGCATCACTGTCCCTTCCATCCATGGACATTCCTTCTGCTTTACTTAGGTCCATATCTGCTGCAAAGAAGAAAAACAAATTTTAAAAAAAAAAAACTCATTAAAATGGAAATGCATCAACAGAAATACATAATACAATCACAATAACAACCTGGGTCTCCATCAGTTGTGACAAGCGTTCATGAAACTATTGTGCAAGTGGCTGAGCATTCCACAGACATGCATTAGTTCTGAGAGAGATTCAGTGTGACAAAGAACGTGACAAGGCTGGCCTTTTGAAATACAGGTCTTACTCATTTCTGCCAGCTGAGAGAACTGAAGTAACATGGAGTGAAGACCGGGAAAGCCCCCGGCCCATCAGGAATCACTGCAGAGATGCTCAAAATATCTGGCAGTGTTGGCTATAGCCTAGTCACCCGTATTACGAACCAGGTGATACACGAAGGAGTCATACCCAATGACTGGTGTAGCAGCATCATAGTCAACTGCTACAAAGGTAAAGGGGACGCTTTAGATACAAATAATTACAGAGGCATCAAGCTGTTAGATCAGGTTATGAAAGTTACAGAGAGGGTCATAGCCCAACTAATTAGGGAGCGAATCAATTTAGATGAGATGCAGTTTGGGTTCGTGCCAGGTAAAAGCACTACTGATGCCTTATTTC
>NC_069008.1:14743835-14761450 GCF_001194135.2 Octopus bimaculoides | reverse complement strand
GGCACATAAAAGACACCATTTCGAGCGTGGCCGTTTTCGTGCGGGTGACACGTAAAAGCACCCACTGCACTCTCTGAGTGGTTGGCGTTAGGAAGGGCATCCAGCTGTAGAAACTCTGCCAAATTAGATTGGAGCCTGGTGTTGCCATCCAGTTTCACCAGTCCTCAGTCAAATCGTCCAACCCATGCTAGCATGGAAAGCGGACGTTAAACGATGATGATGATGATGATGATGATGATGATGATGACACAACTTGCTGCCATGTACTGAAGTCACAGCCTCACAATCGTGAACCAAATAACCTAACAACTAAACCATGTGCCTTCACACGCAATACAATATATACACATACATGACAGGTTCCTTTCAATTTCCGAGATGTATATATGAGGGGGAATTGAAAAGTTCCTGGTTTTTAGGGTGTTGTGAAAGGCCTAAGTGGAGGCCCAACCTTCCGAGTTCTTTTACAGGGCTTAGGAAAAAAAGGACCACTACAATAAGTGTGCAAATCTGAAGAGGGAAATAGGATGGATAAAATCATAATTAACTGATCTTTTCTGTATTTTCCTTTGCCTAAAGCCAGGAACTTTTCGGCATGCCCTCGTACGTACACACACACACACACACACACACACACACACACTGCAGCCCACAACAATATTTACCTTCTTTCCTCTCTTCATCCGTACGAGGACGCTTGGCTTTTGGCTTGTAGTTCATTCGGTCTCGTCTTCCTTCACCTTCATCTTCGCTATCAGATAATTCTTCGTCCCTCACGATCCTTTTGTCACTTGCCCTTACTATTTATGGTGGGACAGAAAGACAAGAAAGAAAACATTAGAAACATAAAACACAATGACCAAACTAAAAACAAATGAACCAACATCAAATATTTCAGCCTTAAACCACAAAACTTGTCCAGTCCCCCATCTCTTATCAACTCAGCCAATCAACACCCTCTAACAGCGATAGCTGATAATTGAGCAAAAGAGTCCTTTGGTTACATTTGAGAGCATCGCTTCATTTGTCCTATCCTAGTGTAGGTTTGACAGGTCTGCAGCACAACATACATATAGTCATCTCAATCCCGTATCCTTTAGCTTCTTGCATCTGACCTCATTACCACTTAGTCTTCCTTTCATCCCCCTCCACTGTCATTCCAGACAGTCAAGCTAATAAGGGACCAAACTAATGGTCACTAACTCTGCTAAAAATAGCTGTCAAATCTCACTGCATGGCCTCTTTGGCAAATTGCTCCAGGCCAATTAAACCCTATTAGTGGACCCAGGCCGACACACACACACGACAGATTTATTTCAGTTTCTGTCTATCAAATCCATCCACTCACAAAGCATTGGATGGCCCATGGTTGTAGTAGAAGAGACACTTGCTCAAAGTGTCAGGCTGTGGGACTGAACCTGAAACCAACAGGATTGCAAATCAAGCCTCATTGATATTTTTTTTAGGAACCTCGATTTTTCTGTCAAATAATAACCTCATGAACTTTGACGTCTGAGACCCTCCAGCCATGACAACAGCGCTGTGATACTGTGGCATTTGATATCAGTTGGCAATAATTGACAAACGGATTTATCTCCCTTTAAAGATACACAAAGACTTGTGCAGCAGACATTTGAGGAGTTGAGCAGAAAAAAGGGATATTTCCTAGGAAGAAATATTGAATTTAAAGCAGTGGTTCTCAACCAGGGTCCATATAAGATTTTTAGAGGGCCACACTAGCAAAATAGTAAATTGGAGATCCACAGCAATATTTAAAGGGTCCATGAAATGTTTTGATTTAAATGTATGTATTGCATGAAACGGCTGGGTTTCTGTCTCTTGACATTTTAACATAGTTCAACCTATACAAGTCAATGTGTGAATAACAAAATAGGAATTCTGAAAGAAGTATCTATCAAATTACTTTTTTAAACATCAAAATGGCCAGGGGTGGGAGCCACTGAAATAAAATAGTAAACAAAGGGGTCCACAGATAAAAATGACAACCACTGGTATAAAGGACCTAGAGACAATGTTTTAATTAGGGGCATTTAAAGGATCTAGAGACAATGTTTTAATTAAGGGCAGGTTTAAATGACCTAGAGACAATGTTTTAATTAAGGGCAGATTTAAAGGACCTAGAGACAATGTTTAAATTAAGGGCAGGTTTAAAGGATCTAGAGACAATGTTTAAATTAAGGGCAGATTTAAAGGATCTAGAGACAATGTTTTAATTAGGGGCATTTAAAGGATCTAGAGACAATGTTTTAATTAACAGCAGGGTTCAAGAGGCAGAAAATCTGGCAAATCTTGGATTAGATAATGTGACATTAAAGAAGCATAGATGAGAGAAAGAGAGGTATAAAGAGAGAGTGACAGACAGAGAGGTGAAGGAATGTGGCTTAGTGGTTAGTGTATTTGGCTCAGGATTGTAAGGCTGTGGTTTCGATTCCCAGTGGCATGTTGCATCCTTGAGCAAAACACTTTATGTCATGTTGCTTCAGTCCTCTCAACTAGCAAAAAAGAGAGTTGTACCTGTAGTTCAAAGGGCCAGCTTTGTCACACTCAATGTGTCACGCTGCACCTCTGAGGACTACATTAAGGGTTACATGTGTCTGTAGAATGCTCATCCACTAACTAGCACGTTAATTTCATTGATTGGATCAACTGAAACACTCGTAACTGACACAGTACCAAACAATGCGAGAGAGAGAGAGAGAGAGAGAGAGAGAGAAAGAGAGAGGGGATGAAGGGAGGGAGAGTGAAGGAAAAAGAGAGGTGGAGAAAGACAGGAGGGAGAGAGTGAGGGAAATAGAGAGGAAAGTAGAAAGAGAGAGAGAGAGTGGGGGAAGTTCATTGAGAGTAGAAAGACAAGGAATTCTAAATAACAGAAACCCATGGAGTTCTTGGGAATCATAAAAATCAAAATTGGAACAGAAGGGATGTTAGAAGTGAAAATGAAAATACAAGAAAAACCTGGGGGGGGGGGCAAGTAAAGGGAAGAAAATATAAAAACACTGCAAAGGGTGGTGGAAGTAAAGATGGGGTGGAAAGGTGGAGGTGGAAAATGATACTCACTAGAAATTCTCTCATCAGGATTTTCTTTGTCTTCATCATCACTGTCTTCGTTAACAGCATCATCTGGAATTGCTGAATAACAGAAAAAAAACACACACACAAACATACATAAATAAATATATATATATATATATATAAATCTATCATAATTTTTTTTGTGTTTTGCTTTCCATGCTTGCATCATCGGTCAAACAAGTTTAGTGAAGCAGATCTTCTATGGTTGGATGCCAGGCGGAATATTTGAGACGAATGACACTGCTTGTATGACAGTGATGCTCATTTACAACTTTCATGCAATGTCAAGACACAAAACACACAAGGAGTGTTAAAAGTTCCTGACTTTAAGAGTGTCGTGAAAGGCCTGGTTAGAGACACAAACTTCCAGGCTCTTTTACAGGGCTTAGAAAAACTGAAGAACCGCTGCAATAAGTTTGTGAATCTGAGAGGGGAATATGTTGAATCAAATCATAATTAACTGATCCTCCTGTATTTTCTTTTAACCAAAGCCAGGAACATTTCAGCACTCCCTCATATAAATACTTGATAAACGGCACACACAAAACTCTTAGTCAAGTCTTTTTTATAGCAATTTGGCACCAGTTACACCTTCACTCATATAGACTCACACTCAAGCACTGTGGTGCCCAATCACAACAAAACACAATGTTATTGTGTCATTATTGTATTTGTCTGTCTTACCTTGCATTTGGACTCCAGGGGCATGGGGGAGCATTCTCAAGTTTTCATATAAGCGTGATCTGAAGTTAGAAAGAAAATATAAAACATTAACACTACAGGGATATCATCAAAGACAACATACACATTGCACCCACAATTTGACTTGCCAGTATTTTCAGAACAACAAATCATCTGCTGACTTTGTGCCAAGACAGAATAAGAGATCCCTTTACCAGGAAAGCAAGTAGGGGTTGGTGATAGGAAGAGCTTCCTGCTGTACAACAATGCCTCCATAATATATTCATCTAACCGATGCAAGAATGGGGGAGGGAAAAACACAGGACACAAAAATGAAGGAAATAAAAGAACATATAGAGAGAGAGGGGAGAAAGAAAGAGAGAGTGAGAGAGAAAGAGTGTGTGTGTGTGTGTGTGAAAGAGAGAGATAGAAAGAGGAACTTACTTTATCTTCTCCAGATATTCAGCTGTATTCTGGTTGGCCATATTGGAAGGGCTGATATGGAGTTTGAAATCAGGGCCATAATACTCAAAATAATCGTTGTATGGTAACTCTGTGAAAGAGAAACAGATATATATACATATATGTATGTGTATATATATATATATATATATATATATATATATATGTATATATACACATATATTAACATGTTAACTACTACGGCCTCTTACTGGACTTTACCAGTAACACCACGTACTTCCGGTCACACTGCATGCTGTTTAATTAGAAAGAGATGTAATTTGGTGGGGAGGGCATTTTTTTCATTTTGAAATTAACCAGTTAGCATTCAAATTATTCTGTCAAATGTAAAGCTTATTTATTCACATTGTTGTGAATTAAACAGGTGTTATCTTGTAGCTTTAAGAGTTCGATGATGTGATTGTTTATTTTTAAGAATGATATAGGTTCGGTGTCAGAAGCTGGATATGGCCAAGTAGAACATTTTGGCCAGATATGGCCAGTTTAAATGTTAAAGGGTTAGACGTCAATATTTAGCACTCACATTATTTAACCCTTTAGCATTATCCCTCTGTCCAGGTAACCAATGTACCTCCTCTACAGCAAGACACCTGTTTCTGTTTCTCTGTCTCACTCTAACTTTTCATCATCTGACACAAGATCACGTCCTCCAAGTTCCCCTCCCCACTAAAAGAATTTTCGTCTGGCAAGTTACTTGGTGATCTTGCCAGTGTTGGTGCCACTTATAAAGCATCCAGTCCACACTGTAAAGTGGTTGGCATTAGGAGAATCCAGCTGTAAAAACCATGCCAAAACTGACCTCGCCTATGCTGGCGTCACATAAAAAGTACTCTGTCCACACTGTTGGGTGGTTGGTGTTAGGAACGGCATCCAGCTATAAAAACCCTGCCAAAACAGGCTCCCGTTAAATTGTCCAACCCATGCCAGCATGAAAGGTGGACATTAAATGATGATGATGATTATTATTCTTCTGTCAAATGTAATGCTTATTTATTCACTTTGTTTTGAATTTATCATGTATTATTTCTAAGCTTTGAGATTTTGATGATGCAACTGTTTATGATTTGAATGACATTGTCCAGTATGCGTGAGAGGCCAGATCTGGTCAGTTTGAACAGGTAGAACATTCTGGACCGAACATGGCCAGTTTGAAAGCTGAAGGGTTAAATATCCTTGAAGCCATGTCAAAAGTTACAGAATAAAATATTTTCTCAAATTAAGAAAATGTACCACCAGTAATGCAATACGGCAGCTGTGCGAAGTTTGCAATGAACCACCAAGGGTACATGCAGTGGTTAACATGTTCATGCCACTGGTAGAATTAGGGGTTTTGAGGGAATTGCATGGTAACTGTGTGTAAGAGAGAAAGAGAGATACATATAGTGCATTGTCAGGTAAATTCATTTCTTTCTTCCCAAAATTATTTGAATTAACATGAAGAATATTTACAGGTCCCAGACCAAATGCTGTGGCCATGCTGGGACACCATTATCATTCATTTTTACCTTTTTTTTTTCTCCCTCCACCCCCTCCAGTTATTAGCTTCAAATCCTTAGCAGCAATATGTAAATAGACAGATACATACATTGGCAGAAGTGGAAGTAGATATTCAAATATGCTGACATACACCATGGAATTTCCATGGCTCCCACTGCTGTCAATTATTACAGATGTGTTAACAATGAAAAGTAATAAGTAATGATAATGACAAGGCAAGCCTGTTTACCATTGGCAATTTCACAGTTAAGTGCAATAGAAGTCTCATGAGTCCAACACCGAGCAACGTTCCGGATGGTGTAGCCACCACCACCCAACATTAACAACGGTAAATTCCACTGCTTCATAAATTCCACGCATTTACCATGACCTGGGAAAATAGAGGAGAAAATAATGAAAGAGATGAGAGAAATAGAGAAGAAAGAGAAATAGAGAAGAAAAAGAAATAGAGAAGAAAGAGAAATAGAGAAGAAAGAGAAATAGAGAAGAAAGAGAAATAGAGAAGAAAGAGAAACAGAGAAGAAAGAGAAACAGATGAGACATGGCTGTGTATGATTAGCTAACAATGAGACCTACACTACATGTTATGCACACAGGAACACCTTCATATCTATACACACACACATATCCTTTCTACCAG
Organism: Octopus bimaculoides; assembly: GCF_001194135.2. Lineage (NCBI taxonomy): Eukaryota > Metazoa > Mollusca > Cephalopoda > Octopoda > Octopodidae > Octopus > Octopus bimaculoides. Next base: position 14,755,056 of record NC_069008.1, on the reverse strand, counting down.
TGATTCTCAAACCATACACACACATATCCTTTCTACCAGTGATTCTCAAACTATTTTTAATCTATGGACCTCTTTGATTCCTGTTTAACTCAGGCGGACCCTGATAAAAAAAATTAAATGTTCAAAAATATCCTATTTATATTTTTGTAATTAAAAATTGTTGTAATATTTTGTGTATTGTAGAAGTTTAACCAATTTATTGCAGATAATTTTCAACAAAATCTTGTATGGAACCCAAAGGGTCCAGACCAACCCCAGATAAGAATCACTGTTTTCTACAAACACTATATGGAATCCACAGATACATCTTGTAATATACCACCACTCAACAACCACAGAAGATCAAAAGCAGTCACAACTGAAAGCATGTCATGAACTGAAAAAACAGTTGGAAGCTAATCCAAACCTTTTTCCAAAGGTCATCACTGGTGACAAAAGCCGGTGCTACAGCTATGACCTGGAAATGAAGCAGCAATCAAGTCAATGGAAGCATTCAATATCAGCACGCCCTGAAAAAGCACCATCAGGTGAAGTTCAATGTCAAGACGATGCCAATTGCTCAAGGATGCAACACACTGCCCAGTCTAGGAAATGAACTCATAAACCTTATGAACCTATGTTCAATACTCTAACCACAGGGCCACATGCCTTAAGAAACACCCACACATACACTTTTGAGTCTTTGTCCAGAAGTGTCAATCTCTGTCAGGCATTATCAGACCTATACCTCACAGACTTTGTGCCCCTCCACCTTTGTAAGGCTATTCCAAACTGCTTACCTTTTAAGGTGAGGTTAAAACAACCCAGACGATCTCCTGACAAAGAATCTGCCCCACATTGCAACACAATGGCACTTGGTTGGTACATCTCCATTACTTTATTGATAACCTGAAATAATACAAACAGAATTCATTCAGCACTTTATATGCAATATACATACAGAAAAGCCCCCAGAAACAGCTGTTGGACTTATAACACCTTTCTTCCACCTCTTCAACTTTCTCTGTCATTTGTACTGTGTAAGTTGGATCTATTAATATAAATATCTATTTATTTGTACTTAAATATTCATCGTTTGAAAGCCCCCATCTTTTGCTTTCTCTCGTTTTTCATCTATACATATATACAAATATATACATATATACATCTATACAAATTTTGTGATTCATGCCCAAACTATATTGTATTTAATCTAATTTGCTTATCAGCATAATTGCCTCTACATAGAAATATGCACACACACACACACACAATTCATAATTTAACATTCATGTTTGATGCTTGCAGAATCTAGCTGGTTCAAACACAAAACAGGTAGAATATTTGGATTAGATATGGCCAGTGTAAATACATAAGGGTTAAACATTGTGGGTGGGTGGGGGTGATAATAGGAAATGAATCAGTTGAAAGAAAAAGGGGTACTTACAGGTTTAAAAATAGATTCGTAGGACTCATCATCGATACCGTCTCGAAGTGGGAAGTTCACTGCGTAATATTTACCTTTACCAGCACCAATGTCCTGCAAGAGACAAACAGACAGACACATTGAACACTCCAGAATTAGTTGGAGGTGGGCATAGGAGTCAGATTGGAATCAACACGAGATTAGGAGTAACCCCTTAGCAATCAGATTATTCTGTTGAGCATAATGCTTGTTTATTAGCTCCACCTTAGCGAAGGCAGAGATATTGATTTCAATTGTGTTAGTTTATTTGTTCATGAACAAGATATCTCAAGAACTGCTGGATAGATTCCAATGAAACTTTCAGGGTTGTTTTGCCTCATGACTGCCAAGAACTGATTAGATTTTGGGATTGATCCGGTACCAGACAAGAATTCTGAAATATAAATTACACTGATTCCACCCCAGTACTTGAGTGCTACTTATTTTTTATCAACTTCAAATGGATGAAAGGCAAAGTTGACCACAACAGAATCTGAACTCAAAATGTAAAGACAAAACACCAAGCATTTCATTCAGCATGCTAACAATTCAGCCAGCGTACGGCCTTAAACATGAAATGATGGTTTCAAATTTTGGCACATGACCTGCAATGCTAGTGGAGGGAGAAAGTCAATTACACCAATCTCAGTGATCAACTGGTACCTATTTTATCAACCTTGAAAGGACGAAAGGTAAAGTTGACCACAGCAGAATTTGAACTCAGAACGTAATGATAGACAAAATTCCACTAGGCATTTCGTCTGGCATGATAACTGTTCATGTCAGCTCGCCACCTTAAATAAACAAGAGATAAATAAAGCAAGGCATTGCTAGGACAACATACGCGGAGGTCTCCAGTTCCAGGGAAGTACTCTCCATATTTATGGAAAGACACAGTCATCACTCTGTCTGTGGTGTAAAAAGCCTCTTCAACACCGTCGCCGTGATGAATGTCAATATCAGCGTACAGAACTCTCTGGTGATACCTGCAACATAACAACAACATCAATATAGCAGCAGCAGCAGCAACAACACAGATACTGAATCACACAAAACTCTGGTGACACCTAGAGGACAACAATACTGTAGTACAAGCAGGGGCGTAGCTAAAATAAATGGCGCCCAGGGCAAGCATCAAAATTGCGCCCCCCACCCCACCAAAAAGTGGAAACTCACAAAAAAATATCTAGGGGTGTGGAAACTCGCATAGAAAAATGTTGAGTGGCATAGATGAAAAGATAAAAAAAATTTTTTTAATGGCTTAATTAGAAAATGATCTTGGCCAAAATTGTGCCCCACTCAAAGTGGCACCCAGGGCAAGTGCCCTGCTTGCCCCACCCAAGCTACACTCCTGATTACAAGTATACTGTATATATATATATATATATATATATATATATATATTCTTTTATTTGTTTCAGTCATTAGACTATGATCATGCTGGGACACAATCGGGAAGAAATTTAGTCAAATGGTACTCGTTTTATCAAACACTTTTGCTGAACTGCTAAGTTATGGGAACATAAACAAGACTCTCTTTCTCCATCAAACCAAAGAATTCCCCCCTGCCCCTCAATCTCTGATTAAACCAACTTCTCCACTCACACTCAAAGACAGACAATATACAAAGTGCTACTTACTTCAGCAACTCCAGGATGGCCAGGACGATATCATTCACATAACAGAAACCAGATGCTTCAGATTTTTTCGCATGATGCAAACCTCCTGCCCAGTTGACTGCAATATCTGCAGCTTGTTTGTTCAGTTTGACTGCACCCGCTGCAAAACAAAACAGTACACAGGTTCAAATACAACAGGGGAGAAACATTGAGAAACAGACTTAAACATTTACCCTACAGAATCTTCAAATCCAGAGAATTCACTTGTCACCCAGTTCAACACCACCACCTCGTCCTTGGGTATTATTAGCAGAGTCTACTCTGTTCCCACCCAGTTTAACACCACCACCTCGTTCTTGGGCATCATTAGCCAAGTCCAGTCTGCTGAAAGAATTTAGGCATTTAGAAACAACTACTTATCCTAAAGAGTAGTTAAAAAAATAGTTTTTTTTAAATCAAGTTTTGAATCCGGCAATGTATCTGTGGGGTCTTTGACTTAGACAATTCCATAGCAGTTTTGTTTTAAGATTTACCTGAAAGTCAAAGCCACCAATTCTGGGAAAGGAAATATTCAACAATATGTATAGGCAAGCAAGAGAGAGATAAACGAAGAGCAGAGAGAAATGTGTGAACTTACCAACAGATCCACCAGTGGACAGCTGACAGAACTCATACATGCCATCAAATACAGGACAATCTTCTCCGACATTGACTTAAAATAAAAAGAGACAGACAGACATAAGGATCACAACACTGCTTTCACTTTGCGATTTAAATTAAAACTTTCCATCAAAATACCATGTTAATTTATGACCCAAACAGTAGCTTCATAATGGCAGAGTTATTTTACTAAATTATTATTTTCAAAATTAATTACAACAAAGGCAGCATATTACAACAGAGTGGTTGGCGTTAGGAAGGGAATCCAGTTGTAAAAATCCTGGCTGGCTCTTGTGGTACCATCCCACCCATGCTAATATGGAACGCAAACGTTAAATGATGATGATGATGATGATGAAATATGCTTACAAAAGCTTAAACAAAGATTTTATCTTTGCAAGAACCTAGAGTTAGCCATTTTCACCTTTTAGCATTCAGAATTACTCTGCCAAATGTATTTATTCCCATTGTTTTTAATTAATCATGCATTATTTCAGATTCCAGACTGCAATGATGTGATTGTTTGTTTTTAGAATGACATTGTAGAGAAGGTGAGGGGATGCTGGATTTGGCCAGTTTGAACATAAAACACATAGAATATTTTGGCCCTAATATATCCAAGTTAAATGCTAAAAGGTTAATGAAAACCCACCTAACACTGCCCCTAGTATTATGAGAAAAAAAAAACTTCATGTTTTGACCCTTCAATGCCAATCTACCAGAGACCATTCCTATGATACAAACTTTCTGATTCAAAGTGATCTAAATTAAAACCTTCCATCAAAATTCCAAGTTAATTTAAGTTCCAAATGTCCAGTTAAATAAGGACACAGTTATTTAATAGAATTCATTATTTTCAAAATTAATTAAAAGAAAGGCAATGAAAGCATCAAAGTGAAATTCCAACACTGTTTTCACTACTGTGTAGCTACAGTGAACATTCATTTCACTATTTACTAATATAGAAATAACCACACACACACATATATATATATATATATATATATATTAAACAATATAACATCTACAGATATTTTTTTGTTTTATGGTGAACAGTTCTACATAGAGAAGATAGGGCAATAGAGAAGTCACGGCAGATAGAACAAAAGAGGAGACAGCAGCAAATAGGACACAGGGAAGACAGCAAGGGGGGGACAAAATAGTAAATTGTGGACAGAGCAAGAGATGAAAGAGTGGGCAAAACAACAAAGGAGACACAGTTAAACCAGAGGACGGAAAGGGAGAGAAAAAAAGCCCAACTTACAGCGTTGCATCTGTTTGTTATATTCAGACATATTGTCTGGTCGAATGCTTCTTAAAAATTTGATGTAATCATCGCTGTGGAATTTTGTCATTTCTTCCTGGATTGCCTTGTGGGGTCTCTGAAACATTGCAAACAACACAAACAAACGAGATTAGTTTTGATAAAGCATAGGGGCAAGCATGGAGGATGGATATGTGTTTATGATGGTTTGTTTTGGAATATGGTTTGGGCTTCACTCTTGCGGCATGGACGTCGTCAGTTGGTGTCTGCCATCATCGTTACGAGTTGACTAATACCTTGCGAGTGAACTCTGTTGGGTGAAAATTGGAAAAATCGTATTCCCCATTTCTCTGACCATGTCACTTTCCTCTCACACTCATGAAATCACCCCACTAGTCCACTGACCATATCCTTCCTTAACCCTTTAGTGTTCATGTTACTGTCAGTTGTAATGCTTATTTATTCACATTGTTTTGAATTTATCATGTCTTATCTCATAGTTGTTGAGATGTAACTCTTTACATTAGGAATGATATTGTAGGGTAGGTGTAATATGCTGGATCTGACTGGTTTGAACTGGTAGAATATTTAGGCCGGATATGGCTGGTTTGAATGCTAAAAGGTTAAACTAACCTTGTGCTTCAAGGATTTACTCAGCCACCCTATAACTATCATCTTTATCTTCTTCCCAGCTATTCCCACCCACATCTGTACAATGCTGAGTAGCCATATATCTTCTCAATCGCAGGGCGTCTGTGCTCATTCCTTTCAACACCTGGCACAAAGTCACCTCCTCCTCTCAAATACTTCACTCCAATTAGACAAAGGAGCTTTCCTTTTTCCATTTTTTCTTCCTGTCTTGCAACTTACTTGGCAACCACACTAGTGCCCCTCGCACAAGAAAAGCACCCAGCACATACTGTCAAGTGGTTGACATTAAGAAGGGCATCCAACTATAGAAACCATGCCAAAGCTACATTGGAGTTTGATTCAGCCCCCAGCTTGCTGGATCGTGTCAAACTGTCCAACCCTTACCAATACTGAACTAGACAAATGATGATATATCAGAATGGGGTGAAAAGTTCACAGACTGCCTACAAAGGAGTGATGCTAGAGCTGTGAAATCTTGCATGCATTAATTTCAACTCTTCATATTAACTGCATTGTTTCTTTCCAGGTAAGCCGACCATCTGACTGTTCAAAGAAGACTTCAAAAGAAACTAGTGGCAACTTGTCTTGAAAATCAACAAAATTTGGCATTGTGATGTTATGAAGTACCTGCAGAAAATAGGGTTAGCCCCCAAAGACATTCATACTGACACGATTGCTATATTAGAGGACGATTAGAATGTTGCAGAAAAGAATCAGCAAGACAAATTCTTCAAGCCAAGCCAACCTGCAGGTAACACCTGAGAGTGGACCAAGAATGAGGTGGTTGGATAAGAGTAGTGGTCAGAGATGGATAGGTGAAAATGAAATAATACTCACATATATTTCCATTTTTCTATAGAGGCCATAATTGAGAATCAGGTTGTGGGTCATGCGTATACGGTGAGGTTTCATCGGATGTCCCTGCCCATAATAGTAATTGCCAATGTCACCTGGAAGACAAACAAAAGCAAAAATGTTTGAGGGAAGAATACAAATGGAACTGTTTCAAAGAAGATAAATACATAGACAGGTCTGCATTTCAGTGTGTTTATGCCTGATCTTTAGCATACTTCTGTGTCTGCTCAAATCACAATCACGGGAAAAGTTGTTGATAACTCTTACCAACAAAAGCAAGGCTGATAGATACACACAAGTGTTGCAAAATAAGTTGAATTACCAATAAGCATCAGCTTGGATGACACTTTATTCAACTGACAGAGGAAGGTGACCAATCAAACTGATTATATAAACAGAATCTTGGTTGGTCGAAAATGTCTTGCCTCAAGCTCTGATTTTCTGCCTATTCTTGTCGGAGCCTTTGATACGGAGCATCAAATTTTTAATCCCTTTCACATTTATAAAATGTCAAGCAAACTTTAAAATTTGTCATTACCGTTTTAGCTGGGAGACTAAACTGATAGTTTGGTAACCCACTGAGATAAACATTAAAAATCGAAAGGAGAAAATAAACAGCTTTGCAAGTTTAACTCAGTGTTTATTGAACAAGAGAGGTGCGAAATTTAAGAAGCGACTTGTTAGAATATACACATCTGTGAGGAGACATAAACAAAAATAGCAAAAATCTATTATACCAAAAGAACTAGTAATACATACAAGTGTTCTATGAAGACAATATAAAATTGCTGCATAATTCAACATGAATGTGAAACGGCATTAAACGCTGTATAAGGTAAATAAAGGTTTCTGTAGGAACACTAAATCATATTCACTTAGTGAGTTTACATGCGCAAGGTTGAATTATAATGTTGTGGTCAGTGTTAGATGCAGTAAGAGTTGGTAGCAGTGATGTCAGAGGTGATGAATTTCATTGTTCTAATGCAGAGAAAGCAAGCAATAGCTTCCTGGAGGCAAACACAAGCTAGACTTCTTAAGCGGAGAAACACTGATCTATTTAAGGAAATTCCTGGGCTCCATTGCAATAGGTAGAAACTCCAAGCAATGTAAAATATGGCCTGGACCATGATTACCAGCATGAACATCGATCTTCGAAAAGTATTTAACCATTTAATGGTTTTAGTAAATTTATACAGAAAAAATAAAGCATTATACTGTCCAGCATAAATAAAAGTCAACTTCACTATGTTTTTGCTTCAAAAAACATATTCTGACATTAAATGAGTCAACTTCTGGTATGTATATTTACATTTGTACATCATTTTTCATCAAAAACCATTTCTAAAAAAATTCTGGAAATGATCTAACTGTGTAATTCATAATTTAATAAATGGGTTTCAAATTTCGGCACAAGGCCAGTCATTTTAGGAAAGGGACTAAGTTGGTTACATCTACCCCAGTGCTTAACTGGGGTTTATTTTATCCACCCCCAAAGTATGAAAGGTAAAGTCAACCTCGGAAGAATTTGAACTCAGAATATAAAGACAACAAAATGCCACTAAGCATCTTACCTGGTGTGTTAACGATTCTACCAGCTTACTGCCCTAAGTTTGTAATTTAATATAATTTATGATTTTGAAATAATTAAGGCGCAGGAGTGGCTGTGTGGTAAGTAGTTTGCTTACCAACCACATGGTTCCGGTTTCAGTCCCACTGTGTGGCACCTTGGGCAAGAGTCTTCTACTATAGCCTCGGGCCAACCAAAGCCTTGTGAGTGGGCTTAGTAGACGGAAACTGAAAGAAGCCCGTCGTATGTATGTATATGCTGATGTGTCTACGTCCCCATAACTTAGCGGTTCAGCAAAAGTGACTGATAGAATAAGTACTAGGCTTACAAAGAATAAGTCCTGGGGTCGATTTGCTCCAGCATGGCCGCATTTATGACCATACTAGTGCAGTCTTCTCTCTTGCAAACTACATCTGATGCTTCTATTACCCAATTTTTCTCAACATATTTACACCATTGTTGTTGTACAGGCACACTGACATTGCACAACCAGCAGAGCATGCTGGCTTCATTTCTTTCAAGCCCTCACATATTCCCTGCAGCCACAGCCCATGTTTCGCAGCCATATAGTATAGCTGTACATACACAATCAGCCCTTCACTCTGAAGGAGAGGCCCTTTGTTACCAACAAAAGTAGTAGCTCTCTGAACTTTGACCAGCTTGATCTTATTCTAGCATCTACACTTTCAGAGCAGAGCATCCTCCTCCACTGCTAACTTGGTCACCTAGGTAATGGAAACTCTAAGGATTCTTCCAGATATTTGAGGAAGTCTATTACCTGTATATTGTTGGTGTTTATTGAACCTGCGCAGCTGCCAAAAACAAATTCTGCTTTCTGTTAACTTTCCTGTGATTTCACTACACCTTTTATGTGTCCATAGCTTACACTGGGTACACCAAATGGAATTTTTACCTTCACCTTTTCTACATACTAAACAGGGTCATTTCCCTGAAAGGATTAGTAATTGTTTTGTTTTCCTGCTTTCTAGTACTCTAAGGCCCGAAAACTCTTTAGCATTTAAACCAACACGTATCCAGCCCAAATATTCTACCTGTTTTACGTTCAAACCAGTCAGATCCAGCCTCTCACATCTACCCTACTATAATGTTATCCTAAAAATATGCATCCACATTAAAATTTCAAAGCTCAGATAATGTACGATTGATTTCTAAACAATATGAATAAATAAACACTAAATTTCACAAAGAAATCAATGCTTAAAGGGTTAATCCCAGGCCTTGCCCAACACCTGAAATTTCTTCAACTCTACTATACATTCAGCAATAAAAACAAGGTCAGACATAGAAGACTTCCCAGAGGCAACTAGTCTTAAATTTCACTGTTATGGCCTGGAGGACTCTAATAAACAAGAGAGGGCTGAGAACTAATCCTTGGTGAACTCCTAGCTGCATGCTTAATTCATTGCTATACCCATTGCTAACTTGTACTTTACTGACATCATCCCTGTAGAAAACCTTGGCTGGTTTTCTACCCCTAACTTCTCCATCAACCACTAGATAAGGGAGGAAGGGACCCAGTCAAAGGCTTTCTCCATTTCAACAAATACCAGGTACAACAGTTTATTTTTCACTAAACGCTTCTATTGCAATTGGCTTACTAGGAAGATACCATCAGTAGTGCTTCACTGGCATTAAACCAAACTGCATCGCAAACAGTGTGTGTGTGTGTGTGTGTTGCACCAAAAGCCGATATGAGTTTGTCTCAAGGTAACTACTACAGTATAGCTTGTTCTAGCAGAACATCCATGTTTTAAGTGGAGATGAATATATATTTAACCCTTTAGCACTTAAACTGGCCATATCCAGCCAAAATTTTCTACCTTCAAAACTTGCCAGATCTGACATCTCGCACCTACCTTACCATTTTGAACATGAACAGTTACATCATCAAAATCTCAAGTTTACAAGATAATGCAGGATAAATTCAAAACAATGTGAATAAATAAGTATCATATTTGACAGAATAATCTGAACGCTAAAGGGTTAATCAGGTTAATCTATTAATCCTGACACATTTCAGCAGAAATACAGTAACAAAAGGGTAAACAACAAGACTGTAGAAGATTATCTCTGCTAATCAACCCAAAACATACAGGAATTCTACTTTATGTTCCCCATGTAATCCCTCGTAACATTTACATTTTGAGGGATTTTCTTAAATTGTTTGCAAATTTGTATTCTACATAGGAATTCATACAATGCAAAAATATTTTTTTGTGTAATTTTAGGGGTATTTAGCTGTTATTTTTAGCACATCTCACGACCACCTCATACTATCCTCATTTGTTAGTCTGACATATGCTTTTCAGTATCCATCTTCTCATAAATACATTGAATGGTCTTTTGCTGAGATTTAAGCCAAAAATTCAAACTGTCCATCCAAACAGTATTTTTTTAAAATTCCACAATTTAAAAAAAATTATTTTTTCATTCACAAAACTTTTCTAAAAAGTCCAAAAAAATAAAGTTATGAGGGGGTTATATGGGGTTCTTTAAAGCAGAATTCCAACATGCATATTAGAAGTAGAAGTATTATCGACATGGACTTTTATAATAAACAATGAAATGGACAAGGTTGTTTAGCCCATGGTCAGCCTAGATCCAGCAGACTTATGATCAAAAATGTTCCAACAATAACTGTCCCATCTTTTATTCAGACATAGTATAGCTTGGACTAATTGTATGTCCTTTCCTTGCTGTTTAAACCCAGGTCAAACCTGCATCAGACCTATGATCCCACCTTGTATCTAAGACTACATTATCTAATGCCCTTACTTGTTTAGCCACAAGTCAACCCTGCAGCAGACCTATGATCAAAACATGTTCCAACTGTGACCATCCAACCTTTTAGTCAGACATAGTGTACTTAGGGCTATATTGTCTAATGTGTCCTTCTTTGTTATTGTCTAGCCCCAGGTCAGTTCTGATCCAACAGACCTACGATCAAAGATATTCCAACTGTGACCATCCCATCGTTTATTCAGACTGAGTGTATCTTGGACTACACTGCTTGGTCAGCTCAGGGATATAGCAGAAGGCACTTGTCCAAAGTGCCATGGAATGAGACTAAACCTGGAACCATGTGGTTGAAAATACAAGACTTCCTTTTGTACACCCCAAAAAAAAAACCCATTTAAAAA
>NC_069008.1:14739979-14743654 GCF_001194135.2 Octopus bimaculoides | reverse complement strand
TTTATTTTTAAATATGTGGAAAAATACGGAGATTATGGTTCTGAAAAAAATTTCTAAAACTTTCGTAAAATTTCAAAAAAAAAAAAAAAAAAATTATATCTCCCCCTCCCCTCGCAGTGTACAGCTTTTTTTTTTCAAAATATGCGGAAAAATACGGAGATTATGATTCTGAAAAGAATTTCCAAAAATTTTTGTAATTAGGGTTAGGGATATGGTTAGGGTTTAAGGGTTGGGGAAAAAAGTCAAAAATGAAGAAATTGGTAGGGGGTAGGAAGGAAGGGCGGGGCGAAATTTCTAGATACCAATGTTTGGAAATTTTCCGGAATCTCCGTATCCGAAAACAGGGGTTTTGGGCAAAAAATAAATAAATAAAATTTGGGAGGAAGTCTTTCCAAAGATGTTCAGGTGTTCCAGCCGTGACCATCCCATTTTGTATTCAATCACAGCGTATCAAGGATTATACCATCTTATGTTTGTGTGTGCGTGTATAAGACTACCAACATTGGTCATATATGGTGAGATCGAAGAAGAATTCGGCTGCCATTTCTAGGAGATCGCGTGACCACGTAGGGGCACCGATGTTAAGAGGGACTATTAAGATGGATTTCAAATAAAGGGAACAAAATAGTGTGTGTGTGGGTGGGTGAGTGCGTGCGTGATGGTGCGCGTATAAACATACACACACTATGTAATAGGTGTACAGGCCACGACCACTCCATCTATTATTGAGAGTGTATGTAGTATATTAATTCAGCACCCCAGCCTGCAGACAGCATTGAACGAACAATCCCGTGAACAAAGCGTTCCAACCATGACCATTGCATTTTGTATTCAGTCACCGTATACCGAGGATTACACCTGCAATTTCGTGTGTGAATGTGTGTAAAATCAACTTCATTGCTCTTATATGGTAATATGGAAGGGGAAATTTGGCTGCTTTTTCTAGAATGTCGTGCGACCACGTAGAGGATCCCGCGTTAAAATAGATGGGCAAAGTGGAACTCCATGAGCCTAAGGGATCTTTGGAGAGATTTCAAATAAAAGGGACAAAATACAATGCGTGTGTGTGTGTGTGTGCATAAAATGGTAAGGGGGGGGGCAGTTTTTAGAAGTTCAGATTAATTTAGAGAGAAAAATACGGAATTCTGGTTTCAGTGTGTTGCAGTGTAGAGTATAAATGTTGGATGTAGGTGTAAAGGATAAACGTGATGAAGAAGGAACAGACAAGACAAAAGGATGAAGACAGAAAAAAAAAAAACGAATATGTCCGGCAATGAAAATTGCAAATACGGACGTGAAAAATTAGGATTAGTGGCTTCCGTAGTTAAACGGCACAGAGCGCGCGCAGATGGATATGTGTGTGTGTGAATGTGTGTGCGCGCACGAATATCAATGAGTGTGAGTGATAGATCGAGAGAGAGGAGTGGTTTCTTTGTGAGTGTGTGTGTGTGTGTGTGTGTGTGTGTGTGTGTGTGTGTGTGTGTGTGTGTAGGTATATGTGTGCGCGCGCATGTAGGAAAGTGTGTGCGTGTGAAACAGTTTGTATATATGAAAATGTGGGTGCGCGCGAGAGAGAAAAGGTACTTCTTTGTGTATGTGTATGCATATATGTGTGTGTCACTGAGTACGTGCATATGTGTGAGAGAGAGTTTTTTTAATGTGTGCGCACTGTGCGTCACTCCTTGTGTAAGTTTTTCTGCGAATACATGGCTATATGTATATAAAGTAGTGAACTGTATGTGTGTATGAGGCGTGCTTCTATGTGTGTGCACGCGACAGGAGTAAGTTATATGTATATGTAAGAGGGAATATAAGTGTGTGTGTGTATATACAAGGGTGCGTATATTTCTCTGTGTATGGGTGTGTGTATATATCTCAGTTACTGTAGGCATCTATGTGTTAACGTGTAGTATATAGGAGACAGATAACAAAGAAATGTGTGTTAAGCGCGCGCGTGTGACAGTGTATGAACGGCGCGGATAGGGTGCATTTATCTCTTTACATAGTTTGTGCGTGTGTATATATATGTGTGTGTGTATGTGCGTGTAAGCTCACAAGGTTTAGTAAAAGGGGAGTTAGTTAAGTCAACATGCCGATCTATGCATATATTTGCGTATACGGTGATTAAAAAAAATATATATCCGTCAATTACACGGCCTTGTACAGGGAACTGAGTCAACACCATTTGTATGAGACACACACACACACATCAATACAAATAGATACATATACACAGATAGAGAAACACACAGAGATACACATATAGCTACATGCATCTTATCTGTATGTATTCGTACATTTTATATATTGGGTTTAGGCATGAGGAAAGTAGCCATGCTGAAGTACAGCCTTCAAGGCGGTTCAGTTATAATTCAATTCACATCTGAAGGTGTTATGCTTTATATGAAATTGAACCCAGCAACTTGGCTGGGTTCCTTTATTTTATCTGAACCTGGGAATGCCTAAAGGCAAAGATGGCCTCAGCAAAGGATTCTTGCTATCGACCCCAATACATTGCCATTTCTATTTAACAAATTTCCAGGTTCACCGTGATAGATATGCATGAATCTTGGCGTTGTGTGACGTTTATGTGTCTGTCATCCAAACTTGTATGACAGCAGTACTCGTTTATAACTACCACAATGTCAAGAGGTACAGTTTGCACATCTACTCCAGGACATTGTGGGGTTAGGAAGGGCAATGACATTAGGAAAGGGATTCCAGACATAGAAACCATGCTAAAACAGACATGAAGCCTGAACAGCCCTTCAGCTGGTCAGTTCCTGTCAAACCATCCAAGTCATGCCAGCATGGAAAACAGACATTGATGATGATGATGAAATCCCTATACTAGACTGATACCTTCACATCTGCCCTCTCCACATACCTTTTCCAGGGTGTTAGTTTCCATTTGTGCCTCAATGTACCAAAAACACATTCACAAAACATCATTTTAACATCCATCTTTCCATGCTTTCATGAGTCACATAGAATTTGTTGAGGCAGATTTTTTACAGCTGGATGCAGTTCTCATTGCCAACCAACACCTGTTTCCAAGCAAGGTAATATTCCTCATGTTAGCACCAACTTAAAATGTATGGCGCAGATGTAGCTAAGTAGTAAAAAGCTTGCTTACCAACCACATGGTTCTGAGTTCAGTCCCACTGTGTGACACCGACACCTTGGGTGTCTTCTATATAACCTCAGGCCAACCAAAGCCTTGTGAGTGGATTTGGGAGATGGAAACTGAAAGAAGCCCATCACGATATACGTATGTGTGTGTGCGCGCATGCGTGTTTGACCCTTGCCACCACTTGACAACTAGTGGTGGTGTGTTTACACCCCCATAACTTAGCAGCTTGGCAAAAGAAACCAATATAAAAAGTACTAGGTTTCAAACACTAATGTCCTAGGGTCAATTTGTTCGACCAAAACACTTGAAGGTGGTGCCCCAGCATGGCTGCAGTCAAATGACTGAAACAAGTAAAAGATAAAAGATATATAGCCAATTACACAACTACATCATATTCTTTTATTCATTTCTGCCATTTGACTGCAGCCATGCTGGAGCACCACCTTTAGTCAAGCACATCGATCCCAGGACTTATTCTTTGTAAGCCTAGTACTTATTCTATCAGTCTCTTTTGCCAAACCGCTAAGTTAGGGGGACGTAAA
>NC_069008.1:14733298-14738298 GCF_001194135.2 Octopus bimaculoides | reverse complement strand
AACTGGTGTAGAGGGGATACATAGTTACCCCAGTTAAAGAGAGAGTGAGAAAGAGAGAAATACATTTCCAGCTTCATGGTAGATGTTTATTTTGGTAGGAATTAAGTCAATTCGACAACATTCTACCTACAACTTCATTTCTTTAACAGTTTCACTCATCCTGCCCAAACTGGAGCACCACCTTGAGTTTTTTTCAGTCCAATCAAATCATCTCCAGTACTTACTGTATGCCTGGTACTTATTCTATCAGTTTCTTTTTAGGCAAGCTGCTAAGTCATGGACGTAAACAAACCTATACTGGTT
Source organism: Octopus bimaculoides (assembly GCF_001194135.2). NCBI lineage: Eukaryota > Metazoa > Mollusca > Cephalopoda > Octopoda > Octopodidae > Octopus > Octopus bimaculoides. The sequence continues at coordinate 14,737,995 of NC_069008.1, read as the reverse complement.
GTGAAGTGTGAGATTCAAACACAACACACAGATAGGCTTCTACACAGTTTCTACCAACCAAGTCCATTCACAAGGCTTTGGTTGCCATTGTAGAAGACACTTGCTGAAAATGCTGTGCAGTAGGACTAAACATGAAATCATGTAGTCGTCAAGCAACAATTAACCAGCACAGAAATTTGTTATCAAACACTATGGCAGCAAGCTGGCTAAATCGTTAGCACGCCGTGCGAAATGCTTAGTGGTATTTCGTCTGCTGCTATGTTCTGAGTTCAAATTCCACCAAGGTCGACTTTGCCTTTCATCCTTTCAGGGTCGATTAAATAAGTACCGGTTACGCACTGGGGTAGATATAATCGACTTAATCCGTTTGTCTGTCCTTGTTTGTCCCCTCTGTGTGTAGCCCCATGTAGGCAGTAAAGAAATAACAAATTTTTGTTATGAAACACCAAGTGATATGCCTGCCACACAAGAAATACATAATTTATAGCAACAGAGGCAGTATTAATACCAAAAGCTAATATTTATCTCCCACTTAAAGTGGATGTTGTGCTAGAACACAGAATACTGCATTATTTAGCTTGAGAGAACGTCTCACATGGACTTGTGGTGCCTAAAAGCACTCCGTTTATATTGCTGGCAGGTGAGAACTGTCTGCTACAGCCACTGAAACTGCCAGACCATGACCATATGGTCTCAGCCTTCTTTGGCCTTGTTAATGGCAGATGTCCAGCTAGACATAGCATCTGATTCCCCTGTCAGTGATATATAGAATCTCATTATCTATTCAAGCACTAGTATTGCAATATACACATATCAGGCTGATTGTGAGGTGGATCTCATGTTATAAGATGATATCAGGCTGATTTGTGGGGGATCTCATCCTACAAGATGAGACAGTATATTATATCATATACTATATACATATAGATGCTATATGGTAGTGAAGCATGGGCCCTGAATGTAGAGAACATGGGAAGGCTTGGAAGAAATAAAGCTAACATGCTTTGCTGGATGTGCAACACCACAATGTATCACTTGCTAAGGTTACCTCTACAGATTTTCTATAGAAATTATAGCCAGCACGAATTTTGTTATGACGTTTTGTATCTCTGATGCCTGTTGCGAATGAGGTCAAAGATGAAAAATGGGTAATGAGCATATATGCCAACCCATTAATCATAGGAATAACCTTAACAAGAGATGTAATAGCACTGCTAGCACAGTAGAACACAGTACCAACTTATAAAAACGTTTAATACACTTTGTAGCATATTATGGTTGCATAACGAAATACAGTGTCCCTACATGTCAGAGTGTATATACAACAAGATGCAAATATGTTGAGAGAAAAACTGGGTACAAGAGAGAAGACTTTGCTGGTTTGAATGAGGACATAATGCATATATGAGGACAGCTGCATAAAGAAGTGCTGATCCCTAAATGTAGATGAAACCTGTAAAAGAAGGAGACCCAGGAAGATGTGGGATGAAGTGGTGAAGAATGTTTATGTATATATATACACATAAACATACACACTCACTCATGCATACATACATATATGTAACTGTGTATGTTTGTCTCCCAGTCTTAACATTACATGATAGTTGTAAATGAGTGTTACTATTGTAGAAACAGTGTCTTTCAATTCCAATATTCTGTGAAAGCATATCAGAACTTAGGGAAATATTACTTTGCTTGGCAACAGATGAGGAGCAGTATCCAGAGGCAACCTTGTGCCAGGTGATGAGAGGTTAAAGTATGATGGGCAGAAATAGGAGTCTTGCTGTAGAGGAGATACATGGCTACCCCCGGATGGAAAAGAGAGAGAGAGAAAGAGGGAAGAGAGATGGTATTGGTGAAGATGTTTTAGGGCATACCTTTCAAGTTACATGGAAGTGAATATAAGTGGTACGGGGAATTGGATAGGGGTAGTAGGTAAGTTTGTGAGGAAATGGATCCAAATGCACCAACGTTTTGTAAAAATATTAGGGGGTTGTCAAGATACTGTTGCACCTTATTACCTAATCCTTGAAGAGAAGAAAAAGACAATTCAAGGAAGTGTAGACAAGTTCGCACAACGATCTACACTGTCACAACAGGAGTCAGCTGATGATCCCCAACCATCAACATCTCGTGTGTAATCTTCTCCTCCTCCTACATCAGCCTCGATGAGTAACACCAATGTTAGCCACCAGTAAAGTACACAAAATCATTTCTTTCTAATATAAAATCAGCCTAAGCTTGCCCAACAATTTACCGAATTCGTAGGCTAACATGAAGACAAACTAGGCTAGCCTTGGTTCTAATTATTACATGTATATACATTTAAATGATGGTTATTTCGACTGAAGTCATGTCCTCTGGAACCAATTAATGACGTAGGGTGAGGTATGATTGTATATATAATCCTCATCATTTAACGTCTGTCTTCCATGCTGGCATGGGTTGAATGGTTTCACAGGAGCCAGCCAGGTAGATGACTCCACTAGGCTACTGTGTGTTTTGGCATGGTCTTTATGGCTGGATGCCCTTCTTAACACCAAATACCATGTAGAGTGGACTGAATGCTTTTTACATGGCACGCACACACACACAATGGGCTTCTTCCAGTTTCCATCTACTAACTCAACTCACAATGCTTCAGTAAATTCAAGGCTACAGTAGCCAGTAATGCTTTCACAGAGTGCTGGAAATGAATGACACACCACTTGTATGACAGTAACACTCGTTTACAAGTGTCACATGATGTAAAGACAAGGAGACACAAACCTACACACACAAAACAGGGTTCTTTCAGTTTCTGGTCATCAAATTTGCTCAGAGGGCTTTGGTTACCTGGGGCTGCAGCAGAAGACACTTGCCCCAAAGTGCTACACAACAGGACTGAGCACAAAACCATGTGGTTGGGAAGCAAATTTCAGAACCACACGGCAACACTTGCATAAACAATAAAAAGGATGACTGGCAGAGTCCTTAGAACAGTGATTATAATGAGGTGCTGCAATATTTATTCACACAGGGGCAGTCATGACTATGTTGTAAGAATCTTGCTTCCCAACCACATGGTTCTGGGTTAGCCAAGTGTCATCTACTATAGCCTTGGGCCAACCAAAGTCTTGCGAGTGGATTTGGTAGATGGAAACTGAAAGAAGCCTGTCATATATGTGTGCGTCTGTCTCCCACCACCACTTGACAATTAGTATTGGTGTATTTATGTCCCCATAGCTTAGCAGTTTGGCAAAATAGACCTACAGAATAAGTACCAGGCATAAGTCATCATTTAACGTCCACTTACCATGCTGGCATGGGTTGGACGTTTTGACAGGAGCCAGGCAGAAGACTGCACCAGGCTTCAATGTCTATTTTGGCATGGTTTTTTTTTTTTACAGCTGGATGCCCTCCCTAACACCATCCACCCAGCAGCATGGACTGAGTGCTTTTTACGTGATACAAGCACCGGCAAGGTCAGTTTGGCATGGTTTTAACAACTGGATGCCCTTCCAAACACCAACCACTTTATAGTGTGGACTGGATACGAACAAAAAAAAAGTACCCAGTGGGGATCAATTAGTTCAACTAAAATTTCTTCAAGGTGGGGCCCCCAACACGACCACAGTCTAATGACTGAAACAAAAGAAAAGAAAGAGATGGTATAATACTGGTTTCAAGTTTTGGCACAAGGCCAGCAATTTGGGAAGAGGGAGTAAGTCAATTACACTGACCCCAGGATACAACTGGTACTTATTTTATTGACTCCGACAGGATGAAAAGCAAAGTCAACCTCAGCAGAATTTGAACCCAGAATGTAAAGACAGGCAGAATGCTTAGTGGCACGGTAAGGATTCTGCCAGGTTGCCACCTGATAAAAGATGTTCATAATATTAATACAATGCACAGAGAGAGAGCGTACTTTCCACATGGAAGGCAGCCTACAGCTGAGGAAACTGGGACCAAGAAGAGCACAATAGCTTGCAGCACATTCTCATCATCATTTCAACCAACATTTTTCCATGTTTCTATGGGTTAGATCAAACTCATTAAAGCAGTTTTTCTACAACACAATGCTCTTCATATTACCTGTGTTTTTTCAGCAAGGTAATATTTTCTCTAGTCCTTCAGAACAAGATGGCATAATGCCTGGACATGTTTCCACAGAAGATTGCAAACAAACACCACCACTTGTATGACTATCAAGCTACAAACACACACATTCATTTCCTCATTACCCACCCTGTGGCCAACCCTATTTTTCAAGTAAGGGATCTCGTATTTCATATATCTTCTACGGCAATGATTGATAAGCAAAAAAGAAAAGGGATAACTCTACTTGTAGCTTTAATAGAGAACAAATGTAAACACACAAGATAGTTAGCTATTTATCTCGTAGTCTGTCTGTCTATTTATCTATCTATCTATCTCGACAGATAGATAGAAATACAGACAGGCAGAGACAACAGATAGACAGATAGATAGACCGACAGGCTGATAGATAGATAGGAAGATAGATAGATAGGAAGATAGATAGATAGGAAGATAGATAGATAGGAAGATAGGTAGATATATAGACAGACAGACAGATAGATATATAGACAGAGACATAGATAGATAGAAAGAGATAGCTAGGCACAGACAGACTGACAGATTTGCACACACATCCATACTTCTTTATGAATATACATATGAAAAAAAAAAAATAT
>NC_069008.1:14719424-14732040 GCF_001194135.2 Octopus bimaculoides | reverse complement strand
CCTCATACCTAACAGCTTCTTTTCTTTGAGACGCGTACGGTTGAAAAGAAACATGGCTGGTTTTTCAAAACTCAGCCATCCGTGACTATCACGTTGCGTTTTGTGTGTGTGTGTGTGTGTGTGTGTGTGTGTAGTTAAGAACCCTCACTTTGATACTACATGGTTTCAGGTTCAATCCCACTGCATGGTACCTCGGGCAAGTGTTTTCTACGAAAGCCCCAGGCTGGCCAAAACCTTGAGTGGATCTTATTAGACGGAAACTGAGTAGAAGGCCTTCGTACATGTGTGTGTGTGTGGATATAAGTGTGTGTGTGTGTGTGTGCATTCTTTTACTCGTTTCAGGCATTTGACTGCGTCCATGCTAGAGCACTGCTTTTAAAGGGTGTTAGTCGAAGAAATCGTTCCCCAGGACATTCTTCGTAAGCCTAGTACTTATTCTATCGGTCTCTTTTGCCAAACCGCTAAGTTACGGCGACATAAACACATCGGTCGTCAAGCGATGGCGGGGGAGGGGGGACAAACACAAATATATACATATACGACGGGCTTCTAATTTCCGTATACCAAATCCACTAACAAGGCTATGGTAGAAGACACTTGCCACGTAGTGGGACTGAACCTGGAACCATGTGTTTGGGAAGCAAGCTTCTTACCACACAGCTACGACAGCGCCTGTGTGTGTGTGTCCACTGCCATCGCTTCACAATCGATGTTGGTTTGTTTACGTCCCCGTCACTGAGCAGGTCGACAAAAATGACTGTGATCGATTTACTTGACTAAAACTTTTCAAGCCGTTGCTACATCGTGGCTACAGTCCAATGTCTGAAAAAGTAGTGCCCAGAATAGATTTTCCAATGTATAACTTTTCTAGACGAATATACATCTGACTGCTATTTCTAGCATTTCGAGTGACCACGTACAAGCTCATAGGTCAATACTGATTCAGCAAACGTGACAGACGTTCCATCCACGACTATCCGTTTATATATAGGACTTCATTGTTCGATATATCCTTCTTTTTAAGACGGTATAGCGCGTAATTGGGGGAGATTTGGCTGCTATGTCTAACAGTTCTCGTAAACTACATTGTAATTACAAAGCAGAACTAGGATGGAGTTCGAAGTAGGGAACTAAAGATATGAACATACATTTTCACGAGTGTATATATATATAAGTACACAATCACATGTGTAGATATATGTAAAGAGGAAGATGTATAACCTATACGTATAAACATTCATACGTGCACATACACACACATACACAGAGATGGAGACACATACATATATACACGCGCGCTCACACACATATATATATATATATATATATATATACACACACACACGTGCACAAAGAGAATAAAAGTTGAACTTACCATCATAATAGTAACATATTCGTTTCTTACTGTGTCCCTGAGTGGTCATTTTTCTACTTCTTTTGTGTATATAGTAAATGATATATAATTATATATACACAGCAATCTATATAATATATATATAAATACGTATGTATATATAAGCCGCCCTGCCTCTCAATTTAAATATCAGTTGTGAGTGTAGAGATATATGTGTATGTATGAATGTGTGTTGGCTATATAAATACGTATGTATGTATATATATTGTGTATGTGTGTGTGTGTGTGTGTGTGTAAGTGTTGTCAACCGAATAACCTCCGGTCAGACCTTTCCAATTGAGTTAAAAGGGAGAGAGAGAAAGAAAAGCCACAGCTGAGATGGAGAATGTTAAAGGGTGAAATGAGAGAGGCCGGAAGTGGCTGCTACTACTGCTGCTGCCGTGGCTGTTATTGCTGCTGCTGATGATTAAGGCTGCTGCTGCTGATGACGATTGCTGCTTGTTGTGGTTGGTTAGTTGGACGGATGGATGGTTGGTCGGGTTGAGGAGACAACCTCTAGCGAGCGAGGAGAGGGAAGGGAGACAAAGAAAAAAGAGAGAGGGGGATGGAATATGAAAGGTAAAAGTAGAGGGGGAATGAGAAAAGGAAAGGTAGAGAATGAAAGAGAGAGGTAGGTTTATAAGAGAGAGTGATAGGAACAGGGAGAGTCAAAATAGAGAAAAGGGAAGAGATGGAAAACGAAAAAAGAGAGGAGGAGCAAAACATATAGAAAAGAGAGTATTGGAGAGAGGCGGGTATATAGAAAGACAGATGAATAGAGAGAGAAGAATGGAAAGCGAGATAAGGTTCTATAAGGAAAGAAAGCGGTGTGGGAGGATGGTATAAAAATATAGAGAGAGGAAGGTATTTGGAAGACAGAGAGAATGAAAATATAGAAAGAATTGAGAGCGAGGGAGGAAAAGTATATAGAGGAGAGGGGGTGGGATGAATAGAGTGGTGAAAGGGTGGTGAGAGTGAAATAGGGAGCAACTTCCAGAGAGGAGTGAGGAAGGGGAGTTGTTAAGAGCAGAGGAGAGGGAAGGAGAACAGAAAATTAGAAAGAGGGGGGAGAGGACGAGGAGGAGATATAAATGGGAAGAGGGGAAAGACTGGAAAAGGGAGGTGAGAGGTCAGACAAGAACTGGCTACTGCTGATTATGTCCAGATATGATCATTATGATGATGATGACGCTTTCTCGTTCTGTTAACCGTTCTATCGACTGGTGGCGACCTCTAGGGCTAGGTGTGAAAAGGGGAGACGCTGCCGCTGCTGCTGTGGTTGTTGTTGTATAACCCCAGGTCACTGTTGATCCTGTAGACCTACGAACAAAGGGTATTTCAGCCATATTAGGACTAATATACTCAACGCAACCTTCCTTGTTGTGGTTGTTTAACCCCTGGTCAGTCCTGATCCAGCAGACCTATGATCAAAAGGTGTTCCAGCTACTATCGTTCTGTCTTCCATCCAGGCTTAGTGTATCTTGGACTACATTACCAAACCTGTCCCTCCTTATTGATATTACTGTTTAGCTCTTGTTCAGTCTTGATCTATAACCACTCCATCTTTTATTCAGACATAATGTATCTAGGACTACATAATCTAATGTGTCCTTTGTTGTTTAGCCCTAGGTCAGTCTCTATCTGAGAGACCTCTGATTTAAAGAGCTTCCTACCATAACTATCTCATCTTTTATTCAGTAAAAGTATACTTAGGTCTACTACTGCTGGCATGAATAGGACAGTTTGACAAGATTCCAACAGGCGGTGGAGGGTCACATGTTTCTCTTATCTCTCATTTTTCCCCATGGTTTCTACATCTAACATGAGCCACTTTACAGAGTGTACTGGTACATTTTCCAAGCGACCAGCATGTAAGGGAGTCCCTTGCCATCAGCAAAACCAAAGAATGATAAAGCAGGATTTGAGAAAACTCTGCATTATCACTGCTTGAATCAATTACTAATCATTTAGAGTAGTTTTTCCAATGTGGAGCACATGCCCCACTAGTGAGGCCTGTGAAAACTGTTGTGGGGCAGAGGACCCAAAATCTATTTTTAGTGGAACAAGGAAGTGTAAAAAAATTTTTTTTCCTCTTAATCAATAATGTACTTTTTCTGTACTCAGTACTTATTAAAAGAGTTTACTGGTAGATTTTTTTGTATAAAATAACTGTGATAAAATATTAGAAATAAATTTTTACTTACATGCTTAGGTGCAGGAGTGACAGTGTGGTAAGTAGCTTGCTTACTAACCACGTGGTTCTGGGTTCAATTCCTCTGCATGGTACTTTGGGCAAGTGTCTTCTACTATAGCCTCGGGCAGACCAAAACCTTGTGAGTGGATTTGGTGGATGGAAAATGAAAGAAGCCCATCGTATATATATATATATATATATTGGTTTCAATGGTGTGACTTTATTTTGTAAAAATGACTTTGTAGGGCAAGTGTGAGAGGCTAAATCTGTTTAGTTTCAACATAAAACAGGTAAAATGATTGGGCTGGATATGACTAGTTTAAAAGCCAGAAGAGTAAATGATAAAACAAAGAAAAGCAATCTTGCAGAACCCTCTCACAGTTTCAACAATTCCACCACAATATTATGTTTTGGTACTTTTTTTATCAACCCTGATAGGATGAAAGACAAAGTTGACTTCGGCAGAATTTGAACTCATAATGTAGAAAGTTGGAACAAATGCTGCAAACCAATTCATTCCATGTTCTAACAATGCTACCAATTCAGCTCTTATGAAGTTCCTGTAAGATTTCTTTAATCTCAGGCAAAGAATTAGTTTTGTTCTCTACGGAGAGTCATTATGCCATATTATTAACACACACACACTAGTTCAGTTTTACTCGTTTATTGTTAGTCAATTGGTTAAAGCAGCAAGCTAGCAGAATCATTAGCATGTTGGACGGAATGCTAAGCAGTATTTTGCCTATTGCTACATTCTCGGTTCAAATTGCACCAGGGTCGACTTTGCCTTTCATCCTTTCAGGGTCAATAAAATAAATACCAGTTGTGACAGTGGGATCAATGTAATCGATTCATCCCCACCCCCAAAATTGCTGCCTTTCTGGCAAAATTTGAAATCATTAGCAGCCAATTGGTTAAATATCCAACTAACTAATTAATTTTTGGTTTAATTTAGTTAAACAGTAAGGTGTTTGTTTTGTTTTTGTTTGTTTCCTTATTTTTTTTTTTTATCAAAGCTCTTTCATTGCGATTTGCGTTTCAAAATTTGTTTCAACACATGAATCCACATCAAGAATCTTGCAATCCAGACACAAGAACAAAGAATCTGTTCATCTCTCCAGATCCTATTTACTCAGTTAAACTTGATTGCAAAGTGAACTTCTTAACCACAGCATCTCTGGTGCCTTTAAGCATATACACAAACATCATCATCACCGTCATCATTGTCGTCGTCATCATCCTCATCACCATCAACATCATCATCATCATCATCATTATCTAACATCCACTTTTCAATACTGGCATGGGTTAGATGGCTTGATGGGAGGTGGCAAGGCTGGGAGCTACACCTGGCTTCATTTGCCTGTTCTGGCATGGTTTCTACAGCTGGATGCCCTTCCTAATGCCAACCACTTTACAGAATGGTACTCGGTGCTTTTTATGTGGCACTATCACCAACAGGGTTCAAAATAGCCCCTCAACTGGGGAGGGGAGGAATCATTTTGAGCATGTGGTTTTGTGCCAGTTAAGAGATTAAAGTGATAGAGAGACAGAGATAAGTGTCTTGCTGCAAAATAGGATACATGGATACTCCAGTTGGAAAAAGAATGGAGAATGAGTTAGAGAATAAGATAAGGAGAGCAATGTTAAAGAGATGGTGGCAAAGATGTTCTGGGGCATATTCTCAAGGAACATTGAAGGATAGTGTGCAGTGCTGGATTAACCATTAAGCAAAATAAGCACGTGCTTAGGGCATCAAGGGAGGGAGGGGGCACCGCAGAAATGGTAAATGGTTTACAGCACAAAAATAATATTCAGGATGCATTTATCTCTATTAAGTATAGATTCAGATGTGTTACCTAAGATTAATTTTGAGGATCTAATCAAAGACTTTGCAATTCAAAAACGTAGGAGGAAACTTTTCAAATATAAATGAAGTGGTTGTACACAGAAATAAACATTATTTTCCCTCTTATTGTTTTGTTTCGTTTTGAAAAATAAGAATTTATTCTATGGTTTGTTATTGTTTATATTTTGAATTACATAATCTTTTATGGGTATACCAAAATCTAAGTGCTTAGGGTTTCGATGGGTTTTAATCCAGCCCTGGTGGTGAGGGAACATTATGCAAGTGGGTATGTGTGTGTGTTTATTGTCCACACCATTTGACAACTGGCGCTGGTTTGTTGATTAAAATCCATCAAGGCGGTGCCCCAGCATGGCTGCAGTTTAACTAACTAAAACAATGTAAAATAATGAAAGAATAACAAGGATGACATAATTCAACATCTGGAACAATGCCGCCGTTGTACACACACACACACACATTTCTGTCTGACTTTGTTGGTGAGAGAGAGAGAGAGAGAGAGATTCAGGAAGGAAGAGTGATTTCTTTCTGCTGCTTATTGTTACATTTGAACCTGGGAATAAATGGTACCAGCACCACCACCATTATCTCCATTACTGTTACTGCTACTATTACAATGACAGCCGCCATCCACCACCATCGTCACAACCCTCACTGCACATATTATTACTACTACTGCATTCACTGACGCCGTCATCATCACCACCGCTATAATCACTGTCATTACTACGACCACTAAAACTACTACCGTATCCCCCAACGCCATCACCACCACAAGAACAACAAGCATTACTAACGCCGCCATCATCACCACCATCATCATCTCAACAACAGCACCGCCGCCGCAACAGTAATAAAAACGCGACAACAAACAACAAAAGCCAGGCTTAGCAGCACCAGCAGCAACAACAGCAGCCAGCAGGAAATACATCTATGGAAGCACCTAATCCTGGTTTCTAACGTCCGCATTTGTTATTTCTGTATATTTTTCACATGGCTTCGCCTTGTCTTTTGTCTACGACCGGCTGCTTTTCCTATGGCGGCGGTTCTTTTTTTTTTTTTTTTCTCATTTCAAGACAAACACTTCCAATTTCTAAATGAAACGAGTATTTAACCTTCTCCAACGTGATTCAATGAAATATTTTTCATATCTACGCTATCCTTATCCATATTAAATATACAGACGACAATATTTATTTATAATTCTTCATGGCGTTGTAGTTGTTCAGCCCCAGGTCAACCGTGATCGCGCATATCTATAATGAAAAGCGTTCCAACAGTGACCGTCACGTTTTTTCTTTTACCTAAGTGCTTGAAAACCCAGGATTCTATTTTCTAACGAGTCCCTTTTTAAACCGGGTGTATTAAAATTTTAGCTATTATTTCTAGTAAGCTAAGAGGCCACACACACAGGCTACTTCGGCGTTTTTACTTGTGTGTGTGTGTATGGTATATATATATATATATATATATATATGTGTGTGTATATGTATATGTAAATATATATATATATATATATAAACACTAACGGAGAATCGAGTGAGCAACGCATCTCATTACATAATTATTCATCAACACTTTACCAGAAGTTTATTGGTGGAATATTATATAATATATGAAATAATTCATCGAATCAGTATTATTCCAACAATACTGGAAATTATAGACTCTTGAACACGCGCGCGGGTGTGTTATGTATGTGTGTACACGTATGTATTTGTGTTTGCATGTCTATGTATGTGTGTATATATGTATATATGAACGTAAATGTATATATATATGCATCAGTCTCTTTCTCTCGCTATGTATGTGTGTGTGTATACGAGGACATGCTGAAAAGTTCCTGGCTTTGAGTAAAAGAAAATACAGGGGGATCAGTTAATTATGATTTTATTTAACATATTCCCCACTCAGCGATCCTTCATGTTTTCTAAGATCTGTAAAAGAACTCGGAAGGTTGGGCCTCCAGCCAGGCCTTTCACGACTCTCGTAAAGCCGGGAACTTTTCATCAACCCCTCATGTGTGTGTGTGTGTGTGTGTTTGTGTGCATGTAAATATGTTGCTGTTTAGCCAAACGTCAATCCTTACCGCGCAGACTTATGGTCCAAGTGTGTTCCAGACGTGACCGTCCTGACATTTTATATAAAACATCCAAATCTTGTCTGTTTTCCTTTATTATAAAAACACGGGGTGATTTGAGGAAGATTTGGTTGCTATATCTAGCACAGAGAGCGACAGTCTGTATAAGAGAGGCAGCTATAATAGTTTCCACATTCGGAGCCTTGGTATAGTTGATGACCTTAGGTCATGGCTAGTCCTCGAGATTGAGGACGATGGTCTCTGTTCTTTTTTTTTTCCAGTTATTGATGGATTCTGAAGTGACAGATGAGTCCATTTCTTTCTTGACAGGTGGTTCAAGATGGAAGGTCCCTTTTTGGTTATTTTTGTCTATCTTTTCTGTGCCTCCTGTTTTCTCTTCTTGTTCGGCAGTCCTACTGGTCTCAAAAGTTGTTAGTCCTTCATTGGTAATAGGTCTCCAGTGTTCCCAATCCTAAGTATTTTCTCTGCTAGTTCTCTATATCAATATTTTTTCCTCCTATAGACAAAGCCTGAAATTTTGGGGGAGGGGGGCAGTCGATTAGATCGACCCAGTATGTAACTGGTACTTAATTTACCAACCCCGAAAGGATGAACGGCAAAGTCAACCTCGGCGGAATTTGAACTCAAAAGGAAGAAGAATTACTGCTAAGCATTTCGCCTGGTCATTGCCTTTTTGATCTGATATCAATATCGTATTTTCAATAGAATAAATACCAGTCGAATACTGAGATCGACATAATCAATGTAAACTCTTCCCCAAAGTTGCTGGCCTTGTGCCAATATTTGAAACTATTATAACATTTCTTGGAAAGGTAGTGAGCAGGCAGAATTGTTTGCTTGCTGTCTTCACATTTTGGGTTCAAATTATGCCAAGGTCAACTTTACCTTTCATCATTTTGGACCCATATCCCCAGCAACCTATAGGGGTTGGCAGCAGAACCAGGGGTTACTTGATCTGCATTAGGGACTAATGTTCATATCAATTTCACCCCCCCCCCCCAGTAGTACCATAAGGATTCTTAATACCTATATAATCTTAAAGGGCCGATTTAATCTCGGTGTCTGTGATAAACAAGTTGAGTGCTGGGGTCAATGTAATCAACTGACTCCTCGTCTTTCCCAAACTTACTGGTCTTGTGCCAAAATTAGAAACTGATATTAAAATTCTTGAAGGTGCCAAGCTGGCCGAATTAATATCATGTCAGGCAAAACGCTAAACAGCATTTTGTCTCGTCTTCACGTTCTGAGTTCAAATGCTGCAGAGGTCGACTTTGTCTTTCATACTCTTCTTGACTTGATAAAATAAATCCCTGTTGAGTACTGGAGTCAATGTAATGAACTTATTCCCTTCCCCTAAACTGCAGGCCTTGTGCCAAAATTAGAAACCTGTGTTACATTCCTTGATACAAGGTTCGATTCTCAGTAGCAGCTTGATGGCCACTTAAAATAAGGCAAGGAGCTGACTGAATCATTAGCACACCAGACGAAATGCTTAGTGGTATTCTGTCTGTCTTTACGTTCTGAGTTCAAATTCCACTGAAGTTGACTTTGCCTTTCATCTTTTTGGGATTGATAAAATAAATACCACTTGATCACTGGGATTGATGTAATCGACTTAACCCCAACCCCTAAAATTACTGGTCTTGTGCCAAAATTTGAAACTAATATCATGTTTTTGGAAGTTGGTTTTCACAACATCTTTGAATAATTTTTTTCCCCTCTTCTTCCTTTTCCTTCTTTTAGGTGGGAGAACCAAGCCACTTTGCTAGATGGTTGCTTTTGATCTGAACAACATGACCAGTCCATCTCAGATGTTTCTGGACGATGATAACTTCAATGGCTTCTTCTGACATGCTCATGCTTGACCTTTCTTCCCAGCTAATTTTGAGAATACTTCAAAGGCAGTATTGGTGGTACCTTTCAAAAGCTTTTATGTGTCTTCTGCATGTATTCCAGGTCTTGGATGCATATCAGAGTGTGGGGATGATCACTGCCTTGTATACCATCATTTCTGTGTCAGTTCGAATGTCTCAATCCTGGAACACTATCTTGTTCAAGATACTATGATATCTATGATGTGGGCGGAAATGCTTTCTTGAGGATCTGAAAAAGATTCTAGGGATTTTGGTTTTGACATTCAAAGAGAAGGGAGGCACATACTAAATCACCTCCACTTACCTCCAGAATGGATCATTCAGCTTAAGAGGTGGGGTAAGGTTTTTGAGTCGTCACCCAGAGGGCTATGGTCTGTGTATCGGGCCACACCCCAAGTGGAAGCAGGACAATCACCCCACAATAAACAGGCTCAGGGTTCCTGCAGAGACTGATGGACCTTGTTTTCACACCCACCTCCCTTGGAGGTTTGACAATCACAGTGGTGAGTCCATATCCCCAGCAACCTATTGGGGTTGGCAGCAGAACCAAGGGTTACTTGATCTGCATAAGGGACTAATGTTCATAACAATTTCACCCCCAGTACCACAGGGATTCTTAATATCTATTCAATCTTTAAGGGCCAGTTTAATCTTGGTGTCTGTGATAAACTTAATACTATCTTTATAACTTGCTCACCAAATATTCCACATTTTGAGAATATAATGTTCATTGACTGAAAGTTAAGAAATCCTAATCAAGATATGTGTTAAGTATTATAGCTGCCTGTAATACAGCAAAGTCTGTGGCTGGTTGCTCATGAGCAGATAGATTTTATGTTATTTGCATATAAACCTCATATCAGTGATTTGAATAGACTTCAATGTCGACTTGATTATACGGTGCTGATGAGCTGAAATAATAGCAAAATATCAATAACCACCTTTCTTGTTTACCTGCAGACCAATTTGTTTTGCCTGGTCTTGAGGTAGTGTTTTTTTAACATTCATCATTATAAAAGGACTTTCCCTGGATGAAATTTCACAGCTGATATGTGTTCAAACAGAGCACATACATTATATATGTGATACCAGTAATGACATTTTTAGATCTGCTTCTAATTCAAAAGTTAATTTTGTCTTACTCGTGCAGTACTTTTGCACATCAGCAGATGGATTTGTAATAAACAGCAATCAAATTTCAGAGCCAGGATTCGCAATCAAATCCACAGCTTCAAACAAGTCCTCAGCCAATTGTTCTTGCTTTTTGCACTAAGAGATTAATGAGAATAAGTTGAACTCTTAGATCTTTTCAAGTTATTCATGGGTCAAAGCTGATTAGAGAGGAAGAACCTTTTGTTTTGGGCTTGGCCTAGTTTAGTTAGAATGATATATGTACATAACAAAATATCTACCACTTTTCGGCAATTCGGCCTATCAAGAGTATGACTGTTTTCCTCACTTCAGGTATGTCCCATCATGAGTGGGACAATACAACTGTTACTGGTATAAATCTGATTTTATTTTTCTCTCTCTCTAGCAGTTACAGAGATTAAACTATCTACAGAACAGAGTGGAGATCTACAAATATCTTGTGTACACAAACAACTATAAGAAGTTATTTTCTATATTGTAATGACTAGATCTTTTCTGTCTGGCTGCCAACATCAATTCTGTTCAAATTGATTTCATAGTCAGTGTAATGATACACTTTTATAAGCTAATTAATGACATGGAAGTAATTTCACTATAAATCAATAAATAAAGAGTAATTAAAGTTTGAAAATTTTGGTAATTTTAGCCAATTGTAAGCCACAGATACATTCATGTCTGTTTCAATTGTAACAAGCGGAACATGAGAACTCTTTGCCTGTTGCCATAGTAACAGTCTTTGAAAAGTCTGTGAGGAAGCATATGTTGACAGCAGTCTTTGAAAAGTCTTTTATCGGCAAGGAAACATGTGTTGGTTATTTGTGTGATTATGGCAGCAAGCTCCAGTAACTTCGCTTCTATGATAGAAAAATTGAAAACAGAGGAGGATATTGTGTCATACTTTCAAGGGAAAGGTGTTAGACCCAAAAGAAAATTATGTAAAAAGAGGCATGTTATGTGTACGAAAAGATGTGATGGGAACATTTACTGGTGATGCTAGTGCCAAGAATTACCGGAGAACTTTCATCTAATTCTTCCAAATCTTTCTGTTAAAAATTGTTATGTGTTTATCGCATGTAACGTGTTGTTTATCACATTTGTATTAAGAAGGATCAGAGTAAAAGATAATTAGTTAGTGGTTAATTGATACGAGATAATTACAATACATGATATACTTAGATTAATTAGCTGAAATAATTATAAACATATTTGGAAAGAGGAATTGTTCACTGTTTTCCCCACATTTCAATGATACCTGTGACAGGTTTTATGTGTCCCTAACATAATTTAATATGTTCAGGAACTCCTCCAGTTACATCCAAACCATTGTGAATGGATAAAAAGAAATAAAGAAGATAATCTGACATCACCCAACAAAATAACTTGCAGAAAAATGGGATATCTTCTATGTGGTAGAATTAACTTCGTAGAAATAGTAACCAAATCTTCTTCAAGTAATGTATTACTGTCTGAACACAAGACAGTTAACAGTGCAATCCAACATGACATTACTGATTTGCAACGAGAGAGAGAGAGGTAGATAGAGGAGACACGTACACATAATTCCTACTGGATGCCCTTCCTAATGCCATCCAGCTGTAGAAACTTTATCAGATCAGATTGGGGCCTGGTGCAGCCTTCTGGCTCACCATTCCTCAGTCAAACCGTTCCAACCCATGCCAGCATGGAAAGCGGACGTTAAACGACGACGATGATGGTGAGGAAGCGTGTTGAAAAGTTTGTTTCCCAACATTATTGTGAGCCCAGTCCCACTGCACTGTGACTTGCACAACTGTCTTCTGTAAGCCTGGATCAATCAGTGTCTTGAGAGTGAATTTAATAAATGGAGATTATACATACATACATACTTGCACACATACATACATAGAGAAACTATGCACAGCTGTGGAAATTAGCTGCCCAGCAAATGTTAACATAAGAGAACACCTATGCTGAACTATTGAGAAATCTGCAGTTACTCTATCCAGATTACAAGTTCAGGTTTATACCTATAATCATTGGGGCCCCAGGATATGTA
>NC_069008.1:14718969-14719414 GCF_001194135.2 Octopus bimaculoides | reverse complement strand
GTTTATACCTATAATCATTGGGGCCCCAGGATATGTAACACACTGCCTAAATACCAATCTTGAGAAATTAGGCTTCTCAAAACCAGAAAGGAGAAAGCTGAATGAAAGACAACAAATCTAACCCATCATTGGAACTGTAAAAATTTGTAAAATTTTCCAGAAGTTTATCATTTAAATATATATGAGCATGTCTAGATATGCAACTATATACATAAAACATAAATCTGCACATACATACATATATACATACACATGCATATGTATAGACACACACTATATATATAATAATATAAATAATATATATATGCATATATACACACATACATGTACATGCCTACATATATATGTATATATACATGCATACATGGGTACAGGACATCTCATGTAGCAATCTTGTTCTCAACCAGGTCTATAAAGATTTTGTCGAAATTTATGTGCAATACAC
>NC_069008.1:14717636-14718869 GCF_001194135.2 Octopus bimaculoides | reverse complement strand
ATATATATATATATATATATATATATATATATATATATTCTACCACTCGTTCATATACGTGCGTAGTTTACTTGTGGTTGTTCAAATTTCAATCGTTGGCTGAATACAAATTTCTTACGAAAGTTAATTGTATACTTAAGTATATGTTACTGTACGTCTCCTTTTGTTAAGTGCTTAATGTGTAATACGAAGAAGATTTGACTACTATTTCCAGCAGGATGATTTACCACATACAAGATACCACAGTTTTCTGCAACTTATTTTTTATTCACAATGGCTCGATACAAGGAGCATATTAATATAAAGTGAAGGTACATGGCTCAGTGATTAAATCATGAGGTAGTGAGTTCGATAGTCTGTGTGTTGTGTTCTTCAAAAAGACAATTTATTTCATTTGCTCCATTTCACTCAGCTGTAGAAATACGTTGCGACGCTACTGGTGCCAAGCTGTATCGGCCATTGCCTTTCCCATGGACAACATCAGTGGCGTAGTGAGGGGAGACTGGTATACATGGACGGCTGCTGGTCTTCCATAAACAACCCTGTCCGGACTTGCACCTCATTCATGACCGATGGGGATCTTTATCTTATCTATAAAAGGCATTTAATATAAAATGAAGCTGTTTCTGAATATATTAAATTATGTTAGGGACACTTTACACCTGTCACCGGTGTCATTCAATCGAAGCAAAAAAACTGTGAACGACACCGCCTTCTGAATATGTTTGTAATTATTTTAGCTAATTAATCTAATTATATCATGTATTGTAATTATCTCGTATTAATTAACCAGAAACTAATTATTATCTTTTACTCTGATCCTTCTTAATTTTTCTGTTCCTCTTCAAGTCAGAAAGACTCACTCCTTCGATTGTCACCTTAGAACAACATTGTTCACTTTACATCGATCTTACACTACTATACCTTCTCTTATTTACAGATGTCCTGACTGATCCCTCCTTTGTAACTTGTAGAACAATGCCTATCTCATAAGAATGTCTGTTATCACGCGTATATGGATGCTTTATATTTGTGGACTACAGAACATCATTAAATTGTAAATCAGTCAGCGAGAAACATTCTAGCAGTGAGTAGAAAATGTGTCTGCCTTGGAAATATTCCACACTTGTAAACAGAGATGTGCAATATCGAAAGGGACGAAGTGAGCAACGGTAGATTATATCTAAAGACAATTTTCAGCTTTTGAGAATTCCTCGAGAATTAATATGGAGA
>NC_069008.1:14716366-14717536 GCF_001194135.2 Octopus bimaculoides | reverse complement strand
AGCCCCACTATTCTAAATCATTGCAGCAGAATATATCTTTTATAAAAAATGTCTCAAACTATTAAACAACACAATTATTGATTAAACAAATATGTCTGTATTCTTTATTATGTGAATAGCATATAATATATACATTACTTGTAGTTTTTAGCTAAGGAAAGGATCAGTTTAAATCAGATATCGGTCAACAGTATGTTATATTAAGGTCATATTTCACAATTTTATGGTTTCTTCTCCAGAGTGTGTTCTGTTGTGCCTGTTTAAATTATAGTTGCTGGAAAAAGACTTACCACATATATCACAGTGGAAAGGTCTTTCTCCAGTGTGTGTTCTTTTATGTATAATTAGACTAGCATTACTAATGAGAGATTTACCACATATTTCACAGTGGAAAGGTTCTGCTCCTATATGTCTACGTATGTGTTTTCTTAAATTACCATTATCAAGAAAAGATTTCCCACATATTTCACAATGGAAAGGTTTTTCCCCAGAGTGGATACGTACATGTCTCTTTAAAGAACTTTTATCACCAAAAGATGTCTCGCAAATTTCACAGTGGAAAGGCTTCTCTCCAGTGTGGATACGCTTGTGGACAACAAGATTAGAATTATCAGAGAAGGATTTCCCACAAATTTCACAGTGGAATGGCCTTTCTCCAGTGTGACTACGTATGTGTCCCACAAGTTTTGAATTTTCAATAAAACATTTCCCACATATCTCACAATGATATGGCTTTTCTCCAGTGTGGGTTCGTTTGTGTCTTATTAGATGAGCAACATCAATAAAACGTTTCCCACATAATTCACAGTGGAAAGGTTTCTCTCCAGTGTGAGTCCGGTTGTGCATGTTTAAACTACTTTGAGAAATGAAAGATTCCCCACATATTTCACAATGATATGGTTTTTCTCCAGATCTTTCTTTAGAAAATGTTTCGTTATATATAGGTTCCTCATTTCTGCCAGTCTGTGTAACGTTCTCCATATTAATTCTCGAGGAATTCTCAAAAGCTGAAAATTGTCTTTAGATATAATCTACCGTTGCTCACTTCGTCCCTTTCGATATTGCACATCTCTGTTTACAAGTGTGGAATATTTCCAAGGCAGACACATTTTCTACTCACTGCTAGAATGTTTCTCGCTGACTGATTTACAATTTAATGATGTTCTGTAG
>NC_069008.1:14715019-14715417 GCF_001194135.2 Octopus bimaculoides | reverse complement strand
TATATATATATATATATATATATATATATATGGACAGAGAGAGGGAGAGAGAGAGTTGAAATTTATAGAAAAACAAAAGACGAAGACAAGTGTATGAACAACAAGCAAGTGTATTAGTTTGACGTTCGGGAAAATGAAAGTCATTTACGTTTCGAGCCTATATTCTTCAACAGAAAGGAATAAAAAAAAATAAGCAGAGAGAGAATGAAAATGTGTATATATATATATATCTGTGTGTGTGTGTGTATCCTGCCACTTTCAACTTTCTCATTGCTCAATCTGATCAATTTTCGAGGTGTCACTTTTTTTCAGCAAGTGCAAAATTCTCCGGGGATTGGATTGATGCCCTGCCTGTGGCCAACATTAAAGGTCTACTCAGTCTAGATGAACTCTGCATC
>NC_069008.1:14712573-14714386 GCF_001194135.2 Octopus bimaculoides | reverse complement strand
CCAACGCCTTAGCCTTGCCATCGCTTGTGGTAATGCTGCGAGCGTGCTGGCTTGCTTTATTAGGTTCCGTTAAACCTTGTGGTCTGTGACCAGTTGAAGCGCTTGGTGCTGCATTGTTGGTTAACATCTATAATGAATTTGCCATTTTCAGTAGGTGTGCGGCACACACTCAGAATATATGCTCCTGTTGGCATTAGGAAGGTTATCCAGCTGTAGAAACCACACCAGATCAGACTAGAGCCTAGAACAGCTCTCTGGCTTACCAGTTCCAGTCAAACCATCCAACTCATACCAGCAAGGAAAGCAGATGCTAAATTATGATGATGATGATGATGATATTTAGAGAATGTATTAGGTTAACAACTAAGTTCCCACCGTTTTTTATTTAAAAGGTTTAATAAAAAATAACAACCAATTAATCAATAATGTATTCACCCTTGTTGTTTACAACTTCTTCCCAACGTTCAACAAGATTTTCAATACCTCGTTGGTAGAAATCACCCGACTTCAACTCGAACAATTGATCCAACCAAGCTCTCAATTCTGCATCAGTATTGAACAAAACTCCGCGTATAGCATTTGAAAGAGATCGAAAGAGGTGGGAATCCGTTGGTGCCAAATCAGGAGAGTGTGGTGGGTGTGGCAGCACTTCCCAGCCAGGCATTTGAATCGCTTCCTTGGTCATATTGGCGATATGAGGGCAGGCGTTGTCGTGCAGCAAGAACTCCATGCTGATGATTAGGTCTTTTCTCTTGAATAGCCATGTTGAGTAGTTCCATCTGTTGAACACAGAGTAATGTGTTGACCGTTTGGTTCCGTTCAAGCAATTCGTAATGGATAATCCCTTCCCAGTCCCACCATACGCACATTGTTTTATGCGGATGAAGATCTTGTTTCATGCGTGGTGTCACTTGTTTACTGGAGCTAAGCCATTCCTTATGCTGCTTCATATTGATGTACTGGCACCATTGTTCATCGCCAGTAACGATTCGGTAAAGAAATCGTTGTTTGTTTCCATGAGTTGAGCGGTGACGAGCAAGAAAACCAGCGGAGATTGTGGCTCGTTGATTTTTGTTGTTGTCACTTAAAGCATGCGGAACCCATGCTCCATACTTCTGAACCTTTTCCATCGAGTGAAGATGCTTCTCTACAGCAGTATGGGAGCATTCCATTTTCTTTACCAGTTCCCTTGTCATTTGACAAGACTTTTTGTGTCAAAGTTGGTTTAATCGCTCTGCATCGAACTCAACTGGACAGCCAGAACAAAGTGCGTCTTTGAGGTCAAGCACGAATGAAAACAATACCTCCGCTTTCACTAAAGTGGAGAAAATAATGGAATTTGATGGTAACAGAGTCATTGGAATTCACAAAAATATCAAGAACAGTCACCTTGTGTAGTTGATTCTATTCTATTTCTTCCCCCTAACATTCCACACACAGATGATATCTCATGTAGCAATCTCGAGAGAAAATTTCAAGTAAAACCTGTTCTATTGTATAACAGTTCCAATGAATAAACATAATCCAATTGTGACCATCCAAAGAACTTGGATGTTTTCTAAGTCAGTGGTTCTCAACCAGGTCTATAAAGATTTTGTCGAAATTTATGTGCAATACACAAAATATTTTAACAATTTTTTAAAATACAATTCCTAATATTTAATTATAAAAATATAACAGGATTTTTTAAAAACACTGAATGGCTATGAGGGCCATTTTGAGTAAAATAGGAATCAAAGGGCCCATAAAAAATAAAAAAAATTGAGCCCCACTATTCTAAATCATTGCAGCAGAATATATCTTTTATAAAAAA
>NC_069008.1:14691203-14712473 GCF_001194135.2 Octopus bimaculoides | reverse complement strand
GTTTGAAAAGGTACGCTTTTACAGAACGATCGACAGACAAATCTCTGTATGGCCACTAGCGAAAACCGTATGAAATGAATGACAAGAGTTATTGTGTGGCATAAAAGATGTATGTGTAATGTGAGAGTGTGAAATGCGACATATAAAAACATAAAAAGCAGGCCGTAAATCCTGTCTGTTTTTCGTGAGTGGAAAAAATCCACTCTAACAGAGACGAGAATAAAAACCGCTCTTGTTGAGTCGTGTTGACTATGGTTGGAGATGTTGGTAATCCGTAGTTCAGTCTCCATGGCCGTATTTGTTCTTTAATCGAGGTTCACCAGTTATAAGTTGGTAGTCTAGAGTCCATGCTGCGTTTTTTCTTCGTCGGGGGTCACCACTTTAGTAGAAAGTGGGTTATACATCTTTAGATTGTATACCTGACTTCCTACTATAAAACTTAGAATATAAACGGAACGCTGAACTCCAGACTAAACAACTCAAACAACATTTTTATTTAGGTGGTAAACATACATATCTTTAGTTATACATCTTTAGAGGTGAGAATAACGAGCTGTCGAGTGTAAGACCGAAAGATGTAGAGACAGCTTTAAACACACGTCCATGCTCAATCGCTGGCCAGCGAGAAAGAGAATGAATTGAGTGGGAAACGCTTGCTTGTTTAATTCTACGCATGCGCAGGCGTTACTACAGATTGATGCCATGCCTGTGGCCAACATTAAAGGTCTACTCAGTCTAGATGAACTCTGCATCTGCAGCGCACTCGGAGTGGGAGTTAACGTCTGTAGGGGACTGAGATTCCACTGTGCCTAGACCCCTCGACCCCACAGGTCTTCACGGTTTGTCTTGCCTCCTAAATGCTGATTTCTTCGAGATCATACCGAGCTAAATTTAATCATTAAATGGACCCTGACTCGGATTAATATCACCTCAGTTCTGGAGCTGACAGTGTTATCTAGAAATGATGGAAATAGACCAGATGGTCTTACCTTCTGTCCCTGGCTTTGAGGTAGGTGCCTCAATTAAGACTCTACAGTCTGAGACTCTTTTGCACCCTCCTACATTCTGGACACTGCAGTAAATGGATGGGTCACTACTTCCATAGCTGAACGGAACAACACCCTGAGGAATTGGGATCCGACAGTGAACTTGCTCTTTCAGCCTGTGGCGTTTGAGCTGTTCGGAGGGACTGGGCCACTAACCGCGAAGTTCTTGTCATCGTTGACAGCTTGCTTCACCGAAGTATCAGGTGATGCCCATGAGGGCGCTTGGATTTTCCAACGCCTTAGCCTTGCCATCGCTTGTGGTAATGCTGCGAGCGTGCTGGTTTGCTTTATTAGGTTCCGTTGAACTTGTGGTCTGTGACCAGTTGAAGCGCTTGGTGCTGCATTGTTGGTTTTTTTCTCTTTCTGCCCCACAAATGGTTTCAATACAATTTTAGCAGTAAGATTTGGAGGAATTGGAAGAAAATTCTCAAACAAAAATTCTTCTCCGGTAATTTTCTTTCATTTAAATAAAAATGTCTATGTTGATTTAAGAATTTGCCAGCAAAATCTTATAAAATGACAATGTTCTAAAAGAAAAAAAAGGAAAGTAAAAACAATTCTCAAAATAAAAAAAAGACAAAAATGAACAAAATAATTTAATGATTTAAACAGGATTTGAATGTAATAAATAATGTTAGGGACACTTTACAACTATCACCGGTGTCATTGCAACAAGGGAAAATTGCAAACGGCACCGCCTGTTGAATCTGTTTGTAATTAATTCAGCTAATTAATCTACTTATATCATGTATTGTAATTATCTCAAGTTAATGAACCATATTATTTTTACTCTGATCATTCTTAATTTTTCTGTTCCTCTTTAAGTCAGAAAAACTCGTTCCTTCGATTGTCACCTTGGAACAACATTGTCCACTTTACTTCTTTGCGTGATAAACATTCCCGATTTATTAAGACTAAAAGTACACACATTTTTCTTTCGCCTACATCGATTTTACACTGCCGTACCTCTTCTTGTTTACAGATCTCTCCATTGTAACTTGTAGAGTAATGCCAATCTCATAAGAACGTTTGTTACCAATCGTATATAGACGCTCTATATTTTATGGACGACAGAACATCATTAAATTGTGAATTAATCAGCGAGAAACATTCTAGCAGTGAGCAGAAAAATGTATCTACCTTGGAAATATTCCACACATGTAAACAGAGATGTGCAATATCGAAAGGGACGAAGTGAGCGACGGTAGATTATACCTAAAGACAATTTTCAGCTTTTGAGAATTAATATGGAGAACGTTACACAGACTGGCAGAGGTGAAGAACCAGTACATAACGAAACATTTACTAAAAAAAGATCATTACAGGAAAATATTACTGAATATAGATGTGATGTTTGTAAGAAAAAATTATCATCAGAACATGAAGTCTTGAAGCATAAAGAAATACATTGGAAGAAGAGGCCCTTCCACTGTGAAATATGTGGTAAATGTTTCATTAAGAAGCCTCATCTTGTATCCCACATACGTAGTCACACTGGAGGACGATTCTATCACTGTGAGATATGTGGGAAATCGTTTCTTTCTAAACAGGATTTAAACAGACACAACAAAGGACATACTGGAGAAAAACCTTTCCACTGTGAAATTTGTGAGAAATGTTTTCTTTTTAAATATGATTTGAACAGACACAAGAGAACTCATTCTGGAGAAAAACCATATCATTGTGAAGTGTGTGGTAAATTCTTCTCTGACAATTCTCATCTTGTTGTCCACAAGCGTAGTCACACTGGAGAAAAACCATATTCTTGTAATATATGTGGGAAATCATTTTCTGTTAGTGGGAGTCTTGTTATTCACAAACGTATCCACACTGGGGAGAAACCTTTCCATTGTGAAATTTGTGGGAAATCTTTTGTTTGTAATAGTTATTTGACAAGACACAAACGGACACACACTGGAGAAAAACTCTTTTCTTGTGAAATTTGTGGAAAAACCTTTATTAATAATTCATGTCTTGTAAATCATAAACGAATGCACACTGGGGAGGAACCCTTCCACTGTGAGATATGTGGGAAGCATTTCAGTAAAAACTTTCATCTTGTATCCCACAAACGTAGTCACAGTGGAAAACAACCCTTTCACTGTGAGATTTGTGGGAAATCGTTTTTTACTAAAAATTGTTTAGACAGGCACAACAAAACACACACGGGGGAAAAACCCTTTCATTGTGAAATATGTGGGAAATCTTTTATTTCTAAAAGTCATTTAAACTTGCATAACAAAACACATACTGGAGAAAAACCATATCATTGTGATATATGTAGTAAATCTTTTCTACATCAATATAATTTAAACAGGCACAAGAGAACACACACTGGAGAAAAACCTTATCATTGTGAAGTGTGTGGTAAATTCTTCTCTGACAATTCTTCTCTTTTAGTCCACATGCGTAGACATGCTGGAGAAAAACCATATTCTTGTAATATATGTGGGAAATCCTTCACTGTCAGTACAAGTCTTGTTATCCACAAACGTATTCACACTGGAGAGAAACCTTTCCACTGTGAAATTTGTGGGAAATCTTATGCTGATAATAGCTATTTGACAAAACACATACGTTGTCACACAGGAGAAAATTCTTTTCACTGCGAAACATGTGGGAAAAGTTTTATTGATAATAGCAATTTAATAAAGCACAAACGAACACACACGGGAGAGAGACCTTTCCGCTGTGAAACCTGTGGAAAATGTTTTACCCGTAATTTCAGTCTTGTTGTTCACAAACGTATTCACAGTGGAGAAAGACTTTTCAGTTGTGATATATGTGGAAAATCTTTTAGAACTAACAGTGTCTTGAAAACACACAAGAAAACACATCCTGGAATGAACCATTTGGACTAATTTTAAATTTACAGTCCATTTATAGAGAGCCAGGGGACAAACATTTTATCTTCATTAAGTATTTTGGAAGTCATTCTCCTTGTGTTCTCGTCTTTATTTAAGAGAGACTATTTCATTAAATCCACATGTTTGTTGCTTGCTGGACTTGCTATTATGACATACTTCACTTGTACTTATACACACATACATATACTCAGAGTTGAAACTCTGATTTTTTATTTCAGCATTGAATGTTCACCATTCCACTTCCATTGCACACACACACACACACACAAACATTCACATACCTCCCTTTTACATAGGAAATTAAAAATAGTTAAAATGTTTGATTTGGTTTTTTTTTCTCTCACAGTAGAATTTCCATCTTCCCACTACCAGTTTGCCATCACCCCTTCCTTCCTTATTCATCTATCACCCCTTCCTTTCTCATTCATATGTTGTGACAGAGAAAAACACAAGAGTAGATAAACACTGGTCGAAAAAAGTTAACAGTATTTTCAATGTGAAATATGTGGTGAATTGTTCTGTGTATAGAAAGTCTACACTTGAAGTTAACATGTGAATACAGACTGGAGATAGAAATTGTCATTTTGAGATATGCTGGAAATGATTCTCTGAATTGTAGCTCTGTAAATCACAAAGAAACCCAAGAAGTTAACCCTTTTTGTTACCATATTTATGTTGAAATAAAATATAATTTCGTTTTTACCATTCCTAATCTTTGCCTTTTCTTTTCTAGCAAATATTTTACTTTAGAATCAAAGTGGTGGAGATGTCTGTGACTCTACATTCAGTTATGTCCCACCAAACCATTCAATGCACTTCATCTCAACAACAACTTCATTTATTTGACATTATTCAACATTCCACAAAATGGTGTCGCCCCCCCCCCCCTGCATCCATTTCAAAACATAATCTCAGCTATGTCCAGGTTTGCTGTAGAACTGCTCCTGTCAACAATACAAGTCACTAAGGACAAAAAACTTGGATATTGTTTTCAAAACCATATCATTGGCAGATAACCTGTGAGGAAAAATGTTTCAATGAATTTTGAAAATGATAAAGAATTTAGTAAAATAACTTTGTCATTATTAAGCTGATGTTTGGAACAAAAACTATTAGGTTGTCAAGAAAGTTCTTGTGGTTTTTAACCTTTAAATTCAGAGGCACATATCTTGGCTCAAACAAAACTTTATTAATCAAAATAAACACCATCAGAATCGGCCTAGCTTGAACGGGAATAAGAAAATTGTGTGAATTTGATTTTTGTCCATGTTGTATTCAATGTTCCGGAAAAAATGGCCTAATTATTCAAAAAGGAAAAGAGTAACACGATTAGATAGAGCGAAAAACAGGCTTTAAAATTATATATAAAGTCGAAGTAATTTAATGAAAATTAATTTGAAAATACATCATTTAAAACTGAAATTAAAAATTCCGCAAGAACTTTCTTGACAACCTAATAATATAGGATCTTGATTGAAGGTTTTGATTTAGATAACTAGCAGAGAGCTAGAGATAGTGTTGGGCAGATTAATTTGTGTTCTTTAAAACATAGACACATTTTTCTTCACAGGTTAGAAGTGGGCTGGCTACATCCCTGGCAGAGGCCTTGGATTTTGGTCTCACTTGGCTTGCCGGGTCTTCTCACGCAAAGCATATTTCCAAAGGTCTCGGTGAGGCTTAATGTTCGGAGGTCGTGCTTCACCACCTCATCCCAGGTCTTCAGGTTCCCTCAACTGATAGGGTGTGGCACTTTTTCACACGGCTATCCTCATCCATTCTCGCCATGTGACCATACCAGCGCAATCATTTCTCTTGCACACCACAACTGATGCTTCTTAGGTTCAACTTTTCTCTCAAGGTACTTACACTCTGTCGAGTATGCACACTGACATTACACATCCATCGGAGCATACTGGCTTCATTCCTTTCGAGCTTACGCATGTCCTCAGCAGTCATGGCCCATATATATATATATATATACATACATAAACATACATACATATACATACACACACACACACACACACACACATATATATATATATATATATATATATATATATATACATATAGGGTGTCCATAAATTATCTTTACAACTTCCTCACTGCTGAACTTAAAATCATAAAGGTAATTTATGTCCCTCATCCCATGAATCCATTTTTGGAAAAAAAGTTCATGGCAAGCATGTTGGAGGTTGGGTTAGTTGAAAACACATGAAAATCCTTAGTTATTGCTAATTTTTTTAATGTTTCTAGTGGTCAATACACAAACTTCCTTTTTAGAAGTATATATTACATTAGTGAAGGCTTAGTAAGAAGTATTTGGCTCACTATCATAAGGTTGTGTGTTTGATTCCCAGCAATGCGTTGTGTCCAGACACTTTATTTCACGTTGCTCCAGTTTACTCAAGAGGCAAAAACGAGTAGTATCTGAATTTCAGCCTTGTCACATTCTGAGTCACTCTGAATCTCCGTAGTCGTCAAGGGTATGCATGTCTGTGGAGTGCTCAACAACTTGCATGCTAATTTCATGAGCAGGCTGTTCTGTTGATCACATCAACTGGAACCTTCGTCATTGTAGCAGACGGAGTGCCAGTTTCATATATTATATTGCAAGTACTCTGTCATTATTTTGTACTGTTGCATCATCTTCAGGAGTAAAAAATGGTCAGTACATAGGTGTTGTTGTTAAAGTTGAGAGAGTCTGAAACAGAACTAGTGGCAAGTCCTCTTTTTTCAAGAAATTTTTCCTCAACTTTTGACCCAAATTTAAATCTGGTTGCTAATAAAATATCTGGATAGTCTTGGTGTTTAACAATCAATATTCTTTTCTCTGTTAGATTCCAAGTCTGTTTTTTCCCTAAACTAATGTCTCCTTTGATCAGTTTCACATTTCAAAAAATGTGTAAAGTGGGGGTAAAATGAGTAATGTCTAATTTTGATAATTTCTTCTCTTTAACTGCAAAGTAGGTAAATTTATTACGGAGAGGACACTCCAGCAAATCGTGAAGAAACTATAGAGAATATTTTGAGATTTTAAAAATTTCATTTAGCTAAGTTTTGTTAATTTCATATCATGTGCCATTTTCCCCTGATTTTCTTTCATTTGACCTAGATAGTAAATTTTTTTTTTTACAGTTCTGATGTCTAAGGATTGATATTGATGTATATGAGTCTGTTTTCTGGAGAATTGAAGCTGCAAATTTACATTATATTGTCTTACTCATTTTGCCCCAGTGAAATCTGTCTTTTATATACTCAAAGAGAACAGAAGATAATTTTCTGATCATAATGATTAGATTATGTGTTATAATGCTTTTAATGCATTTAGGGAAGGCCATTTGCTTCGCTGATATAGTTTTTCTAAAGTAGTGAACATTTGTAAAAAAAATATATTTTGTCTCAACATCAAAAATGCAGTAAAAACACCTCATTTTCCCCCAACTCCCTATATGTATATATGTATGTAATCAAATAAGTTCCAGCCGGGACCATTTCTTATTTTGTATATCTTGGACTACATTCTTCTTATTTTTTAAGACAATAGGGTGTTAGTTGAAGGGAGTGTAGTTGTTCTTTCAGCAGATCCAGCGACCACATAAAGTAGGCATGGGCAAACTTTTCGAAAAACGGGCCGCATGAGACATGGCTCAACATCAGGCGGATCGCACCACTGAAAAGATTCGATGTAATTTTTCGTTTGGCTTTCTTTGCAGAATGTCCTGCCAGCCGCAGTTACTTGGTGATTAACGAAACATCTCCTTCGTCAAGATTTTGCCGGATTAAATTTCTTAACGTTTGATGTACGACACCGGTGTCATTCAAAAACAAGGGGAATAATTATCAACGGCGCTGACTAATGGCTCTGTTTAATTATATCATACGTTGTTATTATCTCTTGTTAAGGGGAACGTTAATGTTTGTTAATAAGATAGGGCGACCTACATGTTTCACAGTTGGTGTTCGATCACCTTCAGGATTAAATATTGCATTTCCTCGCAGCTTACATCGTTAATTGGCTGTCCCCTATTTTACAAGGCAGGGGGAAATGGCTTTTAATCAATGGACTTTCCTCACCTTTCTTCACTTTTCATTTGGACTTTATATCAAACATTCTACTGGTGAGTAGAAAATATATCTACATTACATCTGTTCCACACATGTAAACGGAGGTCTGTGATATCAAAGACAAGAAACTGAACCATAATAGATTAACTCTCGGACATTTGTCAATTTTTAAAGAATTCCCCAAGAATTAATATGGAGAATAGCAATCATTTGGATACTTCAAACACAAATGTTTTTAGTGATATAGAAACATTTAGAGAAACAGACGAAGGTGAGAAACCTGTTCTTAATGAAACATTTTCTAATGAAAGATCGTTACAGGGAAATATTACTGAATATAGATGTGATGTTTGTAGGAAGTCATTCTCTTCGGAATATGATGTCTTGAAGCATAAAGAAATACACCCTGGAGATAAGACTTATCACTGTGAAATATGTGGAAAATGTTTCAATCAGAAATGGAAGCTGACCGTGCATAAACGTGGTCACACTGGAGAGAAGCCGTTTCGTTGTGACATATGCGGGAAATGTTTTGTCAACAAGAGTAATTCAACCACACACAAAAGAATACATACTGGAGATAAACCCTTCCCCTGTGAAATATGCGGAAAGTCGTTTATAAATAATTCTAATCTTGTTTTCCACAAACGTAGTCACACTGGAGAAAAACCGTTTCAGTGTGAAATGTGCGGAAAATCTTACTCTGGTAATTCTGGTCTTGTAGTTCATAAACGACTACACAGTGGAGATAAGTCCTATCACTGTGAAATTTGCGGAGAATGTTTCAATCAGAAATGTAAGTTGACTGTACATAAACGTAGTCACACGGGAGAGAAGCCGTTTCATTGTGACATATGTGGGAAATGTTTTGTGAAGAAGAGTAATTTATCAACACACGAGAGAATACACACAGGAGAAAAACCTCACCACTGTGAAATATGTGGGAAAAATTTCATCCAGAAATCGAATCTTATCGTTCACAAAATGACACATACTGGAGAGAAACCCTGGCACTGTGAAATATGTGGGAAAGCTTTTGTGAAATATAGCTGCTTAGATACTCACAAATCAGTGCATACTGGTGAGAAACCCTGGCAGTGCGAAATATGTGGGAAAAATTTTGTTGCTAAAAGTGATTTTACATCTCACAGACGAATACACACTGGAGAAAATCTCTGTTATTGTGAAAAGTGTGGAAAATCGTTTATTACTAACGGTCACTTAAAAAAACACATGATGATGCATACTGGAGAAAAGCTATTTAGCTGTGAAATTTGTGAGAAGTCTTTTGTCTCTAATAGTACTTTAAACAGACACAAAAAGATACATAATGGAGAAAAACCCTTTCATTGTGAAATATGTGGGAAATGTTTTGTTTCTAACGGTGATTTAAAGAAACACAAAAGAATCCACACTGGAGAAAAACCCTTTAGTTGTGAAGTATGTGGGAAATCATTCTCTGATAATTCTAATCTTGTCGGTCATGTACGCAGTCATACTGGAGAAAGACCTCATCATTGTGATATCTGTGGGAAATCTTTTGGGACGAACAGAAACTTAAAAAGACACAAACAAATACATGCAAACAGAAAGACTTTAAACAGTGGAACATGATAAATCTGAAATCTGTTTGTCAATATTCCTATTATGGACAGATTTGTTCTCAAATTGAAGAAACTCGGCAGAATTTTGCTTGTATTAGATGTCTTGGCATCATGGGTGGGGTGAATCTTCATTAAAAAAAAAAAAAATCTTGCTTGTGGAAAGGTTCATATTTGAAAGGGCAATAGCTTGAAAATGAAGGGCGATAGAGTAATTTTCGTAGCAGATTCTGACAGAATGTATTCAAGTTCCCAAAGTAGCCAGTTTCAGTCAAATACTCTGATTAGTTTTAAAGATATTCAGCATCAAAGTCTGTATAAAATGAGATTCTTGCTCCACGAGAGGCGTAGTCATCGAATCTTTATGGGGCTCAGGATGAAAAATAGACTGTATGATGCATGTTTCTGTATTTCTTTATCTATGAATTTACTCAATTGAACGACATAACATGACATTGTTTTGATTTGAAATTCGATCTAGAACAGTCCAGAGGGAAATATAACTCTCATCCGCTATATGTAAACCCACAACTTTTCGATCTGTAATTAGTTTGACAAATAAGTGCCAATGGACGAAACTCTCGGACACTGAGTCACTTTGTTGCTTCCGCTAAATATTAATTAACAAATATATGTGCGCTCGCGCATTCACAACACAAAGTAATGTATTTCAATAATATGAATTCAGAATAGATTTGAAAAAAAAAAAAGGGTGGGGAGACTTGAGATAAAATAAGAACAATAATAAACGAATGAAGAATGAATATATATTGCATGTTTATTTGGCAAGAAAACCGATTTTTATTTAGACCTGCAAAACTTGATATTTTGTCCATTATTTTCGGTTAATATTACTTTAACACCTGGCCACAAAAAAAAAAAAAAAAAAAAAAAAAAAAAAAAAAAAAAAAAAAGGAATAGGTATGAAAATGTGTATTAAACGAATATGAAAACAAATATT
Source organism: Octopus bimaculoides (assembly GCF_001194135.2). Classification (NCBI taxonomy): domain Eukaryota; kingdom Metazoa; phylum Mollusca; class Cephalopoda; order Octopoda; family Octopodidae; genus Octopus; species Octopus bimaculoides. The sequence goes on along the minus strand of NC_069008.1, from coordinate 14,701,930 downwards.
TGCGCCAACGAACCGAGAGGTCGGGAGACGACTTTCAGAAAATTTTTGGGTAAATTTTTAGATTAACACCCGCACGATTTTCACTAGGGTGTTAGGGTTATATATTAGTCAATTTTTGTTTATATATTAGTTCAATACACACTTTTTTCTTTTTTGGTGGCCGGGTGTTAAAGTAAACATTAACCTTCTTTTCAAACAAACATCTCTTTATGACATCAATGTAGAAGATATTCCTTTTTAAACAGAAATATTCAAATAGACTAAACAAAAGGTAAAAATAAAAATATATCACAACTTGGTTACCAAGGAAATCCCCGGAAAACATTTGGAAATAAACGAGGGGAGATAATAATTTCAATATTTGTGTTGTGAAACCCTTTTTGATTTTAGGTTAATTTACGTCCCAAATACTAATTTAGTCATGACAGAGTTATTTTACTAAATTCTTCGTTTTCAAAATTAATAGAAACAAATTCGGTTTATTTCACCAGAAATGTGGTCATAAAAAGGTAATATAACACACATTTTCTATAGAAGATATCTACCACTCATATCTTTAAGAAAAACATCTAAATTCTGTAATGCCTAGACAGACATTCATCGGCGGAATTTCTGATTTAAGCATCCCTTACAACCCTTCGTAACTTTTTAAAAATATTTTTTGGAATATTCAGAAAATTTTTCTGAATCTGTATTATACACACGGGAATTCATACGAATATGTAAAAAAAAAAAAAAAAAATTGTGCGTGATTGATATAAAGGGTATTTAGCTGTTATTGTTAGCATATCTCATGACCTCCTCATTTGTTTGTGTCTAATGCATTGATGTTTTTCAATACCTTTCTCTGCATAAACTCATTTAATGGTCTATTGTTGGGATTTAAGCAAAAACTTCGGACTGTCTGTATTTAAAGTTCCTATGAATTTCCGCGTGTATAACACAGCACAAATTCGCAAAATCAATAACTACAGGAGCCTGGCCAGCCATTATCAGTTTGTACAGGTTTACGTCGAGACATCAGGTGTTCTAGGATCCTGTGCCACCGATTTCTTATGCAAAATAGGGATAGTAGTGGCCTGTCGGAGAAATCAGTCCTGCAAGATACAGTGGTTACTGCAGGTAGTGTTGCTGGCCATTCTCCGTGGCAATGCCATCACTGTCATTAATGCAGGGCGAGTCTGAGCACCCCTCGTTCTGGGATATAGGGCCCATGGCCCATCCCCTCCTTCTTCCGCTGCTTTGCCTCCTCCCCCTTTTTTACGTATATTTTTAAAGTAAATAAAATATTTTTGAAATTCGTAAAAATTTTCTGAAAATTCCAAAAAATAAAAGTTAAGAGGGGTCATAATGGGGTGCTTAAAATAGAATTCCACTCATTCATCCAAGTGAGACCCCTTCATTTCACTTTGATTATCACTTTTTTTTTTTTAGCATAATCTAATGAGTGGTATTCGTTATCAACATGAAATTCAGATATGTGATATTAAAAAGAAAACAGATGGAATTTACATATGAGGGGTGGGGTGTGCTCAAAAGTTCCTGGCTTTAAGGATATCAAGAAAGGCCTGGTTGATCCCAACCTTGGTTGGGCATATTAGCCTCACTGCTATGTTTTCCGGGAATCTTTTTTGTGGTCTTTAATATTAATCCGCAGTTCCTGAGGGACGAGAGGTTCAGTCCTTTTCAGTAGATCTAGCTAGCATGGCCATTACTTCTGATTTTGTTAATGATTTCCTTCAGGTTTTCTATTGAAGTAGCTTTATATTTATGTAGCGCCTTCATTATGAGTGATTCATAATTAATAATTATAGTCTAATCTATACCAATTACCAGTTTTGTCAGCAGGTATAATTAGACTGTCTTCATTTTTAAGTGAGTATATAAACTGCTTTAAATTCCTCAAGTGGTTGTTCATAAAGGTGTTATGCTTTCTAAATTTAATTTTTCCAATAAATTCAAGGATGTCTTTCTTGAAATTCTCTAATGCATAATTCGGTGGAGGGTTTCTTCTACTTTTGAAAAGTTTTTTATATACTGTGTCATCCTGGTTACTGTTTGAGCTATGTTTTTTCCTATTACCAAAGTGGTAAGCGGCCCATCTAATCCTTCTAAGGAAATCCGTAGTCCTATGGATAAGAGACGTCATGTATGTGTCTTCGGTGTGTAGTGGGATGTCTTTGGGAGAGAAATTGGTGTTAATCCTTTGTTTCATTGTTTATTCATCAAGTATTAAAGGTTGCCGTGGGTATGTAAAATCCAATCCAAAAGACAATGTGAATCACGTAGGTACTGTAAGTTTAGAGGGAATACTTGATAAGTGTAAGCACCTGTATATGCCAGAGATAAATGATAGAATTGTCATGATTCTGTTCTCTGAAAATCTGACAGCACTGGTGGTAGTTGTAATATTGTTGATGGCACTCCGTCGAGGGTTCCAGTTGATCCGATCAACAGAACAGCCTGCTCGTGAAATTAACGTGCAAGTGGATGAGCACTCCACAGACACGTGTACCCTTAACATAGTTCTCGGGGATATTCAGCGTGACAAGGCTGACCCTTTGAATTACAGGCACAACAGAAACAGGAAATAAGAGTGAGAGAAAGTTGTGAAAGAGTACAGCAGGGTACACCATCCCCTGCCGGATCCTCAAGGAGCTTTAGGTGTTTTCACTCAATAAACACTCACAACGCCCGGTCTGGGAATCGAAACCGCGATCCTATGACTCTGAGTCCGCTGCTCTAACCACTGGGCCATTGCACCTCCACTGGTAGTTGTAATAGTATGCAGACAACTTGTACCACCAAAAGCAGTGGCTGTCAAGAAAAGACTGGATACATGCCTGACTAACCTCAACAGGGGAAAAACCATCATAAAATCATGTGGTTTTTCACCCCATCTTCTGTGGTTTAATTGATAAATGCTCCCTCGAAACACAGATACAGGAAAATATCTAATAGATACAACTTAGCTAGGTTACTAGCATAAATAAAATGATTCTAAGCCCAAGCCTGAAATAGAGGCAGGATGATCATACAGAAGTAAGGAAACATGTCCTCTAAACAGCCATTGCAATACAGAAACCATTGTATATCAGGTATAGATAGTGTCAAAGAATCGCAATGAAGCGACAGATGTGCCAAAGTATGAGGGGGTGCTGAAAAGTTCATGGCTTTAACGGTATCGTGAAAGGAGGTCCAACCTTCCGAGTTCTTTTACAGATCTTAGAAACACTGAAGGACCACTGCAATAAGTGTGTGAATTTGTGGAATAAAATCATAATTAACTGATCTTACTGTATTTTCTTTTACTCAAAGCCAGAAACTTTTTAGCATCTCCTTGTATATGCATATGACAGAAGGTCCTTTCAGGAGAAGATTCATCAACTACAAGTCCTCATTTACTATCCGAAAGAGGTGAAATGCCATATCTGTAGCATGGCATATATAAACATTGAAAGAAAATGTTGCACATTGCAGCATCAAATGGAGATACTGGAAAACTTTAATCACAGTAGGAGGTACAAGCTCTGCTTGGTTGAAAAAAAAAAAAGATCATGTTAAAAAAATTCTCTCTAACTAGGCACCAAATTAAACTGTAAAAGTGAAGTTATTTGTTCCTGCCCTCATGCATGAAAATTTGCCCAAGATATAAGTATTAACCCCACTCCATCATGTTTTTTCTTTCATTGCAAGTTAAGGAATGCACATAAAATTTGCCACCTAATTGTGAAATATACAAATGCACACAGTTGCCGGCTTGCATGTTCGTTACTCAAGACACTGTTCATCACTTGAGATGTTTCATGTTCAAAAAATTGCAGACCAATTTGTTTGAGATGAGAAGCCTTTGTAAACTGACATTCCTCTGTATTTATAACAATATATCCACTCTGTTAACTAAGACGAGAGCCTTTTTTTCTAACATGTATATATGTGCATTGAGTGTTACCGACAAATGAGCAGTCTTATTCACTTCCAACCTTCCATGGAAACATGCCTGGCAAGTATGTCTTAATTCAAACAGAACTAGTTTCAACGTTTTTCACCAGTAAGACAATAAGTTTAGATCTTTAAAAGAAAGCTTTCTCATGTTTCACAGTTTCAAGTCTTCTTTCCAGTATGTGTTTGTATGTGTCTTTTTAAGTGACTACTGGTCACGAAACATTTCCCACAAGTTTCACAATGATAAGGTCTTTCCCCAGTATGACTGCGGATGTGACCAACAAGATTAGAATTATCAGAGAATGATTTCCCACATTTTTCACAATGGAATGGTTTTTCTCCAGTGTGGATTCTTTTATGCCTGTTTAAATCACTGTTAGAGGCAAAGCATTTCCCACAAATTTCACAATGAAAGGGTTTCTCGCCAGTATGTATCCTGTTGTGTCTGCTTAAATGAGTATTAGAGACAAAAGATCTCTCACATATTTCACAGCGAAATAGTTTTTCTCCAGTATGTATCATCTTGTGTGTTTTTAAGTTATCATTAGTAATAAAAGACTTCCCACATATATTGCAAGGGAAAGGTCTTTCTCCAGTGTGTGTTAATTTATGCCTGCTTAAATGGCTAGATTTCGCAAAAGACTTCTCACATATTTCACAGTGCCAGGGTTTCTCTCCAGTGTGAATTTTTGTGTGTGTTGATAAAGTACACTTCCTCACAAAACATTTCCCGCATATATCACAATAGAATGGCTTCTTTCCAGTGTGACTATATTTATGTAAAGTCATCTTAGATTTCTGACAGAAACATTCTCCACAGATTTCACAGTGATAGGCCTTTTTACCAGGGTGTATTCGTTTATGGACTATAAGACTAGGATTACCAGAGTAAGATTTCTTGAGCATTTCACAGTGAAACGGTTTTTCGCTTGTGTGACTGCAAACGTGGATAATAAGACTAGAATTATTACTACATATTTCACAGCCCAACGGTTTGACTTGGGCGTGTTTTCGTTGGTGTATTCCTAAAACATTAACAGAGACAAAATACTCCTCACATTGATAATGTTTCTCTTTACTGTGTATTTCTTTATGCGTGAAGACTTCACGTTCTGAAGAGAATGTCTTCCTACAAACATCACATCTATATTCAGTAACATTTTCCTGTAACGATCTTTCTTGAGTAAATACTTCACCAAGAACAGGTTTCTCATCTATATCAGTCTGTGCAACCATATCTAAATTGTTAAAAACATTTGTGTTTGAAGTATCCAAGTGATTATCGTTCTCCATATTAATTCTTGAGGAATTCTTTAAAAACCGACACGTGTCTGTGAGTTAATCTATTATGGTTTAGTTTCCTGACTTAGATATCATATCTCCGTTTACATGTGTGGAACAGATGTAATGTAGATATACTTTCTACTCACCAGTAGAATGTTTGATATAAAGTCCGAATGAAAAGTTCATTGATTGATTTGTTGTTGATTAAAAGCCATGTTATCTGTCCTGTAAAATAGGGAACAACTAATTAACGATGTAAATCTGTGATGAAATGACATATTTAATCATGAAGGTGATAGAACGCCGAGCTTGAAACATGTAACATCACCCAGTCTTAAGCACAAACATTAACGTTCACCTACCTAAACATGAGATAATTACAACGTATGATATAATTAGCACAGTTAAAAACACAGCCTGTAGGCGGTGTCGTTGATAATTATTCCCCTTGTTTCAATGACACCGGTGACGTACGTTAAAAGTCGCCGACATCTTTCTTACATATAAAACGGTGTCACTCTTCAGTGACGCCGGAACACGGACAGTAAAACGGCAAACGGAGTGGGAGTGAGTGATGGTCGAAGAAGATAACCGAAGGCAACCAGCATTCAAAGGTTTTGTTCCGAAGATGTTAGTAGTTTAATCGAGTGCAACACAAAGTGGTGTTCCATGGACCGTGAGCTATCAGCTGCCGGTACGTGGCGAGTTTCCAGAAAAGAAACAATAGCATAATTTCCGTAATTTCGCCTTATGCACTGCAGTAAACAACTTATCAGCTTATGTAATGTTGTATTATTTGTATACAAAATAAATATAAGATAAAAAAAAAATTGTCAACTTTTAATATATTCATTATATATATTTAAAGTTTTGAAAATTTCGAAAAAAGTTCATGATTTTAAATTGGGGAGGGGGGAATAGGCGGGAGTGAAATAAATTTTTTTTTGCATATTTGTAATCTCCGACATCTAAAACGTTATAGAAAAGAAGGATTTGGTCAGAGATTTAGGGATATCTTCATTGAGAAATTTGATGAGAGGGAGGAGGAGATACAGACTTGTGACATAGAGGGTAACTGGAAATTCCTATATGACAGCTTACTTTCTGCTACAGACTAAATCTGCAGCTGGTGCAAAGTTCCTTCCAGAACTAGGGTAATGTGGTAGTGGAATAATATGGTAGACAAGGCCATTAAAGCAAAGAAACAGGCCTGGAAAACCTGGAAGAGTGGGAGTAGCAGGGAAATGTACCAGGTAGCTAGAAGGGAGGCTGGGAGACAGGTATATATAGCCAAGGGAGAAGCAGAAAAGAAGTTTGCCAATGTTCAGTGATGTGAGGGCCAAAGAACTGAAGTACTTTGGTTTGCAATACAGAGTGTGAGAGAAAATTGTGATGTTACAGGAGAGAAATATGTTCACATGAATGATGGTGCACTTGTTTTAATGATTCTGCAAAGAAAGAGGCTTGGGGAGGCCATTATGAAAGGCTACTGAGTGTGGAGAATGAATGAGAGGAGAGCCTGCCACATGTTGACCCAGTTGAGGGACCAGCTACCCGAATCGATAGCACCCTAGTAGATAAAGCAATTGAGGATATGAAGTTAGGAAAAATCCCTGGCCCATCAGAAATCACTGCAGAGATGCTTAAAATATCTGGTAGGGTGGGTTATGGTCTAGTCACCTGTTTAGTTAATCAGGTAGTTCACGAAAGAGTCATACCCAATGACTGGCATAGCAGCACCATAGTCAACTGCTACAAAGGTAAAGGTGATGCTTTAGATAGAAATAACTACAAGGGTGTCAAACTGCGGGATCAGGTGATGAAGGTCACGGAGAGGGTCATAGCCCAACTAATTAGGGAGAGAGTCTGCTTAGATGAGATGCAGTTCGGTTTTGTGCCAGATAGAAGGACCACTGATGCTATATTTCTGGTATGGCAACTGCTGGAGAAATACCTAGCTAAAGATAAACCCCTATACTTGGCTTTTGTTGACTTGGGGAAAGCCTTTGACAGGGTCCCCAGATCCTTTATCTGGTGGGTAATGCGGAAACAAGGTTAATAAGAGCTGTACCAGTCCTGTACAAGGATGCTGTCAGTAAGGCAAGGGTCAGCAATGAGTATAGTGAAGAATTCCGGGCAAAAGTAGGGGTTCGCCAAGGATCAGTGCTCAGCCCCATCTTGTTCATCATAGTCCGCCAGGCAGTAACAGAGGAATTCAAGACCCAGGAAGACATGGGATGAGGTGGTGAAGCATGACCTTCGAATGCTGGGCTTCACAGAAGCAATGACAAGAGACCAAGACCTCTGGAGATATGCTGTGATTGAGAAGACCCGGCGAGTAAAGTGAGATCACAGCCATAGCCTATACCAGTGTCACATAACCAACCTCTTTAAATAGTACCTTTGAATCATCAGGTGATACTGGCTCCTGTGCTGGTGGCACGTTAAAAGCACCCACCACACTCTCAGAGTGGTTTGCATTAGGAAGGGCATCCAGCTGTAGAAACCTTGCCAGATCAGATTGGAGCCTGGTGCAGCCTCCTTGCTTGCCAGTCCCCAATCAAACCGTCCAACCCATGCCAGCATGGAAAGCGGACGTTAAACGATGATGATGATATATATAGTCAATTGAAAAAAAAAAAAAAAACAGAAAAAAAGAAGAAACAAACAAATGTTAGGCCATAGCACAAGCAATGTATTGATATGATGCTGAGGAAGGAAGGGAGTTGTTGTTTTATGCTTTGAGCATAGCTCTTTGTTGGAGGCAAGAAAGACCAAAGAAGGAAGGAGGAGGAAGGTCAAAGGAATTGAAGTGAGGAGGAGGAAGAGTCACAGACAAATTATAATGATTCACAATCAAAGGTACAGAAATGGCGTACTGTCATATCATCATCATCAATGCCACCTGAAAGGACAAGCCTGTATGTGTGGAAGACAGCGATTTCACTTAGCTTGATGCGTCTTACCAAGTTCAGCAAATTGCCACATATCCTGATGCCTTGTCATTACCTCAGTGAGGCCCAGTGTCCTATCTGTACAATTTCAAAATAAGCAACAGGATATCGAGAGTTGATGCAGTACGACCGTTTCAAGTGGCTCCATTTAATTGAAAATCAATTTAAATGCAGGGCTGTCCTCAGCTGCATAAATATATAAATAGAATTTTTTTAATCAGTCGGACACATTTGTATAATTTTACATAGATCCTCTAGGAAGGTAAGAAGGCAGACAAAGTCCATGCTGTTGTCACTTCAGCTTAGAAGTTTCTAAGACATCAGGAAAAAATCTGTTTGGGTCATAGCTTGTCACTGATTTTGGTTCAGTTTTAATTTATTAGTCTTGTTTATCAAATCATTTGTATATCAAATCTAAGACTAGTTCATTTAAATGGAGCCACTTGAAACGGTCGTACTGCATCAACTCTGGATATCCTGTTGCTTATTTTGATACATAAGTATATATATATATATATATATACATACACACACACGTATATATAAATGTATATATATATACATATATGTATATATATGTGTGTGTGTGTATATATATATATATGTGTGTGTGTGCGTGTATGTATATACATGTGTGTGTATGTATATACATATACGTGTGTGTGTGTGTGTAGATATATATATTATTCTTAGATTGGTTTTATTTGTAATATAATATAAGGAGTTTTTATTTTAATCTATATTATTACTATTTTAAAAATAAGTTTTTAATTTGTTTAAAATTTTAGGTTTATCTCATATTTTGAAATGAAAAGAATTTTGCTGCAGTTATATTCTCACTTGTTTTGATTTGTTTACATGTCAGGGAAACAACTCTGCTTTACTTGACAGAAGCCATTTGTAAATATGAAGCATTCTTTTCTTTTAAAATCTTTGAATTATTGTATTGGTTACGTTTTAGTGGATAATATATTAGTTTTTAATTAGTTAACTCTATAATTCTTAGTAGTTAATGGTTTATTTTTTCATTAACTTATCTGTAGATTGATTGTCTATTCTCTTTTTTGTTTTGTATAGACGGTAATTGTAAATGTCGTTAACAAGTATTTATATATTGTGAATTGTTATTTGAATCAATGCTAAAGTGGATTTATATATTTTTCTGTTTTTGATCGGTTTGGCGTTCGGTTAATTTTTTTTCTATCATAATTTAACTATTTGCTCCTTTCTGGGCTATTGTAAAGGTCTTTATATTTTTGTTGGTAGAACCCATTCATTCTCATAATGAATTCCTGAGGAAAAGCCTAATTTGTGATTTCAAAAGGATTATATTTCATTTTGTTTTGAATTAAATAGGCTCGGAAACAACCTTTTATTGTATTTATATACCAACTTGGAATTAAGTAACGTCTACACTTCTATTTTTACTTTCCTTATTATACTTTATATATATATATATATATATATATATATAGACACACACATATTGTATCAAGAGATGAGATCACTTCAATTACGGCCTGCATATTGTGGTGAACTGCATCTGCATCTACCAACATTATGAGGGTCTCTGAGCCCCCGAAACAACTGTTCTACTTATAACATCTTATCTTCTCCTCTTTAATTTTCTCTGTCATTTGTACTCTGTGTAAGTTTGATCTATTAAAATAAATATCTATACATTTATACTTAAATAATCAGTCTGAAAGTCTTCAGTCTTTGCTTTCTCTCATTTTGCATGTATATATACATATATATTTTATATATCAAACCCAAAGTGTTATATTTAATTTGTTTATCCACATAATTGCCTTTCTCTCTCATATATATATATATATATAAAAGATATGAGGAATTTTCGTCAGGGTACCCAAACTAATAGGTATGTGCTCTGAGTGCACAAATAGGCATGTCACTAAAATTTCAGTTTGAACTGCAGTTGAAGATGTGATTTTGTGACTACCTTTCTAAAGTGGTTAGAAGTGGCTTTCCCTTGAGCCAGTAGGTATAGATTAAAGCAGGAAAGAAAAGGCAAGCGGTTTGGTAAGATTTGACCAGGACGTTTAATTTAGCTGCATAATAAAAAGGTATACGTAATCTCTAACAGCTGTTTCTACAATATCCCAGCTATTGGAACATCATGTTGAGAAATCCTCCCTTTCTAAGCAAAATGAACCACAATAATATCACTGATGAGGAATATTCTTCCACAGACAGGTTGCCCCTGGGAGCTCCTCTATGCTGATGACCTTGCCCTAATTGCGGAGTCACTATCAGGACTAGAGGAGAAGTTTCAGGTGTGGAAGCAAGGTCTAGAATTGAAGGGCCTTAGAGTCAACCTAGCTAAAACCAAAATCCTAATAAGTAGGAAGGTAGATAAAACACAAACCCCTTCAGGTAGATGGCCCTGCTCAGTATGTAGAAAAGGAGTAGGTAGTAACTCTATAAGATGTACCCGGTGCAAGCTATGGACACATAAGAGGTGCAGCAACATCAAAGGCAGGTTAACTAGCAAGTTAGTTTTTGTTTGTGGCAGATGTTCAG
>NC_069008.1:14687281-14690258 GCF_001194135.2 Octopus bimaculoides | reverse complement strand
GGCACATAAAAGACACCATTTCGAGCGTGGCCGTTTTCGTGCGGGTGACACGTAAAAGCACCCACTACACTCTCTGAGTGGTTGGCGTTAGGAAGGGCATCCAGCTGTAGAAACTCTGCCAAATCAGACTGGAGCCTGGTGTTGCCATCCGGTTTCACCAGTCCTCAGTCAAATCGTCCAACCCATGCTAGCATGGAAAGCGGACGTTAAACGATGATGATGATGATGATGATGATGTTACATATATTTAATCTATTTCTCTCCAATGACAGGATACTCAGCCTATGGAATCCTTGCTCAACACTATGTTCCAGTTGAGATATTCTAGAAGCAGCTGTTAGAGACTGTGTATACCTTTTTATCATATAGCTAAATTAAATGTCCTTGTCAAGTCTTGCCAAACCATTTGTCTTTTCATTTCTGCTTTAATCTATATAAATATATATATATTATTTAATAGACACAATACATATTTTTACATGCTACTAATAGTTTCTTGTGCTGAGAACATGCCAAAGAATGAATTACAACATGTGTAACATCTCTACACAGTCACCGGGCACAAACTACACACACACATATATATATATATGTTGGTAGAAATAAATTTAGATTAGCCAGAGAACCATTTCTCAAGTCTCGTCTTTAACAGACTTCCCTCCAGAGTGTATTTGCTTGTGTCTTTTTAACAGGCTGTTTGTGATAAACGACTTCCCACAAATCTCACAATGAAAGATGTTTACTCCAGTGTGTATTCTTCTGTGTTTTGTTAAATAACTGTTACTGACAAAATATTTGTCGCATACTTCACATTTGAATGGTTTCTCTCCAGTGTGTATAATTTTATGTCTGTTTAAATCACTGTTGGAGACAAAAGACTTGCCGCATATTTCACAGTGATAAGGTTTTTCTCCTGTGTGGATCCTTTCATGAACCACAAGACTGGAATTCTGAGAGAACGATTTCCCACACACTTCACAGTGAAATGGGTTTTCTCCACTGTGAATCCTTTCATGTTGTGTTAAATTACTCTTACTAACAAAAGATTTCCAACATATTTCACAATGATATGGCTTTTCTCCAGTGTGACTACGTCTGTGGATAGTAAGCTTTGAATTTTCAATAAAAGATTTCCCACAGATCTCACAACGGTATGGTTTTTCTCCAGTATGTATTCGTTTGTGTGTTCTTAAGACGCTGTTAGCAACAAAATATTTCCCACAAATATCACAGTGAAACGGTTTCTCTCCAGTGTGGATTCTTATGTGAACGACAAGGTTAGAATTATCAGTGAAAGATTTCCCACATATTTCACAATGGAATGGTTTTTCTCCGGTGTGGATTCTTTTGTGAACTACAAGATTAGTATTATCTGTGAACGATTTCTCACATATTTCACAGCGGAAGGGTTTTTCTCCAGTGTGACTACGTATATGGATGACGAGATGGCATTTCTGGTTGAAAGATTTTTCACATATTCCACAACGGAACTGTCTGTCTCCTGTGTGTGTTTTTTTGTGTGTGAAAACTTCATGTTCAGAAGAGAACCCCTTCCTACAAATCTCACAACGATATTCAGTAACATTTTTGTCTACAATTTTCTCATCTCCGTCCATCTCTCTAACTGTATTTATATGGTTAAAAACAGTTGTGTTAGAATTGTCCAGGTGATTAACCTCCATATTGATTCTTGAGGAATTCTTAAAAAGCTGAGAAATATCTTTAAATATCTGTCATGGCTCAGTTTCTTATCTTAGATATCATGAGATTGCTTTGACATAAATAAAATAAGCAATGTGGATGTGTTTTTTATTTACCAGACTGCTTGTTGCAGACTGAGTCCAACCTTTAAGAGACCTACAATTTGTCATAAATTTGAAGAATCATTTCTAAATGAATAAAGGTGGATATGGGTTAATGGAAGATATGTAGAGTGGAAAATGGACATCCATAAATAATTGGCAGCAGATGTTCTGGTGCAATAATTCTTCATCTGGGGATGATCTCTTAGCAGAACTGTAAAGCAAGAGAAAATATGACAACATAAGATGTCTCATAAAGTAGATGTGAACCTATGCAGATACTACTACTACTACTACTACATGATGATGATGTGGTGCATTTTTCCATGCTTGCATGGACCAAACAGATTTTCTATGACCTGATGCCCTTCCTGTCACCAAAAGGGGTAAATATTCCCCCATGGCCAGACATGTTTGCATAACATTGGAAATGAGTGATGTTCATTTATAATAATCACAGAATTTCAACACAGGGAGGCAAAAATATATACACATGCGCATACACACACACACCTATATATACTCTTTTACTTGTTTCAGTCATTTGACTGTGGCCATGCTGGAGCACCGCCTTTAGTCAAAGAAATCTGACTTTAGGTAAAAGAAAATATAGGATGATCAGTTAATTACGATCTTACTCAACATATTCCCATCTCAGATTCAGACACTTATTGCAGCAGTCCTTCAATTTTTCTAAACCCCGTAAAACATCTTGGAAGGTTGGGCTTCCAACCAGGCCTTTCGAGACACCCTTAAAGGCAGGAAATTTTCAGTACTCCCTCGTATGTTTATAGATAAATGTAGATATAGATCGTTATGAAATCTATGACTATATCTATATCTGTTTATATACATAAGTATATAGATGTGTGTAGATATAATCAATCCTTATATTGTCTATGATTATACATTGCTGTCTATATATATAATCTATGTGAATTTGTGTAGTTGTATCATTAACATTACAAAAATATTTTAATGTTTGTTTGTAGTTTAAACAAAACAATGAAGTGTAAAATGCCGTGAAAGTGTTTGTGTCTCCCCAAATTTACCAGAATATTTTCATGATATCATTACGTATGGAGTTAATTAAAGCGATGTAGATGGGATAATAGAGTTAGATGTTTTCTGAAGTAACAGTTTATATATATATATATAGCTGCAGCACTTATAAT
>NC_069008.1:14671201-14687271 GCF_001194135.2 Octopus bimaculoides | reverse complement strand
ATATATATGCCACTGACGTCCGTTCGACACACTAGAAATAGTAGTGAAATGCTTAGTCAAATATCAGTTTGTTGTTTTATAAAAGAAGACATTCGATAGTCAAGCGCTGAGTATATGAAAACGTGACAGTCACAGCTGAAACGCTTTTGAACAACAACTCGACCGAGCTGTCCTGGGACTTAACAACATCCTCTTGGCTTCTATTTGACTCAGAACCTCTAACCAAATAAGACCCTTCATCCGGTACCCATTTCATACTTTAAGTTCGGGATTGAACATCACCAAACATACTTGTCCTGATAACATTAACATTGTTAAATATTTTAATGTTTTTACTTTTAATACATAAAGCGCGATGGGCCACCATCGTGACCGTCAGGCACAGGTCGACAGGTCACGAACGTGGCCCAGGTCGATGCATTTAATTTACAGGCGTTTGTTGGGGTTTAATGTCACTCAAACGCTCTGATACAGCACCAGAATGCAAGAGGACTAATAGTTCAACTAATGACTTTTCAAAAGATGATGTAAAACTTGCCACAATTATATACTAAGAAGATATTTTAACAATTTTTGGTTTCTTAGGTGTGCATGGTAGTCACATTTTCATAAAATGTGCTCAGCAGTCCATGCTATGTCAGAGCAAATCCCATCGCTTTATAGGTTAACAACACAACAACCAAGTGTAAAATGCCATTAAAGTGTTTGTGTGAGAGGTATGAAAGATACTTACGAGACCATATCATTACGTATGGGTTAATTAAAGAAATTTAGACGAAACAAAGGCGTGAAACAACGTTTCTGGAGTAAATTATTCAACAATGTTATGCGAGGAAATATTTGAATATATATAGGGAGGGACATACAGAGTTATCATTACATTTATTTTCGTACTCATACTTATAACTTTGTGATTGCTGTAATGTAAAGGATAAGACAAATTAATACAATTTAATATAATTGTATAACTATTTCAACGAGTTCTTATCAAATAATTCAATGCCTGTCTGCCTGCTATCTCTCTATCTATCTATCATGAATAGATAGGGATATAGTATCCAGGTGGGTTCTGTACAAGCACACAGTTACAGTCCAGGTTCTGGCTAACTGCATTGAGTTTTAAAGAGCACCTAAGATTACTTTAGGTGATCAATTGCTAGTTGTCTCTGCAGCAGAAATGTACAAATTTAAACCAAATATCCCATATAATTAACTGACTGTAAAAAAAATAAATAAATGTGCAGATGTACTAGACTCCATAATAGTTGTGATTGCCTCATATACATATATGCATATGTACATATATATATATATCATCATCAACATCATTATCATTTAATGTCTGTTTTTCATGTTGGCATGGGATGGGCAACTTGACCAAAGTTGGCAAGCTAGGGAGCTGTGTCAGACTCCAGTAATGGTTTCTAACACCAACCACCCTACGGAATGTGCTGGATGCTTTTATGTGGTGCTGTATGGGTGCTTTTACATGGCACCACACAGGCACTTTGTGGTACCACAAGTGCTTTTTATCACCAGAAGGACTGGTTTTAAGGCACACACACACGCATTTATGTACTGCCACATTATTTCACATCTGCTTTCTATGCTGGCTTGAGTTGGATGATTTGACAGGAGCTGGCAAGTCAGAAGACTGCACCAACACTACTGTCTGCTCTGGCATGGTTTTTACAGTTGGATGCCCTTCCTAATTTCAACCAATTTACAGAATATACTGGGTACTTTTTATGTTGCACCAGCACTATTGAGATTATGAAGTAACTTGCAAAACAAGACTCAACTGATGGGAGAGTAATGTTTAGGGAGGTGGCTTTGTGCCAGGAAAGAGTATGATAGAAGGACTTGTAGTGGGAATGTTCAGCTGTCAGATAACTACATCCAGTGTCACAATTCATTAGAATATTAACCATGTGATCAACAAAATCTGACCAATCATGACTTTGCACAGAATAGGCTCCAACGATGATCTTATCTTTTGGCAAATTTCTTTCTGGCCCTATCCATTTGTATAAATTCAGCACACCTGGACTACTTGACTGAGAGCTTTGAACTGCAGCAGAGAAAACATTGCAAGACAGCAGAGATGAGATGGTGGATGGATGATGAACTGTTGTAGACAGCTACTGACCCGAGCTGACAACAACCACAATGAATGATTAGCATTGACACAATGACCAACAGTTAACCCTACAATAATAATCAAACTTTCTCAACATTTTGTCATTTGTAGTAACAACTGTATTTGTTTTTTTGTACAAAAGGAATAAAATTTTGTTTGACAAGAATTGCAACTTTCTCCAGTATTCTTTTTTTGCTAAAAGAAGTGCCGAGCTCTAATTGTGGAGGGAAACTGTGGAAGGGGCAGATCCAAGAAGACCTGGGACAGTGGTGAGACAGTGGGCCTCACTGAGAAAATGACAAGCGACCAAGAGTTGTGGCATTCATTTCATTTGTGCATGAGTGGAGGAGAAATATTGTTTGTAAAACAACAACCAGCAGATGACACTCTAAGCTAATGAGGTGGTGGCTGTGGTGAGGGACCTCAGTGTGGTCAGTCAATTCCTGCTAGAAATAAGAACCAAATCTTCCTCCAATGACACACATCTAATGTCTTATGAAATGATGGCCAAATTAGGCAAGAAAGTCCATCATATATGTATATTTATATAAAAAAGAGATTATGATTCTGAAAAAATTTCTTTTTTTCTTTTCAAAATTTTAATTATTTTAAATCCCTCTAACCCTTGCTTTCAGAATGATGACCCCCTCCCCCGCCCATCCAACAGAAATAAAGGATGCATTAACAGATGGTTCAAAAACTAAAATTACCACCACCACCACCTCCTCCTGATGGAAGAAGTGTGTGGATGCCAAGGATTCTGCTGCAAAATAAATTTCATTTGGTCACATTCTATGGAGTGTCTCAGCCAGCCTAAGAACTATTCAGCTGATTCTCATTTAGCAGTGGGTAGAGGTAGCAGGGAAGGGAGAAAGATGATAGCGATGCAGTGCCAAGCAAACTCTCATGGGATGAGTATAAAAGATGATAGAAAGAGTGGATCAGAAGGGTGGATGATTTTATTAAACTATATTTAGTAAGCATGCAAAAGCAGTGCTGTGATTTAATTGACAATAATGCTTTCATGTGTCCACTACATATTTTCTTCCAGCCTGACAGCATCACATGTAGTTAGCAGCTATGAGGGGGTGCTGAAAAGTTCCCGTCCTTGGGTAAAAGAAAATAGATAATTTAATTATGATTTTATTCAACATATTCTACTCTTAGATCCACACACTGCAGCAGTCCTTCAGTTTTTGTAAGATCTGTAGAAGAACTTAGAAAGTTGGGCCACCAACCAAGCCTTTTTCCAGTGCTGATGATAGCTAAGTATCTAGAAATGTGTTCCATGGTCTACAGAAGGTGCCCTGAAATGACTGTTCGTATTAACACTGTTGCCTAAAACAAAAAAATAAAATTTCTCCAAGACAAACTACTGTGAAAATGGCATTTTTCCATGTCAAATATATAACATATTTGAAGTGATCTAAAAGCTTATTAAACTTTTAGGGCAAATCTTTGAAAAAGATGGTTCCCCCAATGAGGATAAATGAAACACTGAATGAACAATTCAAATGCGTTTTCACCCACCCATGGCACTCTATCAGTTATGACGACGAGTTCTAGCTGATCCAATCAATGGAACAACCAGCTCATGAAATTAACATGCAAGTGACTGAGTACTCCACTGACACACATGCCTTTAACATAATTCCCAGAGAGATTCAGTGTTACACAGAATGTGATAAGGCTGGCCCTTTGAATTACAATAACTCATTTTTGCTGAGCCTTTCGCAATACCCTTAAAGGCAGGAACATGCTTTTTTTTTTTTTTTTAAGTTTGTGCACTTTACTAATTAAACCAAATATCTCATTTCTCTGCTATTATCGTCTGTTCACCCTCCTTACCTGTGAATCTGCAGCCCAGATAAAACGTGGTTGGTTTTCTTGGACCCCATCATCTGCATTATAGAGAGGGAGTACTGTAGTAATAATACTTTCTACTAAAGGCACAAGGCCTGAAATCTGGTGGGAGTCAATTGCATCAACCCCAGTGCGTAACTGGTACTTAATTTATCAACCCTGAAAGGAAAGGCAAAAATTGACCCCAGCAGCATTTGAACTCAGAATGTAAAGACTGATGAAATACTGCTAAGCATTTCATCTGGCATGCTAATGATTCTGCCAGCTTGCTACCTTAAATAATAGTAATGGTTTCAAATTTTGACATAAGGCCAGCATGTTTGGGGATGGGGCTAAGTCAAGTTGATGACATTATAATCATCGCATTTCACATTTAGAGGTCCTTTGTTTTGTATGAATCTTTTTGTGTTTAGATCACTTTTAGAAACAAAACTGGTTCTTTTTTTATTGACCCTGGAAAGATGAGTTTGGTAGAGTTTGAACTTAGAACGTAAAAAAAAATGAAATGCCACTAACCATTGTGCCAGCTCAGTACCTTATGACAAATATTACCTTGCCCAGAATCAGGGGTAGCAAATCTGAACTTAACAAATTCCATCTGACCCATGCAAGCATGGATGTTGAAACTGTGGTGATGATGGTGATCATGTTTCCCTGAAATAAACACACATACTTAGACAACAGGATTCGATATATTTAATCATGGTAAATATTCTCCACTGTGTGTAAGTTGATGGACAATAAATCAAAATTTGCAACAGGTGTAGGCATAGCCAACTACATAGTTCCAGGTTCCGTCCCCACTATGTGACACTTTTGGCAAGTGTCAACTATCGAAGGCTTGTGAATGGATTTTGTAGATGGAAATTGAAAGAAGCCTATTCTGTGTGTGTGTATGTATGTATGTATATATATATATATATATACATACATATAAAAGAAAAGAAAATGGTAATTGAGAAGTTAATAATTGTTTATTATCAATAGCAAATTAATCGTTTTCACTTACAGCTGTTCCAGTTGATACTCAGTAAATATGAATATTGAATTTATGTAACTTGAACATAATATCTTCAGAGGGAAAAAATATACCCTTGGATGTTTTATGCGTGTTTATTATGGATTCATTATAGCAGACTGAATAATATGGTTTATGATTTGTATTGTTATATGTTAAGACAAGAGGTTTACAGGTTGATTGGAGATAAGATAGAATAGGTAAATAGATTTAGAATAAATTAAATAGAGATTATAGAGGAAATTTAAATATAAGGTAAGTTTATTTATATATATATACACACATACACACACAGAAGCACTTACATTTGCTTGCACACACACATAAAAATATACATAAATACATATACACATACACCCACACACGTGAATGACCATATGTGTATATGCATAGATATGAGCGTGTGTGTGTATGTATACATGCTGAGATGTTCATGAGTGTATATGAGTACATATATGTAGACATATGCATCAGTGTATGTGTCTGTATGCATGTATGCTTAGGTATGAATGTGTGTGTTTGTATGTATGTGCATAAAGGAATGCATGTGTATCATCATGTTTTCCATGATAGCATGGAAAATGAACGTTAAATGATGATGATGATACACACCTAAACATGCATACAGACACACTGATACATAGATGTACGCATATACACCCATGTACATCTCAGCATGTATACATACACGCTCATATCTATGCATATACCCACATACACAGGTGTACATGTATACATTCCCACGCACTCATGTTTGTATACAATTGCTCATACATACACAAACATATATCAATATACATGCTTATATATATATATATATATATATACACACATACATACACACACTCATACATGCATTATTAATGAAGCTGCAAAAACATCACAAAAACTTTTACTCAAAGTTTCACATTCCTGTTCATCAGACAGTTTTGGTTGAGAATGGAACAAAAAAACTATTTTTACCACCTTGTTTCACATTTATGTGCTTACTATGGTGTAAATACACATATATGTATTTCTGTACACTCAAGTGCACATGCTCATACACAAATATGTGCATTACACATATACACGCACAAAGATGTACATCTACATACATACACGTTTAAAATATGTACCTTTGTATACTCATAACTAATTACGTTTGTATGCCTATGCATACATCTACGTAAGTATAAGGAAAAGCAAGGTATTTTATTCAGCTGTATGTAAGGGTTATTATAAGTGGGGGAGAGAATTATTTTAGTGGAAATATAAGTTATAAGAAAGCATAGGGTGTGCATATAAATAGGCATATATTAATTTATGCCATCCGGTTTCACCAGTCCTCAGTCAAATCGTCCAACCCATGCTAGCATGGAAAGCGGACGTTAAACGATGATGATGAATATATGCCTCACATACACGTGTATACACATACATGTACATATATATATATATATATATATATACACCTACATACATGCATAGACACACATGTGCATATACTCACATACACAAGTATGCCTGTTCAATTTTGTTTAGTTGTATTTGAAAAAATATATAGGAAGGGGAAGTATCATGTAAGTTTAAGAATAATTCTAAAGTATACAGAAGATGTGTATATATAAAACAAATAAATAGGTACATATTAACTTAAATTGCATATACTTATATATACGCAAATATAAATAAACAAATAGGTACATATTGATTTAAATTGTATACACACACATATATATATAAACTTGTTTTAAATTTTTCGGCAAGTCACACACATATATACATATAAATTTGTATATTTATACACACTCACATATATATATATATATATATATGTATAAAAGATAAAGAGACCAATGGCAAAGGTAGAATTATATTTTATGTATAAAGTTTTACAGCTGTTTCAGGGAAAATCCAATGTATCCCTTCATTGGAGACGGTAATAGTAGAATGGATTATTACATCTATAAGAGGAGATTTGTAGTAAGAAGTGAGAGCGATGCGTAGAAGAAAGAACAAAGAAGAAAAAGTACTTGGAGTATAGTTCCATTTGGTGTATATATATATATCTCAAAAGGATGTGTTATAATACTATTCCACAGATACAAAAACAGCCATACCATCAAACCAACATACCTCCATCATCAGCTGTCCCCTGAATATCATTATGGTCTTGACACTTGGGCAGTACCATTGAATCCGGCAGTGTCAACAGCACTAAAATAAATGCTGTTGGGGAACAAACAAACCAAAGAAACCACAATTTTCAAACACATTTACTCTTTGTACAACCGTATCGAGAAATAAATTCACTAAGTAAATTACAACCACTTCTGAATAAGTAGTTTAAAAGGTATTAAGATGTTGATAATGTGTGTAAATGTGGTTATTAATGTAAGGCAAGGAGGTAAACAATAGTCAGACAGTTATTAAATGTTACCAAGTGTGTATGTTCAAATGTTAGTAAATGGTTACTAAGAATATGTAAAGGTGGTTATTTATGTGAGGCAATGGGTGCAATAATAATTTTAGATGTAATGGTTATAGTCATTGTTATTATTAGTAGTATAGTTAAGTAAAAGTTTGGGAGGAAGGGAATTATATTAGTGGAGTTGAAGAATTAAAGGAATTGTACAAATTTTTCAGTGAGAGGCACATTTTAATGTCAAACAGTTATTTATGTTATATATTACATTATATTATATAGTATAGTTATACTATTTGATAGTTTAATCATATATTTGTTAATTACTTAAATTTAGAGAACACATTTTCCTGTATGAATACAAGAAATATTTTTCTCTTTTCAGGGCATTCTGAGAATATGGAAGGCCTCTGTGATGCATAGATTACATTTCTTGTAATTGATTTTACAAGCCATTGCTGAAGCAATGACATCCCATTTAATTTCAAATTCAATATCTTTTAACTCCCACATAAATTTACTGAATCTGGTGGAGTTTAATTTTCTGTTTATTTTAAAGGATTGGAGACGGTTAGACACACAAGTCTTTACTTTATTCTTGGTGGACCCTATGTAAAAATGTTTTTTCCCCAGAGCTTCAACTGTGCAGTGATAGACTACATTTCTTCCTTACATGACTTCTTAAATTTACAATTAGTTCCATCTCTACAGTCACAATTTTCATAAATGTTATTATGTGTGTATTATTAGAAAAATTGATATTAATGAAGTTAATATGGGTTATTACACTTCCCACATTAGGAATTATGTGGCCATTATTATTAGAGTTGGTGGAGTTTGGGAGATATAGTTTAAGTTTAGGAGAATTAGTAGAAGGGTATTTCTATTGGTGTAGAATTCATTTAATTTTCTGTTGTTAACTGATGATAAAATTGTAAATAAGTCAGTAGTTAGGCTAAAACCAATCCTGATGGTTTTGTGGTTTATGATTTCATTATATCTATTATCAGCGTTAAAATATTTATGAATGGCCTTAAATATAGATTTAACAATTATTTTTAATTTGCATTGCATGTGAAATAATTAACCAAATTTTATTAGATTTTTCAGGGTGCTTGTTATTTATAGGTATGTTAGAGTTGTTAGAGTTGATGAAATAAGTATGTGGTTTCATATTATTCAGAGCATTATATGGATCAGCAGTGGTGTTGGTATCAGAGGTAATAATTTGATTATTCATATCATTATGTTTATTAATTGTGCTTTTATCACAGTGGAGATAATTATAATTGACTGTTTTTCATTAATCTTGAGTTAAGATAATTTTGATATCAGTTTTTCTTATGTTATGTTTGCTATTGTGAAGTTGCTTTGAATTAATTTTGGGTTTGTTCTCATTATCAATTGCTGGTTTATAAGTATGTGGATTACTAGTTATATGTTTACTTTTACTTATATTTGCTGTTTGATCGAGACTTTATTTTATCTCTATTTCCACATCTATTAAATATTTCTTCATTAGAAGATAAATAGGTTAGTTTCTTACCAATGTTGGAAGATAATGCATTTTTAATTATCTTGGATGATTACTTTGGAAGTTAATGTAGCTTAAATTAGAATTTAATTTGTGGAAAGGTTCATGCAATCAGGTTGTTAGATTAAAGTAACTGAATTATTATCCTTCTCAATAGAGATAGAAAGTCTGTGCTTTTTGAAAAATTTGTAAAATCTTTTGAGTAACTCTAATTTCCTGTTAGATGCATTTTCTATAGTGAAAAGTGCATCATCCCTATATAATCCACCCCTAATTTCTGAAAATTCATCATGCAGGCCAAAAAGAAGATCGATTCCAACAAGATGTCAATTGGGTGGAATCCATGGCACACATTGTAATGTCAAAACAATTAGGAGTGTCTTTTCTAGCCCAAAATTTGACAAAATTGATTATAGATTTATGAGCCATTAGGATAACATTAATTTCATTCATACTAAGGTTAGTATATTTTTTTTACAAAAAGGGGACTGTTTAGTACGATAGGGTTGACAGAGAAATAATTGGAAATGTCTATTTGTAAGAATTTGTTTATCCTTGTTTGGAATTTCATTAAACCAGTTAACATCTTGAGTGTTAGACCATAGTTCAACAGATGTTTTATTTCTAAGTATGGGTACATATTTATCTAGCATTATTTTGCTTAATCTACCTAGGTCGGACTTACCAGGGCATATTAATCAAACTTTAGAGTTGGTTTGGAAGTTGTCTTTATGACCTTTTAGTGTTATCTGAGGTCTGGTAGGTATGAATGGTTCAGTTTTATCATCAATGCGATATTCAGACACGATTTCTTTTGCATCTAAATTAATGGTTCTAAGCACATTTTTGTTTACTATTTTGCATTTCTTTGTGATTTCATTTTCTAGTAGGTCATATGTACCTATGCTAAGGTTATATACATTATTAGTTTTATCTGAATGCACAATAATTCCGTCCTTGGATTTTAGGTTTTGTAATAAATCCTTGAGTTTTCTTTGGTGTGTATTTCTTCTAAGTGGGTGTTTGATAAACTTAGTATTTTTGATGGTGGTCCAAAGTTCTTGTTCAAATGATCAAGGTGGTTACAGGGTTTTCTTGGTTTTGAAGTTTCTAGATATTTTCTCCATTTTACTATTGGGGTTTATATTTTGTGTATCTTGTTTATCATCAAAGTACAAGGCTCGCCATCTGAGTCTGCGGATGAATTCATTGGTTTTTGATATTAGCTCCTTCATATAAACATTCTTAGGTGATATAGACATATCTTTTAAAGATGTATCAGTTTTAATTATCTCCATTTTGCCACCAGTATAGACCTTTTATATATATATATATATATATATTACTAGAGCAATAAATAAAAGTTAATTATTAAATTCAATTAGCGGTTGTTAACCTTGTGAAGAGATGGTTTCATTCAAGGAAATACTGGTCCAATACTTAGTATTTTTGAGGAATTAATTTTCTTAAAATAATAGGTGTATATATATATATATATATATATAAAAACATATTGTCTCTATTCATATAAAAGAAGAAAAGAAAATGGAGATTGGGAAGTTAATAATTGTTTATTATTAACAGCAAATTAATCATCTTCACTTACAGCTGTTTCAGTAAATATCAAATTTATATTCATATGACCTGAGCATATCTTCATAGGGGGAAAAAACAAAAATATATTCTTGGATGTTTTATATGAGGTTATGAATTCATTATAGCAGACTGAAATTATATAATTAATTAATAATAATCAGGAGAAAGGAGATTTTCCACATCTATGACCTTAAATATAGATTTAACAATGTTATTTTTAATTTGCATTGCATGTGAAATAATTAACCAAATTTTATTACATTTTTCAGGGTGACTGTTATTTATAGGTATGTTGTAATCCCTTTTAGATTTGTTAGAGTTGATGAAATGAGTATGTGGTTTCATATTATTATTCAGAGCATTATATGGATAAACAGTGGTGTTGGTATTGGAGGTAATAATTTGATTATTCATATCATTATGTTTATTAATTGTGCTTTTATCACTATGGGGATAATTATAATTGTGAATTGATTTTTATTAATCTTGGGTTTACAGGATAATCTAATATTAGTTTTTCTTATATTATTTACAGCATACTTTTGTGGACCTACACGCATTTCAACTGCACACTGTTAGATGCATTTCCTGGTGTTATGGTCAGTGCAGTATCATTAGAGCCCATTGTTTACTGCCATTCGAAGTTCTGAAATCGCACGTATTGATGGAGCTTCACATGTCGGTGTTTGTATGCATTCCTGGCATCGAATGGATTCCTATGCATCGTGGCTTGAATCAGGTGGCAATGGTCATGGTACTGGTGGTAGTGGACACTGTCTCTTATGCTTTCAGTGTACCAGGTCAGTTCTTTTAGATCTGATCTGTATGATGGCTTTATTAGGCAGAAAGGGGGTGATGGCCACATTGACACTTTTGCACTCAGCCTCCAGCAGTTCCTTCTCCTTCTCGAGGAGGATTGACTTCCTCTTCCATCCAACAACCTCTGGGGGGCTTGCCCAATAGCCCTTGCAAGTCTAGCATGATTCCCTCTCTTTTGTGCCAGTTCAACTGCACAGGATACTGGTAATGCTTGTGCTGCAATAGTCTAATTGCATACTTCACAGGGACATGGTAAGTGTGGGGTGTTGGGATCTTCAAAATCAGTGCTGCCCCTGCACTTGGCGATGTGGCACCTAATTGAGTGTAAGTGGCTGCTTTCTCTGCTACACAGGCTGCATCGATAAACAGGCTTCTTATTGTGCCTGTCCATTAAGTGGAGACTCTAGGCAATGGGACTTAAGAGGTGTTGAGGGCAGAGTGGGCATAGCAACAAGATCAATATGCATGGAATCTCGAGGGTGAAGTTGTCCATTGATGGGCTGAGGGTCACATCACTTCCTGAAGGATCGCCAGTGGGCACACTGTCCTCATTCAGTGAGGAGGGGACATGCGTGGGGAGCCTGATATCAGCAAAAGGATCCACAGCAAGATTGTCAGGGAGTTGATTACCCTGAAGAACTAGAGAATGGGAATCATAATCGAGAACAAAATGGCCCGGCCTGTCCCTTATGTAGGATCAGCGACGATGGGACACTGGTGTCAGGATCCGTTATTCCCTGATCAGGAGTAAGTTGGTCGTTCTTCACCTTGGCATGATTGGGGCTGACATGGAGACCCTTCCTTATCCCCAGAGCCACTGGTTTTACAGTGCCTGACAGCTGTATGGTATTGTGGATTTGCTGCAGACTCATTTTTGTATTCGTAGTTTCCTCAGGAATGAAGGCCATTCAACCAGGATTGCACCTACCAAGATGCTATAGGAACACTCAGGCCACCATCTGGGGCCAACCTAAGGGAGTGCCAGTGCAAACCAAAGTCCCAAGGCTGTCTATCAGTCCAGCACCAATCCATGTTTCTCATGCCAGCTTAACGTTGAATGGCAGTAAACAATGGGCTCTGATAAAACTATACTGACAATAACGCCCAGGATGCACATCTAACAGTGTGCAGTCGAAATGCATGTAGGTCCACAAAAGAATGCTGTAAATAACTGTTTAATAAAATTATAGATGTGGCAAATCTTCATTCCCCTGATCATTATTAATACTATTACTTACTCTATGGAAACTATGCAGTACTGGATAGAAGACTTGGATTTACCAAGTGAGAAAAATTACCAGAGTCTAGCAACTTATTGCTAATTTGGGTATCAACAACATTCACTGTGGTTAGCCAGCATACAAAACCGATTTAAGAGGAAACATGGTAACTGCCTGGATTACATATCCCTTTGAAATCATTTTTGGATATATATATATATATATATATTTGTATGTGTCTTTGTGTCTGTCCCATCACCACTGCTTGAAAATTGGTGTTGGTGTGTACATATCCCCATAACTTAGTGGTTCAGCAAAAAGAGACCAACATAATTAGTACCATGGTTAACAAAAAAAAAAAAGTACTGAGGTCAATTTGTTCGACTAAGATTCTTGAAGGTGTTGCTCCAGCATGGCTGCTGTCTAATAACTGAAGCCAGTAAAAGATAAACAGAACAATTTTTCAAGTCTCCTCTTCAGCAGATTTCCCTTCAGAATGTATTTGTTTATGTTTTTTTAAAAGACTCTCAGTGATAAATGATTTCTCACATATTTCACAATGAAAGATGCTTTCTCCAGCGTGTATTCTTTTGTGATTTGTTAAATAACGATTACAGACAAAATATTCATCACATATATCACATTTATATGTCTTCTGTCTTGTATGAATCTTTTTATGTCTGTTTAGATCACTTTTAGAGACAAAAGCCTTCCCACAGATTTCACACTGATAAGGTTTTTCTCCAGTGTGGATTCTTTCGTGAACTACAAGATGTGAATTTTTGGTAAAAGATTTCCCACAAATTTCACAGTGAAATGGGCTTTCTCCTGTATGAATTCTTACATGTTCTGTTAAATTACTCTTTTTACCAAAAGATTTCTCACATATTTCACAATGATAGGGCTTTTCTCCATTGTGTCTACGCCTGTGAATTATCAACTGTGAATAATCAATATATTTCCTCCCACACATTTCACATTGATGCAGTTTATTTTCTCCATGTATCTGCTTATGTCTTTTCAAGTGACTGTTAGTGATAAACGATTTGCCACATATATCACAGTAAAATGGTTTCTCTCCTGTATGTATTTGCACATGAACTGCAAGATAAGACCTATTACTGAAGGATTTCTCACAGATTTGACAGTGAAATGGTTTTTCACCCGAGTGGATTTTTTTGTGAGCGACAAGTTTAGGATTATCAGTGAAGGATTTCCCACATATTTCGCAGTGAAATGGCTTTTCTCCAGTGTGAATTCTTTCATGCTCTGTTAAATTACTCTTTTTATCAAAAGATTTGTTACATATATTACAATGATACAGCTTTTCTTCAGTGTGACTACGTGTGTGAATTATCAATTGTGAATAATCAATATACGTCTTCCCACACACTTCACATTGATGCAGTTTATCTCCTCCATGTATTTGTTTATGTCTTTTCAAGTGACTGTTAGTGATAAACGATTTGCCACATATATCACAGTAAAATGATTTCGCTCCAGTATGTATTCGCACATGAGCTGCAAGATGAGACCTACTACTGAAGGATTTCTCACAGATTTGGCAGTTAAATGGTTTTCCTTTGGTGTGACTACGTATGTGGATAGCAAGATGAGAATTTTGACTGAAAGATTTCTCACATATTCCACACTGAAACTGTTTTTCTCCAGAATGCATTTCTTTGTGTGTTAAAACTTCTTGTTCTGAAGGAAAAGTTTCCTTACAAATCTCACAGCTAAATTCAGGAACATCCCTGTACAATGGCTCTTGTTTGATAAATGTTTCACTATGTACAGCTTTCTCATCTCTGCCTGTCTCTGTATCTCTGTCATTAAAAACATTGTTTGGAGTGTCCAAGTGATTAACGTTCTCCATATTAATTCTTGAGGAAGTTTTGAAAAACTGATAAATGTGAGTTAAACTATTACAGTTCTGTTGCTGGTCTCAGATATCACAGACTTCTGTTTACAAATTGTAGAACAAATGTGATATAGGTATATTTTCTTTGGACAATTTGAATGCTTGTTGCAAACAGGATTCTTCCTAAATGACACAAAATAGCTATTTGCATAAGAGGAAATGCTGGTGTGATTGATGAATGTTGTGTTGGTTGAAAACTCTGCAACCTCAACAAATGGCTGGAAGCAGACTTTCTGGTGGAAACTCTTCAAGAGGTTGTAATGGACTGTTCAGTTAGCACAACTGTAAAATATTTAAAAAATTAAAAAAAGAAAAATGACAATGTTAGATGTTGCAGAGAAAAATGTACCTGCTTGCATGTACACATGTATATATATGTGACAAAATGACAAAAGAAAAATGGAATAGAAAGGAAAAGACCAGAGAGAAGAGGAGACATGATGAACAGAAAGCCACTGGTTACAGAATGTGTGAAAGAACTCTGACAGAATAATCCTTTCTACTATAAGCACAAGGCCTGAAATTGGTGCAGAGGGGGACAGTTGATTACATCGATACCAGTATTTCACTGGTACTTAATTTATTGACTCCCGAAAGGATGGAAGGCAAAGTCAACCTCAGTGGAATTTGAACTCAGAACATAGCAGCAGACGAAATACCACTAGGCACTTCACCCGGCGTGCTAACGATTTAGCCAGCTTGCCGCCTTACTAATAATAAAGCTGAAGTCAAGATCAAATAAATGGTGCATGTGTTTATTGGGGAGAAAAAATATGACCATCCCTTCGAGTGAGTGGATCTACAGTAAAGAGAGAGAGAGGTAGCTTTATGCTAGAAGATAAGGGGGTTAACGTATGAAAGAAGGGTACAGAACAGGTTTTTACTGCGGAGGAAATACACGACTACTCTAAACATTAGAGCAGTAATGTATTTATAGGTACTGTTAGATTTCAGTATAGTCGTTTTTTCTTTTTGCCAAATAAACACACACATTATATATTTGTTCTTCACTTCAAATTTATTATTGTTCTTATTCATTATCCTTAGTCTGAAAATCTTTCGTCACACGTCCTGTGATTTCTTGAGTGACTTTCCATTTCTGTTCAATCCATAGTGGACCAAACAGAATAGAAGTTAGGTGGGATGGAGAGTCGCTGAAGAGGTCACAGGAAGTGTGACGAAAGATTTCCAAACAAATGACATAAAATAAGAAAATTAATAAAATAAATCTGAAGTGGAGAACGAATATAGTGTACGTTTATTTGGCAGAAAAAAAAAGGACCATCCCGAAATATAATAATATCCGTTTCAACACACAATTTTTACATCAGATATCTTGCAAAACAAATACATAAACCTCATATTTATAGGCAGTTAATTATATGACCGATCATATAGTGACCATTGGTTTTGCATCCATAAAGCGCTTAGCGTCATAGACGCGGCCATTAGAGTCTGATGAGCCGTCTTTTAGCCTAAGCACTTTTATGGATACGAAACAATCGGTTATTACTCAACTGCATATATATATATATATATATATATATATATA
>NC_069008.1:14664917-14670827 GCF_001194135.2 Octopus bimaculoides | reverse complement strand
AATACATTTAATGGTCTGTTGCTGGGATTTAAACAATTCCGACTGTCCGTAAACTGTTATTTAATAATAATAATAAAAAAAATAAGTTCGAAAAATTGATTTTTTTTTTGTTTTTGTTTTTGCATAGTAGTAAAATTTCCCGTGTGTAGAAAACAAATTCGCAAACACTTTCTGAAAATTCCAAAAAATGAAAAAGTTATAAGAGGTTATATGGCATGCATAAAGAAAATTCCGCCCCCTCTCTCTATATACGTACATGCATATATATATATATATATACGTACATGCATATATATATGGGTGTGTGCAGATTAATAGATTTGTTTCTTAGTTGAGGGCAAAATGTTAAAAAAAAACATTACCCACTCATTATGTTTTTAATTACATGAGCTAAGTCTCATTATTTCGTATGTATGAATTACCTCGCGTTAAGGTGAACGGTAATGTTTGCGGATAAGACAAGGCGACCTATATGTTTCAGGGTCGATGTTCCACCACCTTCAGGATTGCATATTTCATTTCATTACAAACTACATTACACTGTTAATTGTTTACAATCCATTTTAATTGACATCGAAAGTTCATATTATTTGTGTGCATAGATAATAAGTAAAAGGAAAAAGAATAAATAACACGAGGAAGCTAACTTTGTTCAGAACAAAGCAATTAAAACCCAGTCACTTTGTTCTAATTTTAAACAGAGACTGGAACCTTATGATATATATATATATTTATATATATCGCTAATGATTAATTACTTTTCGTTAATAAGTTAATAGTTCAATTACTGAATAAACTGACTGGTTTGTATTTTTCCCTGCGATTGATTTATAGCTGAAAGTTTCCTCGTTATATTATGTTATGGATTCAACATCAAAGCTGGTTGCCCTAATAACATTGTTAAATGTTTTAATATTTATAGTTTAAAAAACAGCCAAGTGTAAAAGTGTTTGTGTTAGATATATTAAAGATACTTACAAGATGATAGCATTTGGTATGGGGTTAACAAGAGATTTAGATAGGATAGCACCACGAAGCTACGAGTTAATGGAATCGTTCATGAAGTGCCGGGAAATAGCTATCATATATACATGGAGAAAGAGAGAGAACGATAGAGAGTGTGTGTATATTTATGAGAGGGACAGATAGAAAGAGACATACGGACGTAGCGAGAGAGAAAAAGAGTGTGCATATTTATAAGAGAGAGAGAGGAAGATAGAGATATAGAGAGAGTGTGAAAGAGAGATAAAGACTGTATTTATGAGAGAGAGAGAGAACTAGAACGATAGAAAGAGACATGGTGAGAGAGTAAATGACAAAGTTATTACTGCAGCTAATTTTGGACTTAATTCATTTGTCAGAACTCGGTTGTAGGAATATATTTTATACACTAAATTTGCAAGATCTTTCGTTTGAGGTACATATAAGCGTTATGTAGATTAAAATGAAACCAAAAGCTGCGGAATGTACAAAATTGACTTGGCTATCCTGAATGGGTGAAACGAAAAGTAGTTTTGTCCATATCTTTTACTTGTTTCAGTCATCGGACTTCGGCCATGCTTGAGCACCGCCTTGAAGGATTTGGTCGAACAAATCGATCCCAGTACTTATTTTTAAGACTGTTATTTATTCTGCCGAACTCTTTTGTCGAACAGCTAGTGTACGGGGATGTAAACAAACCAACACCTGTTGTCAAGCAGTGGTCCAGGACACACACACACATTTACGACAGACTTCTTTCAGTTTCTATTTACCAGATTCACTTTCGAGGCTTTGGCCAGCCTGGGGCTATAGTAGAAGACACTTGCCCTAGGTGCCATGCAGTGGGATTGACCCAGTACTGGATTAACCGTTAATCAAAATAAGCCCATGCTTAGAGCATCAAGGGAAGAAAGGAACCACAGAAATGGTAAATGGTTTATGGCACAAAAAGTGGTTTATATGATCAGAAATATAATTTTGAAGTGTTCATGGTGTCACAGTGAGGATCTAATGAAAGACTTTGTAGTTAAAAAACTAGGAGAAAGCTTTTCAAATATAAATAAAGTGGATGTGTGCAAAAATAAACATTATTTTCCATCTTTCTCTTGGTTTTGTTTCATTTTGACAAAATAAAAATTTATTCTGTGGTTTATTATTGTTTATATTTTTAATTACATACATGTATATCTTTGATGGGCTTAGGGTTTCTATGTGCCTTATCCGGCTCTGGACTGATGCCAAGACTAAATTGTTGGGAAGTAAACTTCTTAACCACACAGTCACACCTGATCACATAATTAGTCACATAATACTAATATAGGACCAGCACATAAGGGTATTGTAACATGGGTATTTCTGAAATTGGGAAATGGAATCGATAACAAAGATTTAAAAAAGAAAATGTAACTATTGATTATTATTCCAAATTACTTGCCAATGAAAGACATGTGTGATGTTTTCTATATGTGTCAAGGACAAGGTGGGAAATTGGTAGAATTGTTAACACGCTGGGTAAAATACTAAGTGTTATTTTGTCCATCTTAATGCTCTGAGTTCAAATTCTGCCAAGGTCCACTTTGCCTTTTATCTCTTTGGGGTTGATAAATTAAGTACCAGTTGAGCACTTGAGTTGATGAATTGATTTACACTCTCCCATGTACTTAATGGTCTTCTACTTAAAATTTGAAACTAAAATATATCATGAATGAAGATAGTGAGCTGGCAGAATCGTTAGCCGGCTGGACAAGATGCTTAGCAGCATTTCTTCCAGCTCTTTACATTCCAAGTTAAAATTCTGTTAACGTCGCCTTTACCTTTTATTCTTTCAGAGTCGATAAAATAAAGTAACAGTCGAACCCTGGGATTGAGGTAATGGGCTTACTCCTTCCTCTGAAATTGGTGGCCTTGTACCAGATTTGAAACCATTATTAAGGTGGTGAGCTGACAAAATCATTAGCATGCCAGACAAAATGCTTAGTGGCATTTATTTTGGTTCTTTACATCAACTTTGACTTTTATTCTTTTAGACTCAATAAAATAAGTACCAATTGAAAACTGGGATTGAGGTAATCAGCCAATCCAACTTCTCTGCAGTTTCAGGATTTGTCCATATAATAGAAAGAATGAATACATACATACAAACATACATTTGTAAATACGTACATAAACAAAAAAATTTACCCAGGCAACATGAGAGGAGAAGCAGTTAACATCATAGAAGCTTCTTCACGAGAAGACATAGACTCCTTCTGGAGAAAAATTTTGAGTGAAGAGATGGAGTTTAACCAAGATGCTCTGTGGCTGGAAGAATTTCAATTAAGTTATTGTCTCTGCATTACACCCATGACTGTAATCCTGAAACTTCAGGATGGAAAAGCACCTGGAAGAGACTTAACCTTCTGCTGACCACATCTAATCAACCTGTACCAGCAAGCTCTCATTGAGAACAGTAACATACCACACTGGTTAGCACTGACAGAGACAAAACTGATCCTCAAATGCAGAACCACCCACATGGCAAAAAACTACTGGCTAATTACAAGCCAGAACTTAATGTATAAAATATATGCAACATGTTTGAATCACTTCCTCGAAGACCATTGTGAATGTAATAGTATCATCACAGTAGAAGGAAGTTTGGGGATGTGCTGAGCAACAGTTAATAAACAAAACTGTTATGTCAGAGGTGTAGGAACATAGAAGGAACCTCATTTCAATGTGGCTGGACTACAAGAAAGCTTTGACTGTTCCCTACTCATGGATGCTAGAAGCCCCTCAACTTTCTCTTGTATTTTTCTAATCACATTTATGTCCAGGGGTCATATCGCTTAACAACCGGTGCTGCTTTGTTTATGTCACCGTGTCTAAGCAGTTTGGCAAAAACAACTGACAGAATATTTACCAGGTTAAAAAAAAGTATTAGTTTCAATTCTTTCGGCTAAAACTCTTCGAGGAAGTGCCCCAGCATGGCTGCAGTCCAATGACTTAAACAAGCTAAGGTAAAAATAAAAAAAACAACCCAAATCTAATAACAGATAAGAGTACGAAAGTATGTATAATAACTCTGTATGTCCCTCGCTATATATATATTCAAATATTTCCACGCATAACATTGTTGAATGATTACTCCAGAAACCTCTGCTCTATACCGTTGTTTCATCTAAACCTCTTTCATTAACCCCATACATAATGATATCGTCTCGTAAGTATCTTAAATACATCTAACACAAACGCTATAACGAAATTTTACGCTTGGTAGTTGTGTTGTTGAAATTAGAAACATTAAACAATGTTAATGCTATCAGGACAAATAGCTTTGATGATGTTCACTAGGTAACGTAAAATATAAAGTGGGTACCGGATGAAAGTTCTTATTATTTGGTTGGAGGTTCTGGGTAAAGTAGAAGCCAAGAGGGTGTTGTTAAGTCCCAGGACTGCTCGGTCGAACAGAGTTTATGTTCAAAAGCGTTTCAGCTGTTACTGTCACGTTTCCATATAGCAGGGCTTTACTAATGAAATTGTCTTCTTTTCACTACTATTTCTAGCATGTCAGACGGATATCAGTGACATTTATTAATATAAATAGCTGTTTATATCTAACTCCACCCATCTGTAGTGAGCAGATACAGAATACCTCAGCTATAACATTGTAAAAACATAATTGATATATACTTAATGTCCATATTAATAATAAAGCAAATATTGATCTGTATTATCACATTAATTCGTTGCACTTGCATTATGACAACAAAACACTGTCGTTACGCATAACAAACACTTTAACGGTATGTTACGCTTGGTTAGTCAATGGGAAAAATACAGACCAGTCAGATTATTCACTAATCGAACTTATTGATTGATTAATTACTATCAGTGGAGATAACACAGTCTTGAATTAATTTTTAACTGAAAACGAAAAGTAATTAATTAATTATCATCGATGTATATATTTCATAATATTCAGTCTGTTTATAATTAGAGCGAGGTGATTGGGTTTATTGCTTTGTAAAAAAAATTGGCTTCTTTGTGTTATTTATTCGTTTCCTTTTACTTATCTACGCACACAAATAATATATTAATTAAAATGGATTGCCACCAATTAACGATATCAGTTGTGCTGGAAACGAAGAGGTCCAATTAACCTTTTGCGTCGTCCGCAGACGAACATTATCGGCCACTTGTCTGCAGAATTTCTTCTCCCGCGTTACTCAACCAGTTTGTCAACAAATTTAGTTTTGAATTTGTATTTCATAATATTTCAGTCTCTGTTAAGAAATAGAAAAGGGTTATTTGAATTTCTGCGCTTTTTGACCTTCGTTGGCTTCTTCGTGTTACTAATTTTCTGAAAACTTTATCTCCACGCACACACACACGAATAATATGAATTTTCGATATCAACTAAAAGCGATTGCATCAAATTAACGATGTAAACTGTGATGAAATGAAATACTTAATTATCAAGGTGATGAAAAAAACAAAACAAAATTGATGGGTTCGCAGACATACATTCCGACACTCATCGCATATATATCTAAGAAACGAAACTTGAAATTTTGAAAAAAATGTGCGCCAATAGGTATGTGAGAGTGCTCAACATGTTTCTTTTTTCATCAGATTCTGATATAATCGCGATTTACACACTTTGAAAGGTATTTGTAAAAAAATTTATTAAAAAAAATGACCATAAGTTATGAGGAAACAAAGTCCACTCGTGTGAATTTTCTGAAATTCCTCTCCCCAGTCCCAGAAAATGTTTTTCGAAACAAATTCTGAAATAATTAGAGTGTACACCTGAAAAGTATTTTTAGAAAATTTCATGACAAAATATCAATTTTTCTGGAAGTTATGGAGAAACCAATTCAGGATGGGGGCACACTTGTATAGGTATGCTTATCATCATCATCATCATCGTTTAACGTCCCCTTTCCA
>NC_069008.1:14657687-14664907 GCF_001194135.2 Octopus bimaculoides | reverse complement strand
AGGCTCCAATCTGATTTGGCAGAGTTTCTACAGCTGGATGCCCTTCCTAACGCCAACCACTCAGAGAGTGTAGTGGGTGCTTTTACGTGTCACCCACATGAAGGCCAGTCAGGCGGTACTGGCAAAGGGTGTGTAAGATATTTGAGAACAGATTTATATTTATAAAAAAAACATATATAATAACGTAACTTTATTTATCAAAAAATGCTATGAGGATAAAAATCTTCTTTTCTATAATGTTATTCAATAAAGCCACCTTCGGCTTCAACAACTGCTTCTATATGAGATCTGAATCATCTAGATGATTGAATCAAGTGGTCCTAGTTCATGACAGGTGCAGGAAATTTTGTATGTATAACACTTGGAATTTCAGAAGGGTCTGCATATATCTGTCATTTCTTCTGTTAACTTTTTGATCTTGGTCGAAGTTTTTCTTATTTGAGAAAAACCAAATCAATCTTCTGCTGGATTTTTCAGTTTGTTTTTAATTAGTTGTGCTAATCTAATTATATGCAGTAATTATCTCATGTTAAGGTAAACGTTTGTGTATAAGACAGGACGACCTACATGTTTTGGAATCAGTGTTCCACCACGATCACTGTTAAATATTTTCATTTCACTACAGCTTAACTCTTTAGCATTTAAACTGACCATATCAGGCCCACGTATTCTTCCTGTTTTTATCTTCGAACTGACTAGATCCAACCTCTCATACTTTTTTTTGGCCTCCTTCAGTCAGAGCTGACCATGAATAGTATCCTTGCTGTTTTCAGCTCACACTAAATTATTGTAAAAATAACAATCACATCATCAAAATCTTGGAGCTATTAGATAATAAATGATTACTTAAAAAATAAGCTTTACATTTGACAAAATAATCTATATGCTAAAAGGTTAAATCATTTATTGCTTGTACCAAATTTTAGTTGACATGAAAAATTATACACACATACATATACATATGCACACTTTGTACACCATCTTACATAGTTACATCTTATTTTACAGTTTGTGGTAGCCGGATGCCCTGTATCAACTTGTGGTCAGTGAACACCAATTTTACTAGAATATGAGCTACCAATCCTGAACATTGTTATAATTTTACAACTAACATAACATCCGTTAACCATATCCATATTTCTTAATGTACAAACAGAAGACTTTCTGTCTACAACAAAATGTGTGTCCGTTTGAGAGAACCAGGCCATCAACAAACATCCTAGCAGTGAGTTGAAAGTTTACATATGTTACATGTGTTCCACACTTGTCAATGGATGTCTGTGATAGCTAAGACAAGAAACTGAACCATATCAGATTAACTTACAGATATTTCTCAGCTTCCCCAGTGATTGATATGGAAAATGTTAATCACTTGGATACTTCTAATACAACTATTTTTAACAATATAGATACAGTTAGAGAGACAGACAGAAATGAGAAAGCTGTACATAGTGAAACATTTATCAAACAAGAGCCATTGTACAGAGATATTCCTGAATTTAGCTGAGAGATTTGTAAGGAAACTTTCTCTTCAGAACAAGAAGTTTTAACGCACAAAGAAATGCATTCTGGAGAAAAACAGTTTCAATGTAGAATATGTGGGAAATCTTTCAGCCAAAATTCTCATCTTGTTATCCACATACGTAGTCACACTGGAGAAAAACCGTTTCACTGTGAAATATGTGGGAAATCCTTCACTGATAATTCTAATCTTGTCGTTCACAAACGAATCCACACTGGGGAAAGACCATTCCGTTGTGAAATTTGTGGGAAATCCTTCAGTAATAATTCCCATCTTGCAGTTCATGTGCAAATACATACAGGTGAGAAACCATTTTACTGTGATATATGTGGCAAATCATTTATTACTAACAGTCACCTAAAAAGACATAAACAGATACACGGAGGAGATAAACTGCATCGATGTGAAGTGTGTGGGAAGACGTATAGTGATAATTCACAATTGATAATTCACACACGTAGTCACACTGGAGAAAAGCCATATCATTGTGATATATGTGAGAAATCTTTTGGTAAAAAGAGTAATTTAACAGAGCATGAAAGAATTCATTCGGGTGACAACCCATTTCACTGTGAAATTTGTGGCAAATCTTTCACTCAGAATTCCCATCTTGTAGTTCATGAAAGAATCCACACTGGAGAAAAACCTTATCAGTGTGAAATCTGTGGGAAGGCTTTTGTCTCTAAAAGTGATCTAAACAGACATAAGAAAAGACATACAGGACAAAAGCCATTCAAATGTGAAATATGTGATAAATATTTTGTCTGTAATCGTTATTTAACAAAACACAGAAGAATTCATACTGGAGAAAATATCTTTCATTGTGAAATATGTGAGAAATCATTTATCACTGAGAGTCTTTTAAGAAGACACAAACAAATACACTCTGGAGGGAAATCTGTTAAAGAGGAGACTTGAAAAATGTTTCTCTGGCTAATCTAAATTTATCGTCCACTAACATGTAGACATTGAAGGACATTTGTTATGGCTAAATAAGTTGGAAATCATTCTACTTGATTTCTCATCTGTTGTCTGGAAATCTCTCATTTAACGTCCATTGTCCCTTGTTAGCATGAGTTGGATGGCTTGGCCATAGCTGGAGAGCTGCACCAGGCTCCAGTCTTTCACTAAGTTATCTGGGAAACCCTTATTTCTCAATGAGAAACTTGCAGTTGATATATTAATAAACGAGGCCAAGAAAGACTTTTCTGTAGTTTCTTGCTGAACAATCCATGGAGACGATCTGTTTATAGTGATCAAATGTTTGTGCTGTACATTAGCTCACAAATCGAGGTCTGATGCATGGGGTGTCACATCTCAGATGTTGAAATGATCACAGAGCAGCATAAGATGAAGTGTTTTGCTGCATGAAAAGTGAGAATTTCTGTAGTTGCTCGACCTGCTGGAAATAACCGCCAAATCTTCTTCAATGTCACATGCTAACATTTGATGGTACCTTTTGGTTATCTCACCCCCATTAAAACATTGGGTTGTCTCCGCAAGTTTTATGAGAAATATCGGTACTTTTGGTTGTCTCCCACATCTTAAAAAATTGTTTAACCCTCAATAAACCAAAAGTGAAAAGATGAAACATCTTATTGAATCTGATAACATTTTTATAACAGATTATATAAAACTGAAAAGATTAATGAACATGAAAACTGAAAAAAATTAATAAACACAAAAATTGAAAAATTAAACATCTTATTGAATCTGATAATATTTTTATAACAAATCATACCATTCCTTTTGAAGAGACCAAACGTCAACAAAGTGTTGAAGTACTGAATCAAAAGGCTCTAACTCTTTTCATCCAATCTCTTGTCACATAAACTCAATTTTTTAGTGGGGAGATAACCCAGTTTTTTTAAAGGCAATTTTTTAATGGGGGTGAGAACCAAAATGTACCCATTTGGTAAACAAGAGGACATTGGATAAGACAGTAAAAATATACTCTATAAAAGAACTTTGTTTATCTCACTCACCTCTCTCTCTCTTTCTCTATTTTTTTTTACTCCTCCCTATTTTTGTTATTTGCATCTCATTCTCTCACTGACCTCCCTCCTCCTCTGTCGTTCCTCCCGTTTTCACACTCTCCCTCCTTGTCTCTCTCTCTCTCATATAGCTGTTTAACAACCAACGTTTATCACATGCATTTACAAGATGGTGTTAATAACCATATTGCAAGGTCAGAGATTGGAGAGCTCTGTATTCTCCCTTCCAGTTTTACTACAAGCCCAAGATACATGCACAAGATGCTATGACTTATGTATTTAATTATGGGCATCCTGATCTTTCATCACTTTCACTTACAATCCTAAACTGGACGAAATCTAAGCAGAGCTTTTTCCTGGGCTGTTCTACACTAATAGACATGATCTAATTGCAAAACTGTGATTTAAGGTAGTGCTTCTCAAGCTATCTGATGTGGTGTACCAGCAGTTTTTTTTCCAATGTGCCAGAGACCGGTAATATTTCTTAGTAATATTAATTTATACTGCAAACAATATATATAATGAATACAATAAAAGTTGACAATTTTTTTATCTCGTATTTATTTTGTAAACAAATATTACATAATCACTTTATAATGTTTCTTACTTTTCTGGAAACATGCTGTGTACTGGCAGCTGATGGCTTGTGGACTGGCGCTGGCTAAGGGATCCAGTGTAGGGCACTGCCCAAGGACTTATAACAGACGAACTGTACACAGGAACTTCACTGCGGGCTCGCTAATGAGCTGGTCTGCAGTGAAGGGATTTCCAATTAGGTGGGACTTCTATGAAGCACATGTCAGCCCCCACGGTGTATAACCAAACGTAACAAAATAAATTCTACATCAACACACTCTCATTCTCCGTTGATTTTATCGTGTATAGCTTAATAACTAAGCTATGAGTGGTGACCTCACAGAACGACAACACTCTAAGTGGTGACAACAGAGTAACACATTGAAGATACTGATGAAATATACAACACAATATTAATTTTTTTGCATATTTAAAAAATATTCTAAAGTGAAAATGACTTTAAAAATATGGTAATTATTTCTTAAAAGACCTGTTTGTAATCGCAGTGTGAAATAGTTTTTTTTTCTGTAGGGTTTTTTTTGAGTGTTTTCAATGTGTCTCCCTTCCAAAGATTTGGCTG
This sequence comes from Octopus bimaculoides, assembly GCF_001194135.2. Classification (NCBI taxonomy): domain Eukaryota; kingdom Metazoa; phylum Mollusca; class Cephalopoda; order Octopoda; family Octopodidae; genus Octopus; species Octopus bimaculoides. The sequence goes on along the minus strand of NC_069008.1, from coordinate 14,660,235 downwards.
CTATTTCTAGCATGCCCTGCTACCACTTAACAGCTATTTGTGATAAAGGACCTGAAATACTTATGTGGTAGCAGGGAGTGCAAGAAATAGCAGCCATATCTTTCCTTTTCGGGGGAAAGGAGCTGTTTACACATGATTTCAACATCACATTCATTGAAAGCATGTGAAATAACCTGGAAAAGAAAAAGAAAAAAAAACCCAGAAAGCAAAATTCCGTTGCTGGGAAACTGAGTTTCCTGGTGACCCAACAGGTCATGGGCAGTCTAGTGTATATATATATATATATATATATATGTGTGTGTGTGTGTGTGTGTGTGCTGTGCTTTTTGTACCATCTAACCCATCTCTTCTCTCTGTATTAACAACACTTATTTGTATGTATATATTTACTACATGAAATTCCTGTGACTAAACAAAAGATATGATGAGTCAAAAGCTGCAGGTCTTTGAAACTGTGCACCAAAACTGAAATATACCAGTCAATTTCTCAACAACAGACTGAAAACACCTGTAGTGTTACATCAGAGACTTATATGGAAAAAAGATCCTCAATTATTCTTTGCAAGAACCCAAGTGTTCCATGTTGGTCTAATTGTACAATGCAGGCATGTCTGCTGCTTTAATATTACTTTACAAAGTATCAAATAAATGTCTCACATAACTTCTATATCTTTTCCTCAAAATTTTTTCATATTCTTTTGTATTTTAAATACAGGTTTTTCCAAATTGCGAGTGTTTATCATCTTTGTTCTGTTCATTTCAAAGTATGTACCTAATGACACTTTTTCCTTTTCAGTTTTATTTTTGAAAGTATGTTTTAAACATACCAGGTTGCTAATCTACACAAAATATAATCTTTGGACCTGGGATTGGTATTAGGATGTAGGATTAGGGTTTAAGATTCAGAGATAAGCTGAAGGTTAGAATTTTGAAATAGGGCCTTACATTTAGGATTTAATCCTTTAACATTCAGAGTTCTTTGTCAAATGCAATACTTATTTATTCATGTTGTTTTAAATTAATCATGTATTATCTCATAGTTCCAAGATTTCGATGATATGATTGTTTATTTTTAGAATAATATTGTAGGGTAGGTATGAGAGGTTGGAACTAGTCAGTTTGAAGACAATACAGTGCCTCTGGACTGGCTCTCGTGCAGGTGGCACATAAGATGTACCATCTTGAGCGTGACCGTTGCCAGTACCGCCTGACTGGCCTTTGCAGGGTTTTCGAGCGAGATCGTTGCCAGTGCCCCTGGACTAGCTCTTGTGCGGGTGGCACGTAAAAGACACCATTTCGAGCGTGGCCGTTTTCGTGCGGGTGACACGTAAAAGCACCCACTACACTCTCTGAGTGGTTGGCGTTAGGAAGGGCATCCAGCTGTAGAAACTCTGCCAAATTAGATTGGAGCCTGGTGTTGCCATCCGGTTTCACCAGTCCTCAGTCAAATCGTCCAACCCTTGCTAGCATGGAAAGCGGACGTTAAACGATGATGATGACAGGTAGATTATTTTAACTGGATATGGCCAGTTTAAAGGCTAAAGGATTAAAGTTAGGGTTTGGTGGAAGCATTTAGAATGAGAGCTTTGAGTTATGGTTGAAATTGTTTAAATAAAAATTGGGGTACTGAAAATATTTAGATTTGTGTACAATGTTTTGTAGAATCATAGAAATTGTATATGTTTAAAACAATGAAATCTGAAAAAATATTCTTTGTCAAAAACTTTTTTCAAATTGCCTTTAACTATGTTGAGTATTTTTTTTCAGAAGATTTACTTTAAGTTAAATAAATTGCTTTGCAATGTTGCCATTTATTCCCTGAGCCTTCAGCTCGGGCAACACTGGGTGTTTCAGTTAGTTATAAAACTTATAAAACTCTTATAAAAATTGCTCAGCTATTTTGGCTGTGCTATAAGGAAGGTGTGAGGTGAGGGCTGAGTTGCACTGAACTTGAATGAGAGGGGCAAGGTAGAAGTTGAGTGAAAGAATCTAAATTTGGAAATTTTCAAGAGGTGGGTGGGGCTTGGTGAAAGAGGACTTTATATTATGATGGATGCTGCATACATCATGAATATGAATACATAGATACCTGTATAGATACACACACACCAATACATGTACACGTGTAACTTTTAGAATACTGAAGGGAAAGTGTGAGGAATGCATAGCTTTAAGGAGGGAGGTGGTTGGTAAGTTGAAGACAGTTGTTCACATGCTGCATTACAGCTGTCCACAGAGAAACACATTCAGACACATATACAAAGGAGTGCTGAAAAATTCCTTGCTTTGAGGGTGTCTCGATAGTCCTGGTTGGAGGCCCAACCTTCCTAGTTCTTTTACAGGGCTTAGAAAAACTGAAGAACCACTGCAATAAGTGTGTGCATCTGAGAGGGGAATGTGTTGAATAAAATCATAATGAACTGATCCTTTCTGTATTTTCTGTTATCCAAAACCAGGAACTTTTCAACATGCCCTCATGTGTGTGTGTGTGTGTGTGTGTATGTATGTATGTATGTATGTATATATATATATATATATATATATATAT
>NC_069008.1:14654685-14657556 GCF_001194135.2 Octopus bimaculoides | reverse complement strand
GAGCTGAGAAAGACCGAAGGATCACGGCAATAAGTGTGTGAATCTGAGAGGGGGAATACATTTAATAAAATCATAATTAACTGATCCTTCTCTATTTTCTTTTACTCAAAATGAGGAACTATTCAGTACCCCTCATACACACACACACAAACATGTCTACTATATAAATGAGTGTATGTATGTATGTATATCATGGAAAAGCTCTGAAATGGTGCATCTTAGAGAAAAACAGATTTGGATTTTGAGATTTGTGTCTAAAGATTATTAATAATCTAAAAAAAAAAAATATATAATTTGCTATGACAAATAACTCAAAGTTCCCACTACATACTCTACAAAATGGTTGGCATTAGGAAGGGCATCCAGTCGTAGAAACCATACCAAAGCTGACATTGGAGCATGATGCAATCCTTGGACTCACTGGATTGTCAAATTATCCAACCCATACCAGCATGGAAGATGCTCATTTGATGATGGCAATGATCATCGAAGGACCCTTCTTCCATAGCAGCATCAGTTGAATGGTTTGACACGAACTGATAAGCTGTGCCAAGCTCCCCTGCCTGCTTTGGCATGGTTTTTACAGCTGGCTAGCCTTCCTAATGCTTACATGGAGCACAATGCATTTAACATATGCTTGCAGCTCACTGGATCCTGTCACACTGACCAAACCCACACCAGCATGGAAAGCAGACATTCAGTAATAATGACAAGTTGTGACTCACACCATTGATAGATGTACATGTTAGCAGATAAAGAGTTTGTATTTCAATGAAAAGTTTTTTTCTTCACATTTCACAGTTAAAAGGCTTCCCTCCAGTATGTGTCTGTTGGTGTGTTTTTAAGAGAGCATTAGTGATAAAAGATTTCTCACATAGTTCACAATGATATGGTCTTTCTCCAGTGTGACTACGTTTGTGAACTATTAGACTGGAATTAACAGAGAAAGACTTCCCACATATCTCACAATGGTAGGGTTTCTCTCCCGTATGTATTCTTTTATGTTTAGTTAAATCACTATTAGACACAAAAGATTTTCCACATATTTCACAATGATAAGTTTTTTCTCCAGTATGTATTCTTTTGTGAACAGCAAGACAAGAATTATTTACAAAATATTTACCACACATTTCACATGGAAAAGGTTTCTCTCCAGTGTGTATTCTTTTATGCTTTATTAGGTCACTGTTCGAGAGAAAAGACTTGCCACATATCTCGCAATGAAACGGTTTCTCTCCCGTGTGTATTCTCTTGTGTCTGTTTAAATCACTGTTAGTAATAAACGATTTCCCACAAGTTTCACAGTGGAATGGCTTTTCCCCGGTGTGACTACGAATGTGGATAACAAGATTGGAATTATCAGAAAAAGACTTGCCACATATTTCACAGTGATAAGGTTTTTCTCCAGTGTGAATACGATTATGAATAACAAGACGAGAAGTTCGTGTGAAAGACTTGCCGCATACATCACAACGACAAGGTTTTTCTCCGGTGTGTATCCTCTTGTGTGTTGTCAAGACACTGCTATGCACGAATTTTTTCCCACATATTTCACAGTGATAGGGTTTCTCTCCAGTGTGGATTCTTTTATGCTTTGTTAAATCACTATTATTGACAAAATATTTTCCACATATTTCACAATTGTAGGGTTTTTCGCCCGTATGACTACGTTTGTGAACTACAAGATGAGAATTATTAACAAAAGATTTCCCACATATGTCACAGTGAAACGGTTTCTCTCCGGTGTGGATCCTTGTATGGATTCTTAAAACACTGTTTGAAGCAAAAGATTTGTCACATATATCACAGTTATGTAATTTTTTGTGTTTCGTCTTAGAATTGTCCAAGTGATTAACGTTCTCCATATTAATCCTTGATGAATTCTTAAAAACAAACAAACTGACAAATGCCTGTGGGTTAATTACGGTTCAGTTTCTTGTCTTAAGATATCATAGACCTCCGTTTACACGTGTGGAACAGATGTAATGTAGATATATTTTCTACTCACCAGTAGAATGTTTGATATAAAGTCGAAATGAAAAGTGAAGAAAGGTGAGGAAAGTTCAATGATTGATTAAAAGCCATTTCCTCTGTAAAATAGGGAACAATCAATTAACGATGTGAGCTGCGATGAAATGAAATATTTAACGAAGATCATGGATCACCGACCCTGAAACACGTAGGTCGCCCTGTCTTATGCACAAACAAACATTCACTTTAACATGAGATAATTACAATCAGTTAATTAGAAACACACAAAATAAGCGGTGTCGTTAATAATTATTCCACTTGTTTCAATATTACCGGTGACGTATGTTAAAAGTCTCCGACATTATTTAATACTTTCAGAAACATTCAATCATAGTAATTTGCTTATTTAATATCGTCAATCAATAGCAAACGCCCCACCACACACACAAAAACAAAAAAGAACCCAAAACCCCACACAAAACAACAACCAAAGCCCCCATCAACTGGCATGATAATCAGTTTATAAATAATAAATATGCATCAACAACGGCAGACCTGGTGAAATAATAGCCAAATCACTCTCAAATCGTACTACACTGTTACTAACGGGAAAAATAAATTCAACCTAGATTTCGGTGGAAAGAAACGGGAACTGTGCTGATATATTGTGTTTTTTTTAATATTTCATTTTTAAGGGATGGACGTCGTTCTTGTGGAAGTATGTCAGGGTGTGATTTAAAAATTTCAAATTAAAAAAAAAAATTTGTTTTAGAATTTCCACGGAGTACTATTATTCTTTTACACGTTCAGTCATTTGACTGTGGCCATGCTGAAGCATTACCTTAAAGGGTTTTCGGTCGAACAAATTGATCCCAAGACTTCTTCTTTATAAACTTAATA
>NC_069008.1:14652995-14653414 GCF_001194135.2 Octopus bimaculoides | reverse complement strand
TCTTAACATAATGTGAAAAATAAGAGAGAGCTTTACAGACGAGAAAAGGTAAGAACATAACTTTCATAGATTTTTCTGGAGATTGCACATTTAATAATATTTGTATGGACTTTTACTCATCTCAAGGTTTCAAGGGTTCAGAAATTTATATAATTCTCAAAATAACTTTGTAATTTCCACGGATTAATAATATTCTTTTACACGTTCAGTCATTTGACTGTGGCCATGCTGAAGCATTACCTTAAAGGGTTTTCGGTCGAACAAATTGATCCCAAGACTTCTTCTTTATAAACTTAATACTTATTTGGTCTTTCTGCCGAACCACCAAGTTACGGGGACATAAACACATTAACATCGGTCAAGTGGCGATGGGTGGGGGACAAACACAGACACATGCATAAATACACACGCACACACAC
>NC_069008.1:14652201-14652895 GCF_001194135.2 Octopus bimaculoides | reverse complement strand
TATTTCTATGGAGTTTTAATAAAAGAGAGAATGAGAGAGAGAGAGAAAGGAAAGAGAATATTTAACTCAGGCAAGATGCGGTTAGAGTTTAAGGAAATTAAATATAGTCGGGCGAGAGAATAAGAAAGAGAGAGAGAGAGTGAGGGGAACAAGGGGGTGGAGAGAAGAAAGGAGAATATTTAACACAGAGGAGATGCGATTTCATTGAAAGAAAGTAAAAGGAAAAAGAGTTAGAATGACAGAGAGTGAGAGAGAGAGAGTAGGAGAGAAGGAGGGAGGGAGGGAGACAATGTGTGTGAGAGAGAGAGAGTGAGAGAGATAGAGAGTAAGAGACGGAGAGAGGAAGACTGTGTTTACTGAAAGGAAAAGCGAAAAGCGTTTGTCTATTTTTTGTTTTATTTTTTAATTTGAAAACGCACCTCGCGCAACGCATGCGCATTAGTGAATTAAGTATCGTCTGCTCAGACAAAACTTATAAAATATGGCCAAGACTTGATGTGAAACCCAGAGAAAGTCTGAAAGGGTTTAGGAGACGGGGTTTTTATAGTTTCTTTCCCAAATACACCATATTAAGATTTGTTAAAGACTTTACCAACGCAATGAAGCAGAATAATAATATAAATATGGTCTTTGATTTTGCTGTTTACTTCTTAACATAATGTGAAAAATAAGAGAGAGCTTTACAGACGAGAAG
>NC_069008.1:14634184-14650494 GCF_001194135.2 Octopus bimaculoides | reverse complement strand
GAAGGAGGGAGGGAGGGAGACAATGTGTGTGAGAGAGAGAGAGTGAGAGAGAGAGAGAGTGAGAGACGGAGAGCGTAAGACTGTGTTTACTGAAAGGAAAAGCGAAAAGCGTTTGTCTATTTTTTGTTTTATTTTTTAATTTGAAAACGCACCTCGCGCAACGCATGCGCATTAGTGAATTAAGTATCGTCTGCTCAGACAAAACTTATAAAATATGGCCAAGACTTGATGTGAAACCCAGAGAAAGTCTGAAAGGGTTTAGGAGACGGGGTTTTTATAGTTTCTTTCCCAAATACACCATATTAAGATTTGTTAAAGACTTTACCAACGCAATGAAGCAGAATAATAATATAAATATGGTCTTTGATTTTGCTGTTTACTTCTTAACATAATGTGAAAAATAAGAGAGAGCTTTACAGACGAGAAGAGGTAAGAATATAACTGACAATTACTATTTCTATCTCCAGTTACTATAATTTAGTAGTGGATTACAAGTGTAGACTTGCTTCATACTCAAGGATATTCCCATTTATATAATTATACACTTTTGTTACTCGATCTTTATGAATTTATCAAGTACAAGTTTAATTAACAAGTAAGAATTTCTCAAATATTTTAATGAAAGAATTTTTCTAAAATCAGAGCACAACGAAACTGCAAAACGACAATCCAAAGAGCATCATTGCAAATATGCTATATTTACTCATGTATAAAGTTGCATCCCTAATTTAGTGTTAAATCTTGGTATGAAATTTTTTTCCACTATAGTTTTAGCTTTGCCCTGTGTAAAAGTTGCACCATAGGATTTCTTTTGGTCTTTTGAGCAGACTCAGTAATAAATGAGTTCCATTCATAAGAATACACACATATGAGGAGGTGCTGAAAAGTTCTTTACTTTGGGTTAAAGAAAATACAGGAGGTGGGTGTGTTGTAAGAAGCTTGCTTCCCAACTGTATGGTTCTGGGTTCAATCCCACTGTGGCACCTTGGGCAAGTGTCTTCTATTGTAGAGTTGGGCTGAGTAAAGGTTTGAGTGGATTTGGTAGACAGACTGAAAGAAGCCCATTGTATGTATATATATATATATATATATATATATATATATATATATATATATATGTGTGTGTGTGTGTATGTATGTGTGTTTTTGTTTGTCTCCTCACTGCCACATGACAATTAGTGTATTTATGTGCCAGTAATTTAGAGGTTTGGCAAAAGGCACTGATAGAATAATTACAAGGCTTTAAAAGAAAGTAAAAAGTCCTGGGGTCGATTTGTTTAACTAAGAACCCTTCATAGTGGTGCCCCAGCATGGCTGCAGTCAAATGACTGAATTCCTATACATAGAACACAAATTCACAAAAGTTTTGTGACAATTCCAGAAACTAAAGAAAAGTTATAAGGGGTTGTAGTAAAGGAGTAAAGACCCCCTTTGGTCATGAATGACCATAGGATTGCACCTAGAAAGGAACTCTCTGAAGCACAAGTCCAGGTAAGGTTGTTTATGGAAAACCAGCAAGTGTCCATGCATACCAGCTTCCCCTCACCACACCACTGATGTTATTTAAGGGAAAGGCAAAGGCTGATACAGCTTGGCACCAGTGACGTCACAACTCATTACTACAGTTGAGTGAAATGGAGCAACGTGAAATAAGTGTTTTGCTCAAGAACACAACACACAGCCAGGTCTGGGAATCAAACTCACTACCTCTTGATTGTGAGACCGACATTCTAACTACTGAGCCATGCGCCTTCATGAGGGGTTATATGGAGTGCTTAGACCAGAATTCAGCCAAATGGTTGGATGAAATCAGAGCATAGCCAGGTTTGTGGGGTAGCAAACACAAAAAAAAAAAAATAAAATAAGGTGCTGTGCCATATACCAAACAATTTTTAACTCATTGAGTATACATTTTATAACAGGTGGTAATTTTGAAAAGTGTGCTTGGGTGAGGAGAGCAGTTGCTCCCTTTTAGCTATGCCACTGGATGAAATGAATACTGTGTAGTTGAAATGTCGTGTGGAACATATTTGGAATAACTAAACGAAGTTCAAGTGTCCTGTAGTGACACATTGCAATTTCTTTAGAAGAGACAGAAACAGAATAGTGGGAGGGCATAATGAGTAGTTTTTATTGCATTTTTGATAGAGACGGAATATATTTTGTATGAATGTTCACTACTTTATAAGAACTATATCAGCTAAGCAAATGGCCTTCCCTAAATGCATTAAAAGCATTATAACACATAATCTAATCATTATTATCAGAAAATTATCTTCTGTTCTCTTTGAGCATATAAAAGACAAATTTCACGGTGCTACTTTAGCGTGCAGTCTACCGTAGTATCCAGTCTATGCTGTGAAATTACTTTTAGCATGTAATTCACAAAGTAATTTCACAGCATAGACAGGATACTGTGGTAGACTGCACACTAAAATAGCACCGATTTCACTGGGGCAAAATAAGTAAGACATAATGTAAATTTGTAGCTTCAATTCTCTAGAAAACAGACTGATGCACATCAATATCAATCCTTAGACATTAGAAATATCAGAAATGTCAAATGAAAGATGAGAAGGGGAAAAATGGCACATGATATGAAATTAATGAAACTTGACTAAATGAAAAACAAAGCTCATCCTAAAATATTAACTATAGCTTGCTGGACTGTCCTCTCTGTGATATATTTACTTACCTTGAATTAAAGAATAGAAATTATTGAAATTAGACATTACTCATTTTACCCCACTTCAGACATATTTTGAAACTTGAAAATGAAACTAGACATTAGTGTCGGGTAAAATTGACTTGGAATCCGACAGAGAAAAGAATATTGATTGTTAAACATCAAAAATTATCCAGATATTTTATTAGAAACCTCAATTACAATCGGGTCAAAGTTGAAGAAAAAGATTTTATGAAAAAGAGGGCCTGCCACCTATGTTTCGGACTCCTAACCGTAAGAACAATACCTATGCTGACCATTTTCACTCCTAAAGATGATGCAACAGTACAAAATAATGATGCAGTACTTGCTATGTAATGGTTTCAAACAGATCGAGAGAAAACGAGAAATCAGAAATTACTCATTTTGCCCAAACACACTTCATTTGGAGAATAACTAAACAAAGAAGTGCGAGTGTCCTATAGTGACACATATTGTATTTACTTCAGAAGAAACAGAAATAGGGTATTTTCCAATTTGACGTCCGTAAAGTCATAGTGAACCAAAACATTTATTTCAATAAAACATTTCATAATCAGAAGTGGAACACATTGCGGATTATCTGCTGATCTGGAAGTATTTCGTTGGGATTCACCATAAAACCAGGTGCAGCAGGGCGTCCGTTCATGAGACATACTAATCGAGGTGAAATGAAACAGATTCGATTTTACGAAAGTCAAATAGAAATAGAATACATGATATTGATAGTCGAGTGTATTTTACCCAGTGTGAATTCTTTTATGCGTTGCTAAATCACTATTATTGACAAACGATTTTCCACATATCTCACAATGATAAGGCTTTTCTCCTGTGTGTCTACGTTTATGGACTACAAGAGAAGAATTATTAATAAAGGATTTGCCACAAATTTCACAATGATACGGTTTATCCCCAGAATGACAACGTTTGTGAGTTACTAGAGTAGAATTAACAGAAAACGATCTCCCACAAACGTCACAACGACAGGGTTTTTCCCCAGTGTGACTACGTTTGTGTATAACCAAACTGGAGTTTTCATTGAATGATTTACCACATATTTGACACTGAAACGGTTTTTCTCCCGTATGGATTCTCCTATGTGTTGTTAAGTGGCTGTTAGATACGAAAGTTTTCTCACATATTTCACAGTGATAAGGTTTTTCTCCAGTGTGGATTCTTTTATGTACCACAAGATGAGAATTATTAATAAATGATTTTCCACATATTTCACAATGATAGGGTTTGTTTCCGGAGTGTATTCGTTTATGCGTTGTTAAATAACTGTTACTCACAAAATACTTGCCACATACTCCACAATGATAAGGTCTCTCTCCAGTGTGACTACGTACGTGGATAACAAGACTCGAGTTCCGAATGAAAGATTCTCCACAAATTTCACAGTGAAACGGTTTTTCGCCAGTGTGTATTACTTTGTGCCTTGTTAAATAACTATTATCGACAAACGATTTCCCACATATGTCACAACGAAACGGTTTCTCTCCAGTATGTCTTCGTATGTGAATTGCAAGCTTTGAATTACAGACGAAAGATTTCCCGCATATTTCACACTGGCAATTTTTTTCTATTTTGTGTATTTCTTTATGCTTTAAGACTTCATATTCCGAAGAGAATGACTTCCTACAAACGTCAGATCTATATTCAGTAATATTTCCCTGTAACGATCTTTCTTTAGTAAATGCTTCACTAAATTCAGGTTCCTCTTCTCTATTTGTCTGTATAACTGCATCTATATTGTTAAAAACAGTTATGTTAGAAGTGTCCAAATAATCAACATTTTCCATATTAATTCGAGAAGAAAAGCCAAGAAATATTTGAGTATAATCAACAACGGTTTGCTTTCCTCCCGGGAATATTATTATCAAAGACCACTGTTTACCTTGACAACAATCAAATCAGCTGAAATTATAAGCAGGCGGTGTCATTGACAATATTTCCTTCGTTTAAATGTTACCGGTGGCATTCGTTAAAAATTCCCGAGAAGCGGTTTTAATTATTTGATAGTATAGAGCAGTGGTTCTCAACCATTTTCACCTTTGGGCCCACTTTTTATGATCAAAAAATCCCAGGCCCACTGACCTCTAAACCAGTTATCCGACCCTCTTCCGGAATATAAACCCCATAAAGTAGTAATTGTGTCCACATGCCAGCTTCATGTACAGGTATAATCACAATCGTTAAATAAATACACCAGTGTTATACTTGTTTATGGAACTTGCAAGCAAAGAAAAAAAAAATCTAAAAACGGAACAAAAGTATATTTACATTTTTATATACAAAAGATGAAGAAGCAATTTAATGGCTACATTGCCGTTGGTGTCTTTCAATTAGGTTGGTAAGACTAACAGTTACCGTTAATTACATAATGAATGGCAAAAGGAGATCATGCAATCTTTTCATAAACATTTCATGGTTAGCATAACCATGCTGTGTGATAATAAGATGGAGTATTAATGATGAACTATCTATTGGCAAAAAGCAGAGATTAGTTACTTACCAACAAAAGTGAAATTTTAATCACTTCTTATGTTTTTCTCATAAGTGCATTCAAAACTGCGTGTGAATTGAAAGCTACACCAGTGACTTTGATGTGCAATTATCTGAGACTTCCTCTTTGATCTTTTAGATTTGTTACGTTTTGGAACAAATCTCTCGGCAACGCTGGTCAAGACTACCAATTGAATGCTAAAAACAGCTTGTTTCCAATCCAGAAAATTTCCCAGAACCACTAGTGGGCCTCAAGCCTATCGTTGAGAACCACTGGTGTAGAGGGCATAACTACAGATGTATACCTTCCCGACTTAGTTGCTAATTAACTTCCAGAAGAATCGATACTTTGTGACGAAACTTTCAACAAATAATCTCTTAAATTTTGTAGATTGAGTGTATGAAGAGATTTGTAGAAGACAATTTTCCGAGGGGTTTTGGAAAATTCACACGACTTGACATTTTCTCATCACTTTCAGGAAAATAGGTATTTTTTTAATGAAATTTTATACTTATACAAATACCTTTCAAACGGTGTAGATTACGATTACAAAGAAATTTTTAACCAAAATTATTTGGAGGGGGGTGAGGAAAAAATGTGATTTAAGGGAGATTTAGCTGTTGTTTCTAGCACATCGCAAGACCACCCTCGTTTTTTTTCTCACTCAAATATGTATTGATTTTTTCAATATTTTCCCCCGTAAACACATGCTCCAAGGCTGTGTATTCCTAAGCTGGTTACCAAAACCCAGCTTTTTCATTCCTTTCCTTGTAAAGAAAGAATTGGTTGTTTCCAGTTTGTGATTTTTGATAAAGCAAGAATAATCATCTTTGTTGTTTTAACATCTACTTTCTCCATTCTTGGCCAACCATATAGCTTTTGGTTCAGGCTCAGTGCATAGCACATTGGGTAAAATGTTTACTACTATAGCCATAGGCTGACCAAAGGCGTCATAGTGGATTTGGTAGATGGAAATTTAAGAAACTTGTTATGTATGTGTGTATATAACACACACACACACATATATATATATATATACGAGTATATATATATACTCAACAACTTTCATCTGAGAAGCCTACGCCACATCCTGGCAAAACAGACAATCCAACGTTGAGATCCTGAATCATGTAGGCCTTCCCAGCATATTCACCCTGCTTTGATGACACAGACTGTACTGGCTAGGACATGACCACCACATGAAAGATGGCTGCATCCCAAAGAACATTCTCTATAGGGAATTGACATCTGGAAGAAGAGCCACGGGTTGACCTCATCTGTGATACAGGGAAGTTGTAAAAAAGGATTAAGGCCCTTGTCATCAATACAGAGTCCTGGGAGAGCCTCGCAGCCGACTGACCAGCATGGAGGAGCACCCTGAATGAACACCTCAGATCAGGGGAAAAGAAGTTAATGAGCACAGCAGAAGACAAGTGAGCCATGCAAAAGGAGTGCAGTAACTCCAAAGCCCTAATGTGCTCTATGTGACAGAGACCGTCACTCATGTATAGGTCTGTTTAGCAACCAGAAACACTGTTCCAGCGAAGCTGAAAACAGCAGGGATACTACCCATAGTCAGCTCTGACTGAAGGAGGCCCATCATCATCATCATCGTTTTACATTTGCTTTCCATGCTAGCATGGGTTGGACGATTTGACTGACGACTGATGAACCAGGTGGCTACACCAGGCTCCAATCTGATTTGGCAGAGTTTCTACAGCTGGATGCCCTTCCTAACGCCAACCACTCCGAGAGTGTAGTGGGTGCTTTTACGTGCCACCGGCACAAAGGCCAGTAGGCGGTACTGGCAACGGCCACGTTCAAAATGGTGTATTTTACGTTCCACCTGCACAGGAGCCAGTCCAGCGCCACTGGCAACGATCTCGCTCACACACATACATTATATATAGTTCAAACTTTAGTATACATCTGGTAGTATGCCGATTAAGGTGCTTTCACTGTCTATGGCTATCTGATAACAGTATGGATATGTCACTGGATCTACCTCAAGAATTCCTCAGTGTCTGTTGAGTATATAACAAATGAGAGAGAGAGAAAAAGGAAGACACAAGATTCTTTATTAATCATAACCAGTTGTACAGTATCTCATCCTCAAGGGACCAATGTAATATGGGTTGAAATGATCGCTGTGATTAATAATCTCATGAATTCCATTTCTTCGTTACATATATATATACACATACACATGTTTCTTTGTCTTGAAGTCATGTGAGAGTTGTAAACAAGTATCACCATCATACAAGCAGAGTTATTTGTTGTGGTGGTGAGGTGTGTGGGGTAGAATGTGATGGCTGAAGAAGAGGAGTCATAATTGGTTCACTGAGCTGTGTGTGTTGCTGTGGATTGTTTAGGATGCAAAGAGAGTTCAGTTGCAATGTTATTACTTCACCTCGTGTTATCTTTACTGAAAACTGAGATGGATGTACTTGGGAGCACTTATGTCAGCTAATGATATGCAATTTTGGGCAAATGTTAAGGTACTATAGTCGGGACATATAACCTGGAGAAACATTTGTGTGTGTGTGTATAAAAATACTTCATCCAAATGTAAATTTTCTACTTGGTTATTTGAAAAAATTTCTAATAGGAAATTTCCTTGTGATTCCTATTAGCAAATGAAATGTATAATGGTGGATAAATAAAACCCCCAAATTTCTCAACTTCCTGTTTTATATAACTCCAACAATATTTCCAGAATTTTCAACTCTGTGTAACTCACATCAATACAACAATCACGTACTGGAATAAGCAGAAGAGTTTCAAGAGGAGACAGCATGAATTTTATCCCACTTACATTATACACACACACACAGAGGAAGGGATGCTGAAATGTTCCTGGCTTTAAGGGTGTTGCAAAAGGCCTCTTTGGAGACCCAACCTTCCAAGTTCTTTTATAGGGCTCAGAAAAACTGAAGGATCACTGCAATAAGTCTGTGAATATGGAAGGGGAAAATGTTGAATAAAATAATTAACTGATCCTCCTGTATTTCTTCTATCTCTATTCTCTTATGCCTAAAATGCAGCTGACCCACAAACTAACAACAAACATACCTTGTGTATGCGTTTGATTTTGTTTACATACCTCGAGCTGCTTCCAGTTCATATTTGAATATATATAATTAAGATTCAGTTGAATTAGGTACTTAAGTTGAGGCACCAAGCCTGTCTAGCTTAAAATTAGGTGAATAAAAAGCAAATAAGTAACAAGAATGTCCAGGTATCAGTGCATTACAGCCGTTTCAAGCAGCTCCATTTAATTAATGCACTGATACCTGGACATCCTTGCAATTGATTTGCTTTTTATATTTCTTTTTTGTTTGACATTTGACTGCAGCCATGCTGGAGCACTGCCTTTAGTCAAGCAAATCAACCCCAGTACTAATTCTTTGTAAGCCTAGTACTTATTCTAGTCTCTTTTTGCTGAACCGCTAATGTTACAGGGACATAGACACACCAGCATCAAGCAATGTTGGGGGGGGGGGGGAATGGCGCAAACACAGACACACAAACATATACATAATATATACGATGGGCTTCTTTCAGTTTCTAAATCCACTCACAAGGCTTTGGTCCAAGGCTATAGTAGAAGGCTTTGACCTGAAGCTATAGTAGAAGACACTTGCTCAAGGTGCCATTCAGTAGGACTGAACCCAGAACCATGTGGTTGGTAAGCAAGCTACTTACCACACGGCCACTCCTGCACCTATATATATACACATATATATATATATAAAGGGTGTTATATTATTGTGCTTTGTGTTACTGGTTTTTATTTTGAATGCTGAAGTTCCTAGAGCAGTCATATATTATTCATGTATCTATCTGACATCTATAATTTGGAAGCTGGATTTACAAAAGACTCCTCCACAGTGAAATGGACTGCCTAACTTTATTGATGTGGAATTTGGGATCCTGTGTAGGGGCTGTAAAAAAGGGAAAAAAAAAAAAATGTTAACTGAGACACTGTGATGACAATGCTATGTGTGAAAGACATTTTCATTTTATTAGTTTATGTTGCTGCCGTAGTATTGAAGTCATTTACATTTTTATGAAATGTTTATGGGAGATGGTGTTAGAATTTTTTATGCATTTTGTGTAGAAATGTGATGTTGGGAAGCAAGGTAACAATAGTATTTCTGGTTTTTATCACTGTTATTGTCATTGTCCTGCACTTATGTAGAATTTTTTTTTGTTTTTGTTTTGGAGGTTTTAAAGTTTCTTTTCGGTGGATTTACTGGAAATTACTTAAAGGGACAGAATCGTATTAAAAGATCTGGCCAGTGTTTGATATACACTTGGTAGAATTATTGGGAATCGTTATATAAGGGGAGAGAACCGCTTCTAAGTTTATTTTCTGATGTTGAGAAATCGTTATCAGGGTGAAAAGTACACATTTCCATATAATTATCCAACATGCATTATATATATGCATACACATACATGCATTATATATATATATATATATATATATATATATATACACACACACACACACGGCACCTTGGTGTAGTGCCTTTGACTATAGTCCCATGCTGACCAATGCCTAGTGAACGAATTTGGTAAGCAGAAACTGTGTGAAGCCTGTCGTGTGTGTGTTTGTCAGTACCCATCCTGCTTCTCAACTGCTGTTGGATTTTTTACCTCACTATAAATTAGCAGTTTGGCAAAAGAGACTGATAAAATAAGTATCAGGATGATGGATATAAAAACAACAAAATAATGGGTAAATAATGTTAAGTACTATTTGTGAAATACAGTTGTTTTGAATTTGCTGCAGAAAGTGGTCTATGTTTGTAGTGGTGAGTGGCTAAGAATTTGCTAAGAAAGTGGCCTGAGTGTCAAGGGGTTGGCAGCTTGAAAAAGTTTGGGAACTACTGACAGTGTCCCAGCATGGCCGCAATCCAATGAATGAAACAAAAGATATAATCAAAGTAAACTAAGAAAAAACACGCAGGAAAAGTCCAAGAGACGTCCACAGTTATTATTAGTCTGATGCGCAAGGAAGACAGTAATTGTATATGTGTGTTGAAACATTTAATACAGAGTATTAGTTGTAATATATTTTATATATGGCGTGTGCTTACTACTATGTAAAAAGCACCCAGGACACATTGTAAAGTGGTTGGCGTTAGGAAGGGCATACAGTTGAAAAACCAAAGCCAAAACAGACACCTAGAGCAGTATAGCTCTCTGGTTTGTCAGCCTGTCAAACTGTCCAACCCTTGCCAGCAGGGAAAATAGACATTAAATAATGATATAGTTTAGTAATTGCGTGCATATAAGTTGTGTTAATATTTTATGTATAGTGTGTACATTATATATATATATATATATATATATATACACACACACACACACACACGAAAAATGTCTGCCACAAAAGTGAATACACACTTCAGGAAAGGAAAAAAAATCTATATAAATATTTAACTTGTATAAGTACTCCTATAAATACCTCTCTCGATGTTTTACCAAATTAAAAAATATTTATGCAGATTTTTCCTTTCCTGAAGTGTGTATACATATATATTTATTAGGGATAATATGCTAAATGGTGTAATTGGTAGTTTTTTTGTAATCATTTCATTATTTACTGGCAGTGTTATGTCCCTTTTTACATTAAATCTTAATACATATTTTCATATCGGAGCTATCTATTTCTGATAGGAATGAGAAAAACAGGTTCTGTGATGGCGTTGTTGTTGAACAATTTAATGTCTAGGCAGGAATTAATTGTGTCTCTCTGAGAAGTTTTTGTAAGAATATCCCAACTGATGCTGTTCGGTGTTTGTACGCACATGAACATGCATATACTGTCCAGTGTTTTGATTTTACAGGCATGGCTGTGTGGTTAAGAAGCTCGTTTTGCAACCACGTGGTTTTAGGTTCAGTCCCATTGCGCTACATCTTTGGCGAGCGGCTTCTACAAGACCCCCCCACCACCACTCCATCCCAGGCCAACCAAAGCCTTGTGAGTAAATTTGGTAAACAGAAAGTGTGTGGAAGCCTGTCGTAAGTAGGATCATTTGACATCCGTTTGCGACCGACTGACAGAAGCTGGCAAGTCAGAAGACTGCACTAAGCTCTGCCGTCTGCTTTGGCAAGGTTTCTATGGCTGGATGCCCTTCCTAATGTCAACCACTTTACAGACTGTACTGAGTGCTTTTTATGAGACATCAGCACCAGTGAAGTCACCAAATAATTTGCAGGACAAAGATCCCTAAATATTATTTCCCCTGTTGAGTTGGGGAGTTGTATTGAGGGAGGTGGCTTTGTGTCTTGTGGTGAGAGCTTAAACTATGACAGAGGGACATAACCAGGTGTTTTGCTACAGAGGAGATACATGGCAACCCCGAGAGAAGGAAAGAGAGAGAAAGGGTGAGATGGTGGTGACATGTCAGGGCATACACTCAAGATACAAGGAGGTGAATGTAAATGGTGTGGCACAGAGGATTGGGCAGTGAGGGATGAGGGAGTGCATAAGATTGCAAAAAGAGAGGGGGAGGAGAAGGTGAATGCAATGAGTGGCAAACATGGGTATATAAGGAGGTGGTTGGATAGCAAATATATGGTTAACAGGGGGAGGACAGAAGAAAGATTAAGTGGCATTGAGCTGCTGGAGCAGGAGGTGGGGGAAGACACACAAACACGTGTCTGTCTCCCACCACTGTCGGTTTGTTTACATTCCCACGACCAGGCATTTCAGGAAAAGAGACCAACAAAATAAGCACCAGACTTCAAAAAATAGCTACTGGGTTTGGATTATTCAACTAGACACTTCAAGGCAGTGCTCCAGCATGGCCACATTTTAATGACTGAAACACGTAAAAATAAATGATAAAGTTTTTCCATCAGTGAATTACAAGTATTTCAAGTACTCACTTATTTCACATCAAATAATTCCTAATATATTTCACTTAGATATAATTTTACTGTTATTGACAAATATTCATAACATATTTCCAATGTTTTTTTTTTGGTAAAACAATTTCTCTAAAATAACAATTCATTTGTAGAATAACTAAAAAAAAAAAAAAAAAAATTTTCAACATATATCACCTCCATAATTGTTCTGTGCATGTGTACATCGGTGGTAGTCATTAAGTTTAGAATTGTAAGTGTAACTCATGTTTCACAATTAACAACTGGTGTTGGTGTGTTTACATTCCTTTAAATTAGCAGTTTGGCAAAAAAGATTGAATAAGTACCAGGCTCAAAGTCCTGGGTTCGATTTGTTTTGCTAAAACTTTTCAAGGCAGTGCTCCAGCATGGCCACAATCAAAGGACTGAAACAAGTGAAAGATATATTTGTGACTGTTAGTAATAAATGATTTCTCAAACATTTCCCAACATGACTAAATTTGAGAAATTACAAAATTTATCAACAAAAAAAAAAAAATCCTCATGTACTTCAGGGGAACAGTGCAGATTCTTTCATGCTTCTAAGTGACCATAAGTGATAAAAAAAATTTCCCAAGTGTGGATTCTTTTGGGAACTACAAGATCAGAGAATGGAATATTTCAGTGACAAAAATTTTCTGATCGTTTCTCAAACAACTCACCAATGTTGCAATGTTTATGAACTTTCTTAAGTGGTTGCCATTAGGAAGGGTATCCGGCCTTAGAAACCACATCAAAACATGACTGGTACCTGGAACAGCCCTCCAACATGCTAACTTCTGTTGAACTGTCCAGCCCATACTAGCATGGAGAACAGATTTTAAATGATGATTAATAAAAGAATCCTCATGGATTTCAATTAAAACAGTTTTTTTCTGAGGCTGTATTCTTTCACGAACTACAAGTTTAGAGTTATCAGAAAATGGATTCCCTTATATTTCAGTGACAAAATTTTTCTGGTGGTCTCTCAAACCACTTCCCAACATGGCTATGTTTATGAACTACAAAATAAAAATTCACAAAAAAATCCTCATGGATTTCAATCAAAACAGTTTTTTCCGAGTATGTATTGTCTCATGCCTTTTTAAGTGCCCATTAGTGATAAAAGACTTCCCACACATTTCACAATGAAATGGTTTCTCTCCAGTATGAATTCGTTTATGTCTGTTTAAATCACTGTTATTGACAAAGCATTTCCCACAAATCTCACAGCCAAAAGGTTTTTCTCCAGTGTGTATGAGCCTGTGAACTACAAGGCTAGAATTCTGAGTGAAATCTTTCCCACATATGTCACAATGATACGGTTTTTGCCCAGTGTGAATTATTTTATGTCTACTTAGATCACTATTAGAAACAAAAGATTTCTCACATATTTCACAATGGAATGGCTTTTCTCCAGTATGAGTTCTTTTGTGAACTGAAAGATTAGAATTATCAGAGAACAATTTTCCACATATTTCACAGTGATAGGGTTTTTCTGCAGTGTGGATTCTTTTATGTCTGTTAAAATCACTGCTATAAACAAAACATTTCCCACAGATGTCACAATGATAAGGTCTCTCTCCAGTGTGACTCCTTATATGGATAACAAGGTTACAGTTCTGAGTAAATGATTTCCCACATAAAGCACAATGATAAGGTTTTTCTCCAGTATGTATCCTTTTATGTGTTTTTAAAAGACCATTAGTGATGAATGATTTCCCACAAATCTCACAACTGAAGGGTTTCTCTCCAGTATGTATCCTGTTATGTCGGTTTAAATCACAATTAGAGACGAAAGATTTACCACATATTTCACAGTGAAACCGTTTTTCTCCAGTGTGAATCCTTTCATGAGTTTTTAAATGACCTTGAGTGATAAACGATTTACCACAAATTTCACAATGAAAAGGTTTCTCTCCAGTGTGTAAACTTTTGTGTTTCGTTAAATAGCTATTATCTCCAAAACTTTTCCCACAGATGTCACAATGATATGGCTTTTCTCCAGTGTGGCTACGAATGTGAACAACAAGAATGGATTTCTTCATGAAAGATTTCCCACATATTTCACAGTAGAAAAGTTTTTCTGCAGCATGTGATATTTTGTGTGAATTTATGTTGCTCCTGGGGACGAATGAGTTCCCATATATTTCACAACACACGGGTATTTCTCCAGCATGTATCCTTAAATTACTGTTAAATTTCCCACAGATTTCACGTTGGCAAAGTTTTTCCTTACTATGAATTTTTGTGTGTGTGAGGACTTCGTGTTCTGAAGAGAATATCTGCCTACAAATCTCACAGAAATATTCAGCAACATTTTTGTCCACAGTTTTCTCATCTCTGTCATTAAAAACATTTGTGTTTAAAGTATCCGAGTGGTTAACGTTCTCCATATTCATTCTCGAGGAATTCTCAAAAACTGACAAATGTCTGAGTATAATCTATGATAGTTCAATTTCTCGTTTCGGACATCATGGGTCTCCGTTTATATTTGTGAATTATATATAATGAAAATACATTTTCTATATACCACTAAAATGTTCGTTGCTGACAAGGCTCTCTGCAGTTAAGGCATACATATTGTTGCAGACAAAGACTTCCATTCCTCCAGAAGACATGAGCATATGGTAAACAGGTGCAGTTTGCGCTACCATATGACCTGTAGCAGACGTTCTTATAGAACTGTTTTTTAATACTGGTTCTCAGAGAACATTCAATTATCAAAACTGTGAGCAAAAAAAAAAAAGAAGAAATGGCAGTGCAAGATAAATTTCGAAGAAAGAAAATATGCGTATATGTGTCGGTGCCAAATAAATGAAATGTGTGTGAGTGTGTATATATTTAGAAACTTAGAAGTTATGACCTGTCATAGAGTGACCATTGGTTTTGCACCTACAAAGCGCTTTGCGTGTAGTCCTGATAAGTCATGTTTGTTCGCCACAAGTTAATAAAATGCCAACTGTGTACTGTGATAGCAATCTGTAAATTTACTTTCGGTTTGAAGGACGCGTTAAAAGTTGTTTTGTCAGGAAAACTTATCGCTCCCATTTCCTTTGTCTCGCAAAACAGGGAATAACCAATTAACGATGAAATGAAATACTTACACCAACCCTGAAACATGCGAGTCGCCCTATCTTATCTACAAACACTTACGTCCACCTTAGCACGAGAGAATTACTACATATGTAATTGGATCAGTTCAATTAATTAGAAACATACAAAACACAGGCGGTGTTGTTGATAATTATTCCTCGTTTCAATTACACCGGTGACATACGTTAAAAGTCCCCAACGTAATTTAATAAATTCTGAAACAAAGGATTAATCCCAATCACTTTCAGCCATAAATAACAGAGACTGGAATATTATGAAATACACATCAAGAGTAATTTATTAATTATTCTCCGTTTTCATTTAGAAGTTCATCCAAGTCATTGTTATTTCCACTGGTAGTAATCAGTAAATTAATAACTTTGGTACTTAATTAATTGACTGATTTGTATATTTCCATGCGACTAAATTATAATTGAAAGTTTTCTCGTCATTTTACGTTAGGGAGTGAACAACATCATCAATATTACTTGCCTTGAATATTTCAGGAGTAAGACATTCTTTTCTACTCTAGGTACAAGGCCCGAAATTTTTTGGATTAGATCGATCCAGTACGCAACTGGTACTTAATTTATCGACCTCGAAAGAATGAAAGGCAAAGTTGACCTCGGCGGAATTTAAACTGAGAACGTAAAGACAGACGAAATACCGCTAAGTATTTCGCCCGGCGTGCTAACGTTTCTTATTGCTTTATTGCCCACAAGGGGCTAAACATAGACGGGACAAACAAGGACAGATAAAGGGATTAAGTCGATTACATCGACCCAGTGCGTTAACTGGTACTTAATTTATCGACCCCGAAAGGATGAAAGGCAAAGTCGACTTCGGCGGAATTTGAACTCAGAACGTAACGGCAGACGAAATACCAATTTCTTTATTAAGCATAAAGCCCTAAACACAGATGCGGACACCACAAGGACAGACAAGACCACAGTGGGGACAAAAAACATAAAACGAATGTAAATGGGATGAAATTATATAATAATGAAAAAAATGAAAATAGCCACATGGGTCCCACTCCCATGCGGTACCCTTTGAACCATTATATATACTATCTACAATTGTTCTTTTTTCCTACTTTGTCAC
>NC_069008.1:14632648-14633625 GCF_001194135.2 Octopus bimaculoides | reverse complement strand
CCTATCCCTCACACTACATGTTACTGCTGTCATCAGCCATTCCTCTCCCAATTCGGGCGGCACCCCACCCACTCGCACCTTGGCCACACGTTTGTCGCAGTACGAAGGCAGGAGCATCCATTCTTCTGACCTTATAGCCTCTGTGGAGTGCTTTATTGCTTCCTCCTCTGTTCTGAAGTGCACCGCCACAGTGACGCACTTCCTCTCGCAATGCAAGCTGTAAGTCCCTTCAACTCCCTGACACTCCTCCACGGCCTTCATCAGTACAACCTCCACCTCTCCTGCAGTCGTCCTTATGGTTCCAAATATCACAGCTCTTCCGGACATTATGGCCGAAATCTCCCCAGGTGGCGCCAGTTTCAGAGTGCCACCTTCTTCCGAGATGAGTTCCTCACCCTCCTTCATCCCTCGAGGATCCACCCCACCTCCTGGACATCCAACTGTTGCACAAGCTGGCAGAATCGTTAGCACACCAGGCAAAATGCTAAGCAGTATTTCGTCTCTGTGAGTTTGTGCATGAGTTTATGTTGAAATATTTATTGCATTGTTGCCATTGTTATTTGATTTGAATTGTTGTTAGAACTGTTGCTGTTGTTAATTTGTTAATTGTTGTTTTGTTCCCCATTGTGGGAGAATGGAAAAGATGCAGGAGGGAGGCCCAAGTTATGCAACTGCAACGAGCAGAGGAGTGAACGTGCAAGAGTTGGAGGTCTGCAAGATAAAGGTGGAGCCTCGAAAGATGAAGGAGAGTGAAAAATTAATCCCCAAAGAAAGTAACACTCTGAAACTAACGCCACCTGAAGAGATTTCAGCCATTGTGTTAAGAAGAACTGTGATATTTAAAACCGTGAAGACAATTACAAGAAAAATAGAAGTTGCGCTGATAGAAGCCATAGAAGAGAGTATCAAGGAATTGAAAAGACTTACAACTTACATTACGAGAGGGAGAAAATACGCCACTGTGGAGGTGCGCTTCA
>NC_069008.1:14625582-14631857 GCF_001194135.2 Octopus bimaculoides | reverse complement strand
TCTCCGTTCAAGCATCTCAACAATCTCACCAGTCCTACCTTTCAGTGTGCCGACGTTGAGAGTGCCAACTCTGAGGGTGTGGGAGGTGTGGGCCTGTGAGACTCTGGGATGAGGGACAGCAGTGTCCTGTACTTGAAAAGAAAGCTTGCATTTGGCAGAATTCATAAACAAACAATAGCCTACAACCTGCATACACTACACCATTTTTATGTGCTATATGATAGATAAATCCTGGGTTGGGGTTGGGATGACATTAGGCCCTTAGATGTGTTCGCGGGAGACAACCAAGGATGACAGAGGATAGGAACTTCCGGTGAAGGTGCAGAGGGTGGGAGGGCAGGCGTACCGTGAGCCAGCAAGTTTAGGTGAGAGCCACTTCTGCACTTGTATACTATGGTAGACAAATTTAGAGAGAATGAATTAAAGAAATGATAAACTTGAATAAAACAAAATAAATAAAATGTGACGATTAACGGATATTCATGAATTTAAGACAAACAAGGAAGACTAATCTATTGGGCTATGTTTACATGGTAAAGAAATAGATAGATAATAAAGAATGAACAGGTGGGGGGATAGGGTTATGATCTCTGCAAAAACAGGAGTACATGAATGAGGTTGAAAGGATAAAATTCTTATCTGTTCATTTTCTGAATTTCGTATTCTATCAGCAGAGGAATTCAAACTCAGTTAGGGAAAGCAGAGCATTGAGCTGGTTTATACAGAGTTAGGGTTAAGGTGGGAGGAAGAGATGGTGAACCGGGTGGTAAAATCGAAGAGAGAGAGAGTGAGGCAGAGATGAAATCATGGCCAGATGGCAGCAGCATTATAGTGATGTCCTAAACCATGAGTCTGTAGTAAGTCCTGCTGTCACTGAGGGGCCTTGCACAGGCTCTTGTGACCCACCAGTTTGATGATGCATTCACTAACAAAGAAATAATGTAGATGTAAAATTGATGAATACCAGGAAAACTCTTGAAAATGATGACATTGTTGTCAAAGTGGCTCAGAAAGGCAGTAATGAGGCACTAGTGTTTTTATCTACCATATTTCATGCATAGGGTGTAGAGGGGAGGGGTCTGAATAGAGGTACTACCTTTGGTGCCTGGCAGCTGCACCTTGCTAGAGATGGTCAGGTGGAGAGGCATCACTGGTTCTCATTCAACTCCTATTATCTCACTTGATGGCTTCAGTTGGTGAGCTAAATTAAGTGAGGGGATGATGTTAACACTGCACCCAATATGTGGAAGACTCTGGGTAAGGCTTTCCAAGGAGTTACTGGCCAAGTTTCATGGCTTAGTGGTTAGGGTGTTGGATTCATGATTGTAAGATTGTGGTTTCAGTTCCTGGACTGGGTGATGCATTGTGTTCTTGAGCAAATCACTTCATTTCACATTGCTTCAGTTCACTCAGCTGGCAAAAAAATGAGTAATCCTGTGACAGACTGGTGTCCCATCCCGGTGGGGAATTTATATGCTAGAGAAACCAGGAAACCAGCCCTTATGAGTCATTATGACCAAAGTGGAGGAAGCTGCTCAGGTCAACAGCCTTGTGTTCAAGGACAAGGCATGTCCTAGGTAAAAGTATATGGTTGTGGCTTACAACTTGGAAAGGAATGAGTGCAGCCATGTTAACTTGCCCATGTTACAGTCATGGCTAAATGTTTGGGACATAGGTTTGAAAATTAGATTATAATTTTTATATTAAATGTCCAAATGGTGGTTAGAGTGTCAGGCTCACAATCATGAGGTAGTCAGTTCAATTCCCAGACTGGAGTGTATGTGTTGTGTTCTTGAGGAAGACACTTTATTTCATGTTGTTCCAGTTCACTCAGCTTTAGAAATGACTTGCAATGTCATTGATACCAAGTTGTATTGGCCTTTGCCTTTCCCTTGGATAATGTTGGCAAGGAAAGGGGAGGTTGGAATGCATGGGCAATTGCTGGTCTTCCATATACAACTTTGTCCAGACTTGTGCCTTGGAGGGTAACTTTCTAGGTGCAATTCCATTGTCAATCATTACTGAAGTGGGGTCTTTACCCTTTACCCTTTATATACATTGTATAAATTTGAATTGAATTGTACTTGGGCACAATAATTTTAATTTTTTAAAACTTATTCTAAACTTTTGGCCATGACTACATTCATGATGGTGACAACCAGACCAGAGCCCATACTGGATCAATAGTCACCTGAGTGGATGGTCCTTGATTTCAGCAACTCACAGAAGGCAACAAAAGACTGGGAGAAGTGGTGAAATCTGGTTGTGACATCATCAATGAACAGCCCAACATCACAAGTGGACAAGATGCCAAAAAGACATACGAAAATTAAAATTTAATCTCATTAAATCTTGAGTGCCATATTAGTGAATTAGTCATTAAACTATGTAGGCTGGAATGTTTTTTTTTATTAGTATCTGTTCAACTTTGTGGGTGTTTGGCATTGTGTCTGTTTGGCTTCTTCGTTTTGGCTTCTTGTCCTTTGGCAAAAGTGCTTTCGGCATCCCATCTGTGCATGATGTATGCATGCATGCATGTTTGTATTTGTGTGCACGTGTGTGTGTGTGTGTGTGTGTGTGTGTGTGTGCATGCATGTATGTATGTATGCATGCATGCATGTATGCATGTTTGTATGTATGTATGTATGTATGTATGTATGTATGTATGTAAGAGTGCAAGGCCTAGTGGTTAGGGTGTTGCAATCAAAATTGCTAAATCATAATTTCAGTTCCTAGACCAGGTGGTGTGTTGTGTTCTTGAGAAAAACACTTCAACTCATGTTGCTCCGCGATCATTTTGATACCTGACTTGTGGCACACAGTACACCTGTTCAGATAACATTGATTTGATGGAGAGAGTGAGCTAATGTGTGGTATGAACATTTGATCACTATAAACAAATCATTTGTGCAGGTCCATCAATGGGAGAGTCCATTATGTGTGTACGTACGTACACACGTAATATGTATATGTTTATGTATGAGGGGGTGATGAAATGTTCCTGGCTTTAGGTAAAAGAAAATGCAGGAGGATCAGTTAATTATAATTTTGGCTCCTGTGCAGGTGGCACATAAAATACACCATTTTGAGCATGGCCGTTGCCAATACCGCCTGACTGGCCTTCGTGCCAGTGGCATGTAAAAGCACCCACTACACTCTCGGAGTGGTTGGCGTTAGGAAGGGCATCCAGCGGTAGAAACTCTGCCAGATCAGATTGGAGCCTGGTGCAGCCATCTGGTTCACCAGTCCTCAGTCAAATCTTCCAACCCATGCTAGCATGGAAAGCAAATGTTAAACGATGATGATGATGATGATGATATTCCCCTCTCAAATTCACACACTTATTGCAGTTGTCCTTCAGTTTTTCTAAGCCCTGTAAAAGAAGTCAGAAGGTTGGGCTTTCACAATACCCTTAAAGTCAGGAACTTTTTAGCACTCAATTTATTGCAGGTATGTATGTAAGTACGTATGTATGCTTGCATGCATGCATATATGTATGTACGTTCTCTTCTGTTTTTAATTATCTAGATTCTTCCTCTGTGGAAGGATCTGATTTCTAACAAAGATACAAAGATTCATCATTACAATGCAGATAACAAAAATGGATTCACCCTTTAAACTTGTGTAAAGTCCTGCATATTTTTACTGTTCCACTTACAGATTGTATTTGTAATGTGCAAATTAGCTAGTTGATTTCTTTTTGTGAAAATCGCAGCTTATCTGGATTGTCACTTAAAGCATTCACTCACAGAATCAAAAGTACCATTTATTATTAGTATAAATGAGAATTCATGATCTGAATATAGAAGCTGGTGGTTTCAAAGTAGTTGATTTTCAAAGAGATATTCACATCAACAAGGTAGCTGATCTCTATGCAGGTACATACTTTACTTTGTCTGTCTCAAACAACAACATCTCTCCTATGTCTGTTTGTCTGTCTGTCTGTCTGTATGTACTCTTTACTCTCTTTTACTCTTTTACTTGTTTCAGTCATTTAACTGCAGCCATGCTGGAGCACCACCTTTAGTCGAGCAAATCGACCCCAGGACTTATTCTTTGTAAGCCTAGTACTTATTCTATCAGTCTCTTTTGCCAAACTGCTAAGTTACGGGGGATGTAAACACACCAGCATCGGTTGTCAAGTGATGCTGGGGGGACAAACACAGATACACAAACACACACACACACACACACACACACACACACACACACACACACACTCACACATATATATATACGACGGGCTTCTTTCAATTTCTGTCCACCAAATCCACTCACGAGGCTTTGGTTGGGCTGAGGCTATAGTAGAAGACACTTGCCCAAGGTGCCATGCAGTGGGACTGAACCCAGAACCATGTAGTTGCTAAGAAAGCTACTTTTTACACAGCCACATGTATGTATGTATGTTATTATTCAGTTTATTTCAAGATTTCTTGTCAATAGAGAAAGAGTCAGTTTCTAACCTAGATCCAAAGCTCCTTCATTGGAATTTCAACAACATCAGCAGGGTATTTATGTGTATGTATGTATGTATGTATGTATGTATTTATGTATGTATGTATGTATGTATGTATGTATGTACATATGTTTGTATGTGTGCAGATTTGTATGTTTTGTTTTATGTATGTATTCTCATGCATATATTTGCATATCTAGACATGCTCATATGTACTTAAATGATAAACTTCTGGAAAATTTTGCAGATTTTTACAGTTCAAGTGAAGGCTTGGATTTATAGTTTTCGAATCTATAGTCTTGGATCTATAGTCTTGGATCTGTAGACTTGGATCTATAGTCTTTCTCCTTTCTGGTTTTGAGAAGCCTAATTTCTCAAGATTGATATTAAGGCAGCGCGTTACATATCCCAGTGCCTCAATAATTACAGGTATAAACCTGAACTTGTAATCTGATAGAGTAACTGCAGATTTCTCAATAGTTCAGTGGAGGAATTCTCTCTTTCACTGATCTTTAGGTTTTTGTTAACATCCACTGGGCAGCTGGTTTCCACAACTGCACACAGTTTCTCTTTTCTATCCAAAATTACAATGTATGTATGTATGTATGTATGTATGTATGTATGTATGTATGTATGTGTCAGGTCACGTATGAGGCTCTCATAAGTGCTACTGGTAACATGTAATCCAATACAACCTGTTGCATGGTCGGGTTGCCGGCGACTAAACTGGCACCCCCACCAGGCCACCCTGGTGAGGAGGGTTGCTAGAAACCCAGCAGGATTAATAACAAGACCTGTTGAAAGCTCGGATGGACCTAGTGCAGGCTCAACGGCTATCTAGCAATAGCACGGATACGCAGAAATTCCGGGATGGTGTCCGGCGTGCTGAAAGACCACTGGGAGTGAGGTGCCCCTCAGCTTTTGTTGAAGCATGTCTCTAGGAGAAGGTCACTCTGATATAAAACCAAATATATGCAGGGAATGGCATTGAACATTTTGGGGATCTTTGGTCTGTGCTAGAGATTACAGCGCTCCCTAGAGATAGCGCAAGAGGTAGATGTGGCCGCATTTCATGCGACACACATGAAACCAGTGCTGTATGGTGTCAGCATGATGCAGTCATATGTATATCCAGGACAATATATGTGTGGCTGCAATTTAGCCATTTGGTCAAATAACTGAAAGAGAGGATAACAACAATAACAACGCCAACAATATCAAGTACACACACACGCACAAAACACCACCACCACCATAACCATCAAGATAATCATCGTTAATTTTAGACAGAATCACTTTTCTTAAATTAACGAGAAGAGAAGAATGGACATACCTGGGGTAAATTCATATCGTCAACTGATACTGCCACACCTGACATGTCAGTCACATTGTCACTGTGAAATCATTCAACATAAATATTACTTTACACTCTCTGCTATCTTATTTTGTTATACAACAATCAATATCTAACCTGTTTCTTTATTTTGAGTTTGTTTCAAATATTTTAAGAATTTTTATCCTGAGTAGGTAGTAACTCTATAAGATGTACCCAGTGCAAGCTATAGACACATAAGAGGTGCAGCAATATCAAAGGCAGGTTAACTAGGAAGTTAGTTTTTGTATGTGGCAGATGTTCAGGCGCAATAAACACTGTAAACAAACAGGAAATAACTTCTGTCTCATTCCAGGGAGAAAAACTAGAGGTAGTTGATAGCTTCCGCTATCTGGGTGATCAAGTTAGTAGTGGGGGTGGGTGCACTGAAAGTGTAGCTGCTAGAATAAGAATAGCCTGGGCAAAGTTCAGAGAGCTCTTACCTCT
>NC_069008.1:14618747-14622205 GCF_001194135.2 Octopus bimaculoides | reverse complement strand
TTGCAAGGCATTTGGACTTGGCATTAGCCTGGACAAGACTGTTGTAATGTTCCAACCTGCACCAGGAAATCCATATGTGAAACTAGCTATCTTGGTTGAAGGAACAATTCTGAAGGTAGTAGACAAGTTTGTCTACCTGGGCAGCACACTCAGCCATTCTTGCTCCCTGGATGAGGAAATATGTTTCAGGTTGCAGAGAGCAGCTAATTCCTTCCAGTCTCTTCAGTCTCATGTCTGGTCCCAGCATGGCATAGCAAAGCAAACAAAAGTTGCTGTGTACCGTGCTTGTGTACTAACATCGCTCCTCTACTCGTGTGAAACATGGACTCTGTACATACGTCAGGTAAGGGTCCTTGAACGCTTTCATCAGAGATGTCTCAGGCACATTCTCAAAGTTGGCTGGACCTCAAGGATTCCAGACACACAGATCCTGAGGACAGCTGATATCCTGAGTATTGAGGCGATGGTGCACAAGCACCGGTTATGCTGGACTGGACACATTATTAGAGTGAAGGATAGCAGGATTCCTAAGCAGATGCTCTATGGAGAACTTGTGAATGGAAGGAGACTCCAACAGAAACCAAGGCTGTGCTTTAAGGACTGTGTCAAATCCTCACTAAAGGCTTGTGATATGCAGGACACTGACAGGGAGAACAATACCTGTCATCGTCACAGATGGAGGAAGCAGGTTAAGGAGGGGATCAACACTTTTGAGAGAGCACGTATCCAGCATGAAAAATTTAAGCGAGCTGCAGGAAAGTGCACGGCTCGTATAGTGAATGGGGAAAGCTTAATCTGCAATGTTTGCAGTCATATATGCTTATCAAGAGCAGGGCTCATTAGCCACCAACGGAGCCGTAAATGCAAAATGTAAGTTAGTACTAGAGCGCAGAATGTTCCTGAAGGTCGGCAATGGTCTTCCTCGGTCACAAGTGGACGGCCATCATGTATGTATGTATGTATATATGTATGTATGTATGTATGTATGTATGTAGAGAATTCACAAAAAGAAACAAAAGATGAAGACAGGTGGTGTAGAAAATGAACAGATGCATTAGTATAACGCTCGGGAATCGAAAAAGTCTTTAACATTTCAAGCCTACGCTTTTCCACAGAAAGGAACAAGGAGAGAAAAAAAATGTGTGTAGTGGTTAGCGATCTATCATGGCGAATGTATGTATGTACGTATGTGTGTGTGTGTGTGTGTGTGTGTGTATGTGTGTATGAAGTATCTATGTATCCTTCATGTATCTTTTATGAAGCTGTTTTGGGTGTTGTTTCTTTCAGAATGAATGACAAGTCTGCTGTGTCAGCTGGCTCATTCTTATTATTGTTGATTACATGGATCAAATGTATGCCAACCATGCCCATTCAGTCTATTATTTTCCAATTATCTTGAACTACCATGACACCCCATCTTTTATTCTGGCATAGTGTGTCTGGGACTACATTATCTAATGTGTCCTTCTTTGTTGTTGTTGTTTAGCCCCAGGTCAACCTGAACCAATGTAACCTATCTTATTTTCAGACATCTAATATATCTAATGTCCTTCCCTTTTTAAAAAAGAAAACATTTGGGATGCAATTTGAAGGGTTTTGCTGTTATTTCTAGCAGTTCATTCAGACCTAGACACAAAGACGTTCCAACTGTGATGAAACCTATTTATTTTATGTATCTCAGGCTACAATGTCCAGTGTGTCCTTAAATTGTAATTTAAGGGGTATTTGGCTGCTATTTCTAGCAGGTGATGGAGCCCTAAACACAAAGACGTTTCAATTGTGACCATCATATTTATTTCGTATATACCTCAGATTACATTGTCCAGTGTGTCCTTCCAGGTTTTAAGACACTAAGATGTGATTCAAGGGACATTTGGTTGCTATATCTAACATATCAAATGACCATATTGAAATTTCTTTATACATATATACATACATTTTTAGCCCCAGGTCAACATTGACTGAGCAGCCATATGATCAAAGACAGTCAATTTATGGCCATCTCACCCTGTTAATCTACAACTAGAATACACAATGAGTTTGTTCCTTATTTCATAATGTAGGATGTGATTTGTGGGTGATTTGGCTGCTATTTCTAGCAAACCAAGCAATGGAGTAGAGCTACAATTAAAGATATTCCAATTGTGACCACCTCTTCTTATTTATCTACAACTACACGTTACAATGAGTTCGTTCCTTATTTCATAATGCAGGAAATTTGGCTGCTATTTCTAACAGGCCAAATAATGGAGCAAACCTATGGTCAGAGACATTCCACTTGTGACCATCTCCATCTTATATATCTACAAACAGATGATTCAATGTCTTGGTTCTGTATTTCAGAAAATAGGATGTGATTTGCAGGAAATTTGGCTGCTATTTCTAACAAGCCAAATAATGGAGCAGACTTATGGTCAGAGACATTCCATCTGTGACCATCCCTGTCATATATATCTACAAACAGATGATTCAATGTCTTAGTTCCTTATTTCAGAAGATAGGATGTGATTTGAGGGAGATTTGGCTGCTATCTCTAACAGCCCAAGCAATGGAGCAGAGCTATGCATAAAAACGTTCCAAATGTGACCATCCCATCTTATATATCTACAAACAGACAATTCAGTGTCTTGGTTCCTTATTTCAGAAGACAGGCTGTAATTCAAGGGAGATTTGGCTGCTGTTTCTAGCTGGCCAACCTACCACCTTGCAGACGTTCCCTCTCCTGCTGCTTTGGTAGTTTTGCTGGGTTCACAAGAAGTTCTTGTTGGTTCATCCTGCTTTTGTAGATAATAATGGTATTTGTAGTAGCCGTGGCGTCGAGTATATGTGATCCTCTGCACAGGGCGGCTCTTACGCCTGCAGCAGATTATGCGCATGAATGCTGTTCTGAAGTTCACATTGCATAAAGCGTAACAGAATGGGTTTATTGTGCTGTTTAAGTAACATAACCAATAACCTGCAAAGATATGAAAAAAATGATGTTATAAATAAAGATATGGGTATATATTCTTTTACTCTTTTACTTGTTTGAGTCATTTACTGTGGTCATGCTGGAGCACCACCTTGAAGGGTTTTTAGTCAAACAAATTGACCCCAGGATTTATTTTTTTTAAAGCCTAGTACTTATTCTATCAGTCTCTTATGCTGAACACCAACACTGATTGTTAAGTGGTGGTGGGGGACAAACAGACACAAAGACATACACACATAGATATATACATATACATATCTATCTATCTATCTATATATATATACATATGTGTATATATATATATATATATATATATATATATATATATATATATACGATGAAAGTAAACAAACAAAGTTTGTTTTTAGAAGCGTTGAGATGTATTGAAAGATAGAGAAATAATTTCTTTTTATTCTCAAACGCATGGTAATGCTAATAAATAGCGTGATCAGGATAAATTATCCATACATTGCAGAAAAATACGCTA